>NC_074717.1:41765881-42091790 GCF_947242115.1 Biomphalaria glabrata | reverse complement strand
ATCAGCTCAATCCTTGTTTAAGAATATTCGATGTTATTGAATTCTAATTGTTTTATTGGAGTTTCCCTGACTACGACATAGAAGAAGCACTGCTTATTGTTAAAGTCGATGGATCTAAATAAGCTAATTCACCTGGCTAAACTGACTCTACATTGGTTATTGGTTAATGGCGTTTTTCACCCTTACACTACATCAGCAATCTTTTAGCTCTGTGGAAGTGTAATCATAACTACATACTGTTTACACAACGTTACTTGTTATGATATAGTACTAAATAGAACTAAAACAAAACATATTACAAATACTTATAAAAAAAACACAAACTTTTTTCTAAGGGTAAAACTCCACATTTACAGTTACATATATCAATACTGTAACTATTATTTCCCTTTTCTTTATCAAACAAAATTAATAAACAACCACTATTTAATGAACTTTTTTTTCTATTCATTTTTTGTTAGTAACAATCAACAATTGTACAAGGCTTTAGCTTGATCTGAAAATTGGATAACGTTTTAAAATTTTGCCAGACAGACAGACAGACAGAGTCAATTGATATAAGGTTTATAATAAAATTCTCTTCACCATTAACAATTGCATAGCTAGATAGGAGATTGCATTTGAATCTTGAACATTCATCTGCCCTGTCATCTGCTATCAAGCTAGTCCAGGTTGACGTTGTCAATGTTAAGTGTGTGGCTGTTGCGTTGAGAGTGTAAACTGAACTAACGGAACGCAACTCCATTCTTCTCGAGTGAGGAACAGCTGATCCTGATTAAAACATCTTCGTGCAGTGAGTCTAACCGATCAGTCTTCTTACATGTTGATTGCTAAATAAATAACTTTTAAAAAAAAAAATAATTCTTTTGTAAAGCGAGTTCTTCATCTCAAGCTCAGTGCACTCTGGTAAACTTTCTTATGATGATATCGGGGGGGGGGGGGAGGATTAGGGAGAAGGTTGCCATGTTGCGGAAGGGCTCTCATCAGACATCACTGGGCTTTTTTTTTGTATAGATAAGTTCATATTTTCTTAGAAATCTAGGGTAGACCTTTATTAAGAAAAACGTAAATTTTTTGTTAATCAAATCCTACTGAATGAATCTGATGGTTAGACTTTAATTTCTCATTCTATTTGTTTCTTATAATTCTTCACTATTGCAGTGAGTCTTTTCAGTGAGCTTTGAACAATCCAGTTCTTCTATTGACTGTCCAGCTAGTTATTTATACACAAGACAGTGTGCAAAATTGTAAATGTACTTCTATATATTTATTTCAATTCTATACTGAATATAAAGAAACAATGGAGTCGACTGCGGTGATTCTCGCTATGCATGTGTTCAAAATTAAAATACCGAATCAAATTTTTAATTTTAAAATGATTATGTTTTGAAAAAATTATAAAGGTTAAAACAGAATTCTCAATTTCTGGCCAATAGGGTATGTTGTTTTTTTCTTCAAAAATATGCGGAGAAGGTCAAATTTATAGGAAAATCGTTACTGGCCTTTAATGAAATACCCATCCAGAGAGTGTTTATCTACACTGAACCCATGATGTTAGTAGAAGAAATTCGAAACCAAAAAAATTGTAATCGGAAAAATTATCTTTAATAAAGGGAAGAAAATGCATAAGTATCAGTTTTAAGCAGTCAAAATATTTATTTCATAATGCAATAAGTTTATGTATAAATAAACATTTATGTATGCTCTGAGTATAGGGGATAGGGAAGCAGTTCAACGATCATTTATGACTTCCGGTGTACACTGCAATATTCTGTGTTGACTTGTTCATAGGCTTCTAATTCAAGTGGAACATACAAAGTCAATGGCTTTGTAAAGCTATAAATAGCTGCTAACAATTGGAACTCAGAGGAAGATAACACGTGTTGAATTCATCCAAAATAGTTTTGCTGGGTTAGAAAAGGAAACTTGACAGGGAGCTGGTACAAAACAAAAATTATAATTGATCAGCATAAGCTGCATAGGCGTTTTGTTTTGTTTTGATAAGTTGATTACGCCCTAGCCCAAACTCTTTCAGGGCCGTAGGACGACATGCGTAGGCATCGAGCTAGTTGGAACTTAAGACCATGGTGATCACGGCCCCAAACAGACCAAATGTTTAGTTCTATAAAGGAAAATGAGTCTCAAGTCATTCGAATTGCATGCTATAGGTGTAAGATACATGTATAGAGATCTGTCCACAAAAGGTCAACTGTTTCTAATAAATAATATCCTCTGAACAATGAATGGGAAAGGTACAGACATGTAAGCATACTAGATGGGTGCTCTAATTATTTGAAACGTTTGACTTCACTGTTGTTTAAATAGTGTTTGACCTTATTTCTTCCCCTGTAAGAAATTGAAAGTCATCGAGTGAAAAAAAAGATTTTTTTTTCCCTTCTACTTAATGATTAGGTAACAATGCTGTTAGCTAGTAGAACAGTATTGTGTAAATTTGTGTTGAGTGTAACAGTGTTACCTAGCCTGGTTTCTCTGTTACCTGCCCTTTACAGGTTAATTCTAAGTTAGGTCTAGACTTTTGATATCTTTATACTGCTTGTAATATACGCATCTATCTATCTATCTATCTATCTATCTATCTATCTATCTATCTATCTATCTATCTATCTAACTCAGTTTCTCTCCCTCTCTATCTATTTCTTTTTTTTCTGTCTCTTTCTCTCTTTCTCACTCTCTCTTTTACTCTCTTTTTTCTTTTTCTCTTTTTTTCTTTCTTTGTTTCTCTCTCTCTTTTCCTCTCTTTTTCTCTCTTTCTTCCTTTCTCTTTTTCTCTTTTTTTTTCTCTCACCCCCTCTCTCTCTCTTTCTTGATCTCTTTCTCTCTCATTCTCTTCTCTTCTTTCCTAACTTTTCTCTCGCCTTTCCCTTCCCCTCTATTCTCTTCACCCTCCCCTCTCTCTCTCTCTCTGTCTTTCTCTCTCCCTCTCTCTCTCTCTCTCTCTCTCTCTCTCTAGTTTAAATTGACCTTGTTCTCTTAGGTCTGCCAGCATTAGTCATAAAAAGTAAACAATGATACTCTATGTGTAGTGTAGCCGTTAGAAAATTAAACCTTTTCCTAGGGTTTGGGTTAATTATCATAGTGTTATACAATCTATACAAGTCGTAGTGGATAGCACTATAGATAATACTTTACCTCTTAACCTTTACCTATCCCTTAGTCTGTTGGACCTTTGGGGCACCATGCAAGATTCGTCGACCGTCTTTCTCCATTCCTCGCTGTCTTTTGCATTAGTTAGAACCTTTTTCAATGGCAGGCCCGTCCATTCTTTTATGTTGTCCTCCCATCGTTTTCGCTGTCTGCCTCTTCTTCTTTTTCCTGATACTGTTTCCTGAAAGGAAGGTCTTTGCGAGCCCCCAAGATCTTGTAATATGGCCATAGATAATACTTGCGTCTTGTTAAAAAGTTAATCAAAACAAATTTAGTCTGTGTGTGACTTTTTAAGTGTACGTGTACCTGTGTGTTTGTATGTGTGTGCGTGTGCTTTGTTAGTGTGCTGTTTGTGTTTGTTCTTGCGTTGGTGTGTGCATGTGTATATGAGTGTATGTGTTTAAGTTTGGTTCTAGTTAAAATAATTGTTGAACTAAAAAACCCGAATTAGAGTCTATTGTGATTCTTCTGGAGATCAGTTATTGTAAGATCCGTGTACAGGCCAGTACACATTGAGTGTACATATGTCACAAAGGTACACTGTCTGAATATGCATGTGTCACAAAGATCTACCTGTAATCTGGATCTACATTTTACACTACCTTTGTAAACTCGGGGTTAGTAGTGAGGAAATTGACAAACTCAAGTCGTAGTCATGGCGAGGGACCGGGACGGGTGTGTGTGTGTGCAGGGGGGGGGGACATCATTTTACTTTGTGTTTGTGGGTTGGGAAGGGTGAGTGGAGAATGAGAGAGTAAAAAGAGACCGGGAAAGAGATACAAAAAGTGAAGAGAAAACAAAGAGTCTAGTAATTTCACAATCGACTTCATCAATGTCTTCATTTGTTATTAATTTGAAAATTGAAAAAAAAAAAAGAAATCAAGCTTAAGCATTCCTCCATTTTACTGTTAAGAAAACGATTTTAAAATGGTGAAAGTTTTAATGATTAAACATACAGGCACTGGCGTTAAACTTCATTTATGATACACATGTGTAATTGATCATAAGAGAAACAGCTTATTCTTCGCTCTACACACACAACACAGTCTCAAACAGTCATTTGCATATCTAAATACATATAATGATATAGGCAGCATATTACTACTCCACATCTTTTCTATTGTGTGTATATATATATAGTCACTCATAAAGCGAAATGATGAAAATTAAAAAAGAAGAAATCTTACAAAAAGCGAAATGTAGGTATCTATCTGACAACTTGATTATCAGTTGACGATGGTTATAAAAATATATTTAACCTATGAATGACCAGTTTTAAAAGATTTAAAGAACCAACATGCACCCCAGCCCCCATAACATTTAATTGAAAATACCGGTATTACTCTATCACTCTAGGAGAAAGATGGTGTTGAAACCTACATCAATACGCAGGCACACCCTCGTCCAACAGCACAAACATCACCGTCGGACTACTTGGGTTCAGTTTATCTGATGTTCATCTCTTTTTTAATGTTCAACAATGAGGTTCAACGAACTTGAATTATGAATGTTAAATCGTCACTAAACGAAGAAGTGACGTCACGTGATCTAAGAACGACCTGCTGTCCTTGTGTAAACTTCCCCCCCAGGTGAATTATCACATAATTTAAGGTTGATGTATAGATCCTATCTTTCGCTATCACGATGTCAGTTTCGTGCGTTATGAATATTAACAAGGGAATGGGGTGTTATCTTTAAATCAGTGCATCCATTCGACTCCATGCTACGCACTTCATTTTATTTCATCTACTGTAATAAACAAAAAGAAATGTAGATGTTGCTGTAGGAGGCGTGGTGGTACAGCGCTTGGCTTCCAAACCGGGGTCCCGGGTTCGAATCCTCGTGAAGATTTGGATTTTTAATTTCAAGATCTTTGGGCGCCTCTGAGTCCGTCCAGCTCTAATGGGTACCTGACATTACACATGGCACCCTCGTAAACCGTGGGCCACAGAATCAGATGACCTTTACATCATCTGCTCTATAGATCGCAAGGTCTGAAAGGGGAACTTTACTTTAGATATTACTATAAGCTAGAAGGCAACTCAACAAAACGATCTATAATTACTAGTTTAATAATATAATTAAGTCGAATCCAGTCAGACATCTTTTATGGACAACTCGCGACAGGCTTCAGAAAAACTGTTTGCTCCCACCTCTGATATGTGGATGCAATCAAACTGGGAACTCAAAGCAGTGGCCATTAATGTTGCCCTAGACTGGGCCCCTGACCGCACTTTGTGCAGACAGATGGTGAAAAAGAAATCTATGAAGCTTTGGCCTTAACTCTTGAAATAAAGTGTACCAGACTAATAAAAGATTGGCTCTTCTACAACCAAAGCGAATCTTATCTTCTTATCTTATATAATACAGACGTTACTTCAAAAAAGAAGATGATTACGTCCTACGCGTCATGCATTTAGTCATGCATATTAACCAATGACTTAAATTCTGCCAAGTCACTGGTTTTCCTGGCTAGCTCAGGCAACTAGAATGACAGCTTAACCTGAGTTACATGTGGACGCGGGGAGTGTCTCTTGAGAATAGGGCTCAACAGTCACGTGAAAAAGTGACGAGATGAACCACAGTCGTTTCATGACTTAAGGAGACCAACAGTATAATTAACAATTAATTTAAGAAATTGCCAACAATCATAAACAGAAGTATTTGATTCTATGGTGTTTTTTTTTATGCCTTCAGCTTCAATGATCAATCACCCACCATAACATAACATCCACCATAACATTCTAATTAACTTCTCGAATCCTAGGTCATTGTGATCAGCAACGCTGAGTCCGCGGACCCCAGTTTGAGAACCACTGATCTAGCGGTATAAATGTAACTATTTTTAAACCTGGTGATCCCACATGGATGTTTTTAGAGGAAAAAGATTTCATTATAAATCTACATAAAGGGGCGATCTTTGTCAAATTTATAAAACTCCTGATGTACGCACGAAAGCAGTGGAGTTTAAAATTCTATTCACTTAGCTATAGTAGTAGATGTAGTGGACTGGATAACAATGGCCTGATTCTTGGTTCTTTGAGACTCTTCCTCGTGACACTCTGAACAATGAAGCCACTAGTTCTGCTAGCAGTAGATCTGCATTCTATCTGCCTACAAATTACGTCGACAGCATATAATCAAACTATTGTATACTGCCGCTTATGCTGTGTCCTAGTCACGTGATTCCTATTGAAAACTTGAGACCTTGGGGACTCGGAGGACGTGAGAAAAAAAATGCGAGTTGACACAATAGTTGAAAGTTTTAGTTTAGATCCTGCACCTGTCAAATACTAGAATTCACTGGCATTGTGCTACAGTTAGTTTAGGTGTATTAATGATACTGTGCCTCGCTAGATCGAGTTATTTCAATATCCAGGGGTTATAACTACGAAGAGCATGGTGCCAGAATATCCGCTGTGTTGACAGCAGCAGACTCATTGGCTGGCTTGTCCACGTTCATAGAATGCCAGTAGGTCGACTTCCACAAGACATTCTGTATGGCGATCTAATAGAAGGCGGGAGAGCCACTGGTCGTCCACTTTTACGGATACAGATGTATGCAAATGCGACATGAAGCTCTTTGAAAAGTAGCACTGGATAGATTCACATGGAGAGAGAGCATAAGAGAAGGGTCTCGGATTGCAGATGACATACACAACAGAAGCAGAAAGAAGGGTGAAAATGAAACGGCGCATGGCGATTGCATATGCCCAATCTGTGACCGCAGTTGTGTATCAAGGATTGGCCTCTTTAGTCACACAAGAAGTTGCAAAGGAAAAATATCGTCCCTCGAGACGTAAAATGCCACAGATAATTTAATCTATTATAGAATTGCGGCAAAATGTGAAGCATTGTCTGTGCCAACTTTAAGATGATGCTGGTGCAATATTGAGTTAATAGTAACATTACATCGAAAAAATATATAATATGTTTTAAATTACACGTTGATCATAATTGTTATTGTAAAAAAGAATTAGAAGAGCGGCTTTGCAAGCATCCATTAAATTGGGCTCCGCGATAACTGGACCTATTCTTTACTTCTTCAGACGATTTCCTTAAGTAAGTAAGTTCTTATCAAAATAAAGATGTGCATTACATCTTTGCCTCTTTCTCCGTCAGCGAGTTGTACCGTGCATATTTCAAACTAAGAAGTCATCGATACAAACTAAGAAGCCATCGGTACTAAGAAGCCATCAGGACAAACTAAGAAGCCATTAGTACAAACTAAGAAGCCATCGGTACTAAGAAGCCATCGGTACAAACTAAGAAGCCATCGGTACAAACTAAGAGCCTATCGGGACAAACTAAGAAGCCATCGGGACAAACTAAGAAGCCATCGGGACAAACTAAGAAGCCATCGGTACAAACTAAGAAGTCTTCGGTACAAACTAAGAAGCCATCGGTACAAACCAAGAAGCCATCGGGACAAACTAAGAAGCCGTCGGGACAAACTAAGAAGCCATCGGTACAAACTAAGAAGCCGTCGGGACAAACTAAGAAGCCGTGGAGACAAACTAAGAAGCCGTCGGGACAAACTAAGAAGCCATCGGTACAAACTAAGAAGCCATCGGTAAAAACTAATAAGCCGTGGAGACAAACTAAGAAGCTATCGGTAAAAGCTAATAAGCCGTGGAGACAAACTAAAAAGCCATCGGTAAAAACTAATAAGCCGTGGAGACAAACTAAAAAGCCATCGGTAAAAACTAATAAGCCGTGGAGACAAACTAAGAAGCTATCGGTAAAAACTAATAAGCCGTGGAGACAAACTAAGAAGCTATCGGTAAAAACTAATAAGCCGTGGAGACAAACTAAATAGCCATCGGTACAAACCAAGAAGCCATCGAGACAATCTAAGAAACCATCGGGACAACTATCACTAAGTAAATGCAAAACATCCAGGTAGCGATGTCATGTGTTCATCTGATTGAAACGAATGCCACCAGAACATCTGTTTAACGCTTGATTAAATCACAGCGGCATTGTTCTATCTGGAAGTGAGCTGGCGCGTTCAGAATGTATAATAGTTCATGGTTGATTGATGAAGGCCAAAACTCTAACACTTAACAGACTTGGAGACAAGCTCTGCCAGTAACTAACTCCATCATTCCAGTTCATCTCGACCTCAAGTGTTTGTTTTTTTCTTAATATCATGGTGATAATATTTTCTGTAATGAGTCTCAGAATAAATGCAGCTCTCACATCTAATTAGTTTACAAAGTCCGAATCTTATTCAGCGTGTCCAGTCCAAACAGTCTTGGACTAATGGACTCAAAACTAGAGCAGTGAACAAATCAATATTCTAACTTGGGATGAAAAAAAAATCATTTCTATAATTTCTGTCATTATAATTGTTACTATTACCGTTACATTTCATTTGTATTATCGATTTTATGCGTTTGTATCACATCAATACAATGTCTTCCTCAGAGATGTCTCAGAGGTTCGTGTCCCTCGGTTCGATCAGCTAATGGATCCTTCCTGCCCGAGAAATAATCTTTCCTAGTAAAGTTTGTCTTTTTAAATGGAATAGCCACTGTTGATTCTGTGACAAATCATTCGTCTGTCCATCTGTTCATAGTTTTAAATTCATAGCTTCTGATATTTGTGCTAAATAATAAGTTAATAACTAACATTTTTACGTGCATTGGTTACTTAAGTTAGTAAAACATCCAGTAGGGATTCCGATGATGGATGGAAAGGGTCTTATCCAGCATACTGGCGTGTACAAGGAGCTTTTCACCTCAAGTCTAGTGTGAAGATTCCATGATGCCACGACCATAAACATAAAAGGGTGGGTCGCATCTGAGTTTATAAAAAAAACACAAACTCTCTTTTTTATATTCATAACCTATTCTATATAGCTAATTACATATTTTCATTGTGAATTGTGTTCGTTTTTTTTTTTATTTCATCTTTTTAACTATTTGATCACTTTTCTGTTGAAAAGTTAAACGATACGGTCCGCAATCACCCGCCCCTCCCTACTACTCCACTTGACGTCCTTACCTATGAATTTTTTAAAACGTCGGCCAAGTTCATTTCGGTATTCACATCAATATTAACCGCTTCATATTCGATGCTTAATTACTCATTAAATTATTAAGATAGGATGAACGTTGTGTCGAATTCTCCAACAGTGAATCAGTTTAAGTGTTTCCAATTTCCAAAGAAACTTATAAATAATATCCGTATAGGCAACTCATGTAAATGACAATCGTTTTGATACAAGCCTCCAACATTAGGTCTGTTACATTGTTTTTTAAATTGCAAGAATGGCCACCATTATTATGTAAATACTGAAGACTTAAACCAGCGTCATAGAGGTTCTTACTATTGGCGATGTATCTCCTTATGTACACCGACAAGGTGACCTTCACGTCCTGTTGTCATAAATTAGGTCAAGTCTAAAAGCACTTTGACCTTTATTCACTTTTTTTTTTTTTAATTTAATTGTTCACCGAAATTTTCTGTATTACAGAACTAAGTTTCCCCGCAAAGAAAAAAAAGTGTTTTTATACAGAATTGTGAGGAAAACCAGTGGGAGAGGGTTGAGGGAGGTATTGTATAGTTTACACTGACACGTCACTGATAAGCGGGCTTTCATAAGTAGGACACAACGTCAATGTCGCAATGTCAAGTTTACAGAGAACAACAGTCTTAGCTCTTGTTTAAAAGCTCATACAAATATTTATCAAATCAGATTTCAATGCGGCGCTTATATAAGGCATTGGCTTCGAGCCCAAACATTAAAGATGAATGAATATTAAAGATGAATGAATATTAAAGATGAATGAATATTAAAGATGAATGAATATTAAAGATGAATGAATATTAAAGATGAATGAATATTAAAGATGAATGAATATTAAAGATGAATGCAGTGGCAAAGCAAACACAGGTGCGTCTTGCGTATTTGGCCGCATCTGATGCAAAAAATAATAATTTTCTCCGCCAGGGGTCTATTTAAGTTTTCTCTTCGTCATCGACCAGGGCGTTTCTTGGCCCCCTAATGTGTGTCCTGCTGCATTCGTGAGACATTGATCATTGTTTAAAAAAAATAACAAAGAACATTTATTCTGATTGGAGGCGTGGTGGATGAGTGGTATAGAGTTTGGCTTCCTTAAACTAGGTCCCGGGTTCGAATCCTGGTGAACCTGGGATTTTTAATTTCGGGATCTTTGGGTCCACCCAGCTCCAATGGGTACCTGAGATTAGTAGGGGAAAAGTAAAGGCGGTTGGTCGTTGTGCTGGCCACATGACACCCTCGTTAACCGTAGGCCACAGAAACAGATGACCTTTAAATCAACTGCCTTATTGACCACAAGGTCTGAAAGAAGATCTTTACTTTTTACTTTTTTAATTCTGATTAAAAAAACGATGAGATTGTAGAGTTAAAACATGACTCTATTTTTCTAGATACAACATATTTCTTAGACACTGAACGAAATGTTTTATGAACCAATAAAAAAATGTGTAAATAGAAAGCAAATACCCCCCCCCCTTTCCTTTTCCAAAGCAATTAAAAAAGTCAGATTATTTAAAAAAAAAAGAAGAAAATATTTAAGAAATAAGAAATTTGATAAAGATTTAAATATATTTGGTATATAAGATATTTCAGAAAGTACATGCGCACTGTTTACACACACATACACACACACACACATGCTTGCACATACACACACACGCGCACATACGAAAAAGCAGTAGCCGAAAGAAAGTGGCAAGGTCACGCTTCATTGTCCACGCTGACTCGCGACTTCAAGCTTCGGCAATAAATCTTGACCTCAGGTCAACCCTCAGGCCACTCTGGTTCTCCCTGCATGACAGAATACTAGTGGACGAAGTGGACGTGGCCTGAGGGGGGAAAGAAAGCTAAAATAAAACTGCGGGGCTAGTGGGGAAGGTGTGTTTGCATGGGTGAGTGTGTGTGTGTGTGCGCGTGTGTATGGGGGGGAGGGAGAGGGAGGCTACGATATTTTCCACTCCTCTGAAGTGAAGACTTACGAAACATAAACTTTCACTTGAAATAGGAAATTAAAACGGCAGAGGCGGCGAATGTGAATTCTTGTGAATAGGTTTTTTTAATGGCATAATGCACCGCAACCCTGATTGCTATGTCAGTTTGACTTACTTTGTAGATTGTTATATTTATTTTTTTATTTTTTACAAAGCTTATATCAAACTAAATCCGTCTGTCTATCTGTCCATCTGGGTACAAATTTGTACACGTCCTATATCCTACTTCTTCTGGACTCAAGTTGAAAGTTTGAACTATTTTTTAAAATTTTTCTAAAAAAAAAACATGAATCGATAAAAAAAAAATAAACATAATTAATGAGAGGTAGTTAATTAACTTTGTTAGATATTAAAAAGAAAATTAAATATCACAGTATTTAGATGCATGGCTGTAAATGTACAGTTCTTTCCCATAAAAAAACAAATCGTCGTTTTATTAAAAACAAAAAAAAAACTTCATATTTTGCTTGTTTATTTGTACTATTCCTGTCCCTCATGTCCTCACTAAACACTCTTCAGCCTATCCAGCAGTTCCTACTCCATCTAAATATCTCACTCCCCAGAACACTTATGCACGGACATATGGGTTTAGGATCAGTAGCCAGCCAGTGACTGAATAAGTAAATCTTGGAGCTTTAACCTTCCACGTAGATAGTGTCAAAACTACTTTAGCAAAAAGTTTAAATCAATGGTGGCGTGCCGAGATTTTATTCAGGGGCGAAGTAGAATACTCGCTAATTTAATGAATGGTTTTGAAATGTTGCAGCGGCGTGGGGTTGAGTGGTGGGCCCAAATAAACAAAGGCTCTTACAGTGTCGCATTGATTCTTGTCAAACCATAATGAAGTTGATTTTAATTAACGACAGTTAAGAAATCCGAAAAGATATATATGTATTTATATATATTTCCCACAAAGGTTGTATTTTAACGTTCTCTGTCGTGTAATCGACTTTTCAAAGCAAGAAACGGACCACACAGCCCACTTCGAGTTCATAGGAAATGATGTTGTATTTGGCTAATCTTTAAACACGAAGAAGAAACTTATATGCAACGAGAAATAAACATTAATAGAGATTGTACAGAATCATTATCAACTTTGATTACAAACTTTACGCAATCATATAGTTCACTTTAATAAAAAAAATGTGAAAAGCCGGAACTTACGTCAAGTGATCATTAACAGTGTACGGACAGGCCTCATTGTGTGACTCATATCTAGCAACACATCTAGCCTGGAGGGGGGGGGGATAGAAAATAGACTGGAGAAGAGAAACAAAAGAGTAATGAGGATTTGATGAAACCAAAGAAGCCATTCAAATACGAAATTCTTCGCCAGTCACTTCTGAACGACTCTCCACAATCCTTGTAACTGCTATTAATCTCAAGGTAGTTTACTCTGGTCTGACCTTTTACCTCTCCCCTGACACTATGACAAGGGATGAGCTACTTGACGTCAGACGAATTGGCCAAAGTCAGCTAATTGAACTGTGGCCAACCTAGCTTTAATGAACTTTTACCTGCTGACTAGTTTACCTGGGACGAACGAAAATGCGAGATGTAATGAAGGCTTGAATATCTGAGGGTCAATTAGACCTTTTAAGGTTGAGTTAACATATTGTTTACAAAGCCTTTATCAATTCACTCTGTCTGTCTGTCTGTCTGGTAAAAAAAGGTTATTTCTCACACACCCATTCAATTCTCACAATTATTGTTTAGCTTAGACAAGACACGAATTAATAAAAAAAATTAATCAGTCAATGAATTACTGGTAATTATTAAGTATTTTGTTTGATACTAGCAAGGGAAACCAATTCTAATTTTTCAGTATTCACAGATATTGCTAAACATGTTGGGTCTAGTCCCCTTAAATAATTCACGCATACTCCGCTCAAGCTGATTATTTAAACATTTTTTTTTATTGTACCTAATAAAACATGAATCATTTTTTTTAAAAAAGCAATTAATCAATTAATTATTGGTAATTAATTATTTAGTTTAATATCGAATAAGGGAAACACCTTGTACATTATTGAAAGATAAAGTTTTAAGGGGAGATTTCTTCCCATTTAGATATGCTTTGTTTTATTAAAAAAAAAACATAATTGTTATATTTTGCTTGTTTTCTTTATTTGATAGAAATCCTATAGCTGATAAAAATAAAATCAATCGAGTTTCAATGTGGTGTCAAAGTGGCATTGTTTCGGGGGTGGGGGTACATTAACGCCTCGACTCAATGCATCATATGTCTTTTATACAACTTCTAGACATCGCATCATTAGCAGCTAGACTTTGAATATAAGAGAGTAAAGATACCGACGATATCATGCCGTGGTTGATGTAGATTCTATTTTGTCGGTTAACTACATTGGAGAAAGTCTCTTCATTTCTTTCTGAAGTCTTAACTTAAATGTACTAGTGTCAGAAGGATTACAAGACTGGGATAAATACATTGTTTCTGTACTTATGTCTCAAATCTAAGCCGGTGTGATGTTATCTATAACAGTGGTTCCCAGACGTTTTCCTTAACGGAACACTTCGCACATCATGAGTATTTAGCGGAACACTTCGCACATCATGAGTATTTAGCGGAACACTTCGCACATCATGAGTATTTAGCGGAACACTTCGCACATTATGAGTATTTAGCGGAACACTTTGCACATCATGAGTATTTAGCGGAACACTTCGCACATTATGAGTATTTAGCGGAACACTTCGCACATTATGAGTATTTAGCGGAACACTTTGCTTATTTTATTAGAGAAATTAGTTCTCATGGTGGCCTAGTAGTTTATTATTCCAGTAGTTCGTGGAAAACCTATTCAGGTGTCGCGGAACATTACGGTTCCTAGGAACACATTCTGGGAAACACTGATCTATTACAATAAATGTAACCAGAGCAGGTCAATACATCTTTCTATATATCTAAGCCTGTGAACATTTAAGATGTGGATATCAAGAACAAGATATTCTGCCACATCTAGTTGCCACGTCTGCCACATCTAAATGAAACTATGCAGATCTCATACAGGACTTGGTAGCTACTTGAAATACTGTATTCCTCTTGAATCTTCGAATCTTCTCGAAATTAAATTAATTTTTCTATATATTTATAAGATTAAGTCTGTTCATTAAATTAAAATGCACCGGAAGTAAAGATCAGTAGACATGTTACAAAACGAGCATGCAAATGGTTTATGTTCTGGAGTGTTCTCATAGTAAGTAAATCGAGACCCCAAGTGGGTTATGGAATAGTATGCGTACGCTAAAAACAGTATTTCTAAAACCATCTTTCTTACAGCGTGTAATCTGGTTCTGCCTGGTTGTGAAAACTGGCGCGAAAATAGGCGAGGGTAAGAAAACAGACTTGGCAGAAGAAAAAAGAGACAGAGAAAAAAAAAATCTCGGAAACAGACACCAGCCCCAGCTGGAATAACGTACTCAGTCTGGAGCCAAATATTCCGGGCTCACAGAGGTCTCACCAGTCACACAAGGAGGCACAAATCCACAGTGTAAAGCCCTCAGCTCCGTGCAGTGGTGTAGCTAGGAATCAGCCATCATTTGGGGAGGGGGCGTGGGGCTTGACCTCTTTGGGGGACTCTCCATTTTGAGTAATATTTTATGTAAAAAACACTAATTCGGCTCCACCCTCAAGTGGATCCCGATGGGAGAGGGGTTCCTATTCTCTCCTCCCCCCACCCTAGCTACGCCACTGGCTCCCTTGATGACAAAAAAATTGTGATAATCTTATTGCGATGCAAAAAAAAAGTCTTTAACCTTAATGTCAAACAAAATGATCGACAGTTGTCAAGTTGGATTACATGTATACACAAAACCTGCCCACCCCTCCCTCCCTCCGCCCCTGGTTCCACACCACCCAATGCAATAACAAAAACAAACAACACTTAAGACATAAATAATAAAATATTTTAAATTGTATACACCAAATATATTTGTTTTGTGATCAGGGACGACCAAGGAATAGATTCTATTTCAATTAGATAGACTAACAGATGGAAAGATACACCAGTACATTGAGAGATGTATTTATAAATCGGGCGGTCAAAATGAAAATAATTAAGAAACAGGAAGCAGTGCTAGCACAGTGGCAAAACAAATCTAAACAAAAAAACAAACTTATTTATAAAGATGGACAGATTAAGTATGAATAGAGAGCAGTCCGGTCCTCTAAAATGTGGACAGTTTGAGACAAAAATGAAATTAATCAACGTGATACATCTCTTTAGAGCTATTTAAGTGAGGAACATTATTCTGGTTATATCCTAAGGGGGAATGGCGAAGACTGGGAACCTGTTGATCCCCCGCAGATCGGACAAAATCACAAATAGAGATATTAAGATAACAAAGTGTTTTTATGTTTTCTTCAGGCTATTTGACCTTTTTCACTGTTTCAATATTTGGAATGTTATGTTTTAAAATGTTATGATTTGTTCCCATCTTCGGTTGTTGTTGCTGTTGTTGTTGTTGTTTTTATACAGAAAAAAAAATGTTACAATCTTAGATTACAAAGTTTAATTAAGCAATTAATGGTAGCGAAGTGAAGATCTTCTTCGGATCATCTGCGAACTCAA
This sequence comes from Biomphalaria glabrata, assembly GCF_947242115.1. Classification (NCBI taxonomy): domain Eukaryota; kingdom Metazoa; phylum Mollusca; class Gastropoda; family Planorbidae; genus Biomphalaria; species Biomphalaria glabrata. The sequence continues at coordinate 42,076,014 of NC_074717.1, read as the reverse complement.
TTTTCTGTGTACAAGTACACGATTTAGCTTGATTCAGCTATATAGAGATTTATATAGCTTGATACAGTTTGATACAGTTTAATACTGGATGATACAGATTGATACAGTTTGATACAGAGTGATACAAATTTATACAGTTAGATTGATGAAGTCTAAAACAGCTTAATACTGTTTAGTTTACCTTAGATCTTCTAGTCGTTTTCCAGCTTCTGGTTTCTCAATCAGCTGTTCGTTTTCAATCAGCTGTTCGTTTTCAATCAGCTGTTCGTTTTCAATCAGCTGTTCGTTTTCAATCAGCTGTTCACATTCAATCAGTTGTTCACATTCAATCATAGCACCACGCATCGATCTACTCATTTTTTTTTATTCCTATTAGCCGTGTTAATTCCTGAAGTTTTTTTTTTAATTCCTTTTTTATTTGTTTGTAAAGAAAATGTTGAAGGCTTGTTAGGGCAGATTAGGATAGAATTACATTTTAACAATTTTCTTTTATTTCTAGAACTTTTTGTATTTCAACTTAACACATACACCACATATAAACAGACGCATCTCAATGATGAATGCTCTTGCAAGATTAAATAGTGAACATCATAGCCTCTCTCCAATTCTCAGTTTAACTGTATAAAGAAATAAAAAATGTTTTTATTGTGTTGTTATCTAAATGTGTTGTCGCAAAATGCCAAACTTGCCTACTTAAGTTGGTGCTAAATCACAACATGATTGAGAATTAACAAGAATTTCAAAACTTAGTCCTGTATCCCCCCCCCCCCGACAGCGCTGCACAGATGTCAAGGTATAGAGCTGTGGTACTGATCGATTCAAGATGGTCATTACGTATTCTTTTATGACATTCTTTGCTATTCTCAAAACGAAGAGAGTTGCAATGCAGTCTATGTACGTAAGTAAGCTCTGGCATAGAGCATCAGGCTCATAAGAGGCACATGTAGCTTTAATATGTACATCCAACTTTTTTAAAAATCTAAATTAAGCAAAATAAAAAATAAAAAAAAAAAAACCCTAGCTTTCATAAGGGGAAGAACCGCACAATCATTTTTTTTATTTACCTCAATACCATATAAAACAAAATCAATTAATAAAAGAATGGAAAATGGGAGAAATAACGTGTAAAGATTTGTACCAGACAGACAGACAGACGGACGGATGGAGTGAGTTAATAAAAGCTTTGTAAGAAGGTCTTTCTATTAAGAAAGGCACCCAGAGAATCAATCAGCCTACATTAGAGTAAAGACTGCCCAGTCTGGCTACATAGGTGTAAAGACTGCCCAGTCTGGCTACATTGGCGTAAAGACTGCCCAGTCTGGCGACATTGGTGTAAAGGCTGCCCAGTCTGGCTACATTGGTGTTAAGACTGCCCAGTCTAGCTACATTGGTGTAAAGACTGCCCAGTCTGGCTACATTGGTGTAAAGACTGCCCAGTCTGGCTACATTGGTGTTAAGACTGCCCAGTCTGGCTACATTGGTGTTAAGACTGCCCAGTCTGGCTACATTGGTGTTAAGACTGCCCAGTCTGGCTGCATTGGTGTAAAGACTGCCCAGTCTGGCTACATTGGTGTTAAGACTGCCCAGTCTGGCTACATTGGTGTTAAGACTGCCCAGTCTGGCTGCATTGGTGTAAAGACTGCCCAGTCTGGCTACATTGGTGGTAAGACTGCCCAGTCTAGCTACATTGGTGTAAAGACTGCCCAGTCTGGCTACATTGGTGTAAAGGCTTCCCAGTCTGGCTACATTGGTGTTAAGACTGCCCAGTCTGGCTACATTGGTGTTAAGACTGCCCAGTCTGGCTACATTGGTGTTAAGACTGCCCAGTCTGGCTGCATTGGTGTAAAGACTGCCCAGTCTGGCTACATTGGTGTTAAGACTGCCCAGTCTAGCTACATTGGTGTTAAGACTGCCCAGTCTGGCTACATTGGTGTTAAGACTGCCCAGTCTGGCTACATTGGTGTTAAGAATTCCCAGTCTGGCTACATTGGTGTTAAGGCTGCCCAGTCTGGCTACATTGGTGCTAAGACTGCCCAGTCTGGCTACATTGGTGTTAAGACTGCCCAGTCTGTATTGACGTTGTGAGAAATGTATTAGTAATGACATAGAAAATACATCAAATCTAAAAGTTGAAGGAAATATGAGAATACAGAGATGGAAACGGAACACAAATATTTCCCGTTAGATATTCAAGATGATGGGTTATGGTTTGAGACTCACGGAAGTGAATTGACATCAATAGTTCATCTTCCCGGATTTTTACCAGTCCTTTCTGTTGTCTAGACACGCCATCCGACTATCATTATAGATATGAATGGAGTTCATTAAATGAAATGCCTTTCTTTGAAGTGTACTCTTCTCATCTTACTGTCTATATCTCTCTGTAATCTGTTTCTCTTTCTTTCTATGTATCTATCTGTTTACTATCTCTCTCTCTCTCTCTCTCTCTCTCTTACTCTTGCCATCTTTCTCACGCTGTCTTTCATTTTCACTTTACTTTTCTTTCTTTCTCTATACCTCTTTTTTCTCTCTTTCTCTATACCTCTTTTTTTCTCTCTTTCTCTATACCTCTTTTTTCTCTCCTTCTCTATACCTCTTTTTTTTCTCTTTCTCCCTCTTTATCTCTCTCCTTCTTTCTTTTTACTCTCTATCTTTCTCAGTTCCTCTCTTTCAATCTTTTATTATCTCTTTCTTTATTCTGTCCGTCTCTCTTTCTATCTTTATTATCTTTTATTTTATTCTTTCTGCCTCTCTATCTTTACTCTATCTTTCTTTTCTCTTTCTCTTCTGTTTTTCCTCTCTGCCTATCTTCCTTTTTTTTTTTATTTATTTACTCTTTTAACTTTGATTTCTTTTTCTCGATATACTTTCTTCCTTCTTTTTTTCTTTTTTTTTTTCTTTCTTTCTGTCACATTTCCTCTATGTTCTTACTCCCCCCCCCCCTTTTCCTTTCTCTTGCTCTTTGCTAATTTCGTCAATTGTTTTATCTGTCCCAGCCATTCGGTAATTCCCGTTCGATTTATTTTTAAACTTTTCAGACCGAAAACAAAATAGACCAGCTCTGCGCGCACGCGAGAGATAACTCCTCCCTTGCGTAGTGGCTTCTCGTCATAAATTCTCTCCCCTTCTTTCTCGATTCTTTCCCCCCCCCCCTGCTCTCCCCCCTCCGGTCTCTGGTCCATCGTCTAAATGTTTAATAAAAGAATTGTGTACGTTTTATGATATTAAAGCATTAACACACCCCCCTCTCCTCCTTTCTAACTAAAGTAGTTCTACCAACTCATTAATATTCATGCGAGACGTCAACTACCAAAAAATCCCCATTGCAGTTCCGGCAAGAGCGGGGGGAGGGGAGAATAATGGCGAGAGGGGAGGGATGGGGTGACAGAGCAACCCCCTCAATCTAAAAAAGGAGAGTGAGCTGGTAGCCGGTGTTAGAACCCAGCTACTTTGGTTCGACTGTGGGATAACTTTGTCTACGGGGGGACGAAGAGAGACGGGCCGATCAATTTGGGGCCCACTAGACTCTTTTGTTTGTTTCGTTTTCTCCTTTAAGTTAGATCCAAGTTTTTATTTCTCGACAAGAGTTGGTTTCGCTGGAACTTCTCCAAAAAACCTGGCAGGGACATAACCTTGAAGGTCATTTCAAGAAAGGTCATTTTGATTTTATAATTCTTCCAACGGTCATTAGTTTCTTTCTTGGCTGAGGTAAGTTTTGTCATAGTCTAGATATTCTGTCCTTCTTTTATTGGATTTTCTAAATAAAACTTGAAAATTGTAATTCTGGAAACAATGATAAAGTTTAGGAGCCAATTACCTCCCTTTGAACACATCAATGGAAATATTTTTGTTGAGGGTAAAAAGTAGGACTGTATCATTCTGAGCTGGACCTTTAAACTTTAAAAAAAAAAATATTTATTAAAAATTTCTCATTGATCTTTATCTAAAAAGTTTTGAGGAAAATGTCTTAAATTTTAATTAAGTCGAATTTTTAAAAACTTGAAAAAGGATTCAAAATGTAAGAAAACAAATATCTGAGTCTACAATTTACGAAAATAAGATTATGTTTAAAAAATTATCCTTAAACAAATGAAGAAAACATAATATCCGGATTCTTAGGATGCATCTAAGTGTATACAACTTAAAAGGGTACCTGAGATAAAGTTAAGAAAAGCCAAGGCGGTAGGTTGTTGTGCTGGCCAGATGACACACTCCTTGACCGTTGGTCACAGAAACAGACGACTTTTACATTACGGTGTGCTTGAATTGCAGAGTCCTAAAGAAGACCTAAACTAATAGTAAAACAAAATATAAAATATATAGAAATATTAATAAGTATTTTAAATTTTAGAACGCATATTTGACAAGAGAAATTTCTCAAAAAAAAAAAGACAGACATCAGCTGATTGACAAATTACTTTTTTTTTATAAATATCGTTGTGAAAAAAAAATTGTAAAAAGAATAATTGTCATAACGATTACCCGTCAGTGACTTAAAGTGCGGAATTGTCTCCTTTCATGAAGCAGACTTAATTATTATTTTTTTTTTTAAGTGCGCCATCACTTTTTCGATTTATAACATTGAAAGCAGAGTCATGGATTTTTTATTTTACTTTATTTTCAATTTTATTTTAAATCATTTGACTAATAAATTATTGATAAAGCTTTAGTTGACTTTAAAACAAAAGGAATACAAACAAATCTATACACCTATAATAAACACGTGATAAATAGAATATGACACGATGAACGTTTGAAGACGGTACGGTGCCAAATAGAGATAGACATTATAAGTGACAACTTTATAAGTTTATGAACAAATTGTCTTATAAAAATTAGCACAAAAAAAAGATATAAACAAATAGAATAATAAATTATTATTATAACTAATTAACAAAATTTCAACTGAAAAAAGTGAAACGAGATAAGATATAGAAATAAGCAGGAAAGATTTTAAATGATTGCAAACACTGCCAAAAGACATACATAGTTATATATATATATATATACACTATATATATATAGTCGTTGAGCTGGCCACACGACACCCTCGTTAACTGTAGGCCGCAGAAACAGATGACCTTTACACCATATCCGCTGTAGATCACAAGTTCTGAAAGGAGAACTTTACTACTATTTTTTTTTACTATATATATATATATATATATATATATATATATATATATATATATATATATATATATATATATATATATATATATATATATATATATATATATATATATATATATATATATATATGAACAGAAATATATAAGAAAAGAATGCTTACATATATACATATACAAAAATGAACAGAACTTTTCTTATTAAGATCACACAGATAGACCTCCAGAGATTTAGGATGACATGGGGATAAAACATTTTATATTCTCCTAAAGCCATCACTTTATAAAGACATAATTCTGCATGTTGTAATTGTTGTTATTTCAATATTTGAATAATAAGCCTGACATTCTTAAATCGTACACATGTGATAACACAGCAGATAAGAATGGCACGGGCTTATTAGACAGCACACTTAAATATAAAAGGTATTTTTTTTTACCTGGTTGTAAGGCTTAACAGTGACTTTCACCTTATCCCCCCCCCTTGCAAAAAAAAAAAACTACCTGAATACCATAACCTAAACCCCCCTCCCCTTTTACAAGAAAACAAGATCTAAATTTTAGTGGGATCAGGAAATTTCCCTCCTGCCCTGTCACTAATGTGTCACAGAAGTTGTCACAGACCTTGTCACTGACAGATGAGCTAAATGGGACCTAAAGGTGGATGCATGTGTACAGTACGTCATGTGTATGTGTATTGTGTTATGGCTGCGTGCGTGTCTGTGTGTGTGTAACAGGGAAAAAAAAAAGAGGGTGGGGGTTAGTATTTGGCTTACACTGCAATAGCATTATTCTCAAAGAACCTCTTGTCTCAGGAGACACATTAAGACAGGTCTTCGTTGACTTTAACACACGTGTCCCCAAACCGTAAACATTTTGCTTACAGCCAGAAAAAAAGCGTTCTATAACCATAGCATGCCTATAAGACACGCATAAGCCAAGAGCTTAGACTAAATTAGTTATATAATAAACGCTGGACGAAATGTAAAGCTATGGGCCTGAATGACTTCCTCTCATGAAAACCTGTTGTTATGTTTGCCCTCTGTGTATTAGTGCAACTTTAAAAGTACGCTCTCTACAATAATTCATTGCTGCACGTACATTAACTCTTTCTCTCCGTAAATATTTTTTCTCGTTTCGATATTATTATTCCTTTTGCTCATCTGTATTTCACTATCCTGTTATGGATAAACTTTAATCACTTTTTTGTTTGTTATCAGAAAATGTTAGAGTTGGTATTGAGTTATAAGAGAAAGCATGCTCTTTTTGCACAACACAAATTAAAGTTTATGAATCCAAAAAATCAATTTAGTTTAATGGGGTCAAATCAACGTTGGCATCGTCTATTAGGAGAGAAAGAGTTAATTTGTGTGCATTTAGCAATTTAACATTTTCAGTCATTATATATATCTAATTTTAAGTTCTAATATTCTTCAGCCTTCATATAAATAATGTCATCAACGTACCCTGAAGGCCCTGCTTAGTTGTAAGCGTTAGAAACGAAATCATTTTGGTGCTTAAAAAATCAAACGCATATGTTATATTTAATGATATGAAATTCCTGGGAAAAAAAAAAGCATTAATTGCCTCAATATTTTTTTTTCTGAGTAATCTAAGTCGGCGCCTGGTGCCAGGTAATTAAAACTCATTTCTTTTTCATTCTTCTCTCCTAAATACTGGCAAATAACCAGATCTTTCATAATCTGTGCTATGCTTCCGAGATCAGACACTGCTCTGTACAGTAATCTCTTGCAGTTAAGTTGTTAACCTCCTTCAGTCGTAGCGACCAGTGGCGTAGCTGGGAATTCAGGCACCCGGGGATGGGCGTGACATTTTTAGGGCCCCTTGCTTTTGACATTGGGCATCATGACATGAGTTTATATACTTAATAAATATATGTCTAGCTTCCAATGGTACAGTATATAAGTAAAATGAACAAAATAATCATTATGACTGTTTTAATGACTAATCCCGTTGTTTATTGGCGAGACAAGTAACAAATCTCAATTCGTATCGCCTCATGTCCGTATTTTCTGTGCAGTAATGGTCATCTATAACCTCATCTACATTACTATCTAGTATTTGTATTTTATTTTTTTTGCTCCTCGTAAATAACAAGATTACACGGCATGGCGTAATATTTAATATTTAGTATACAAAATATACGACATTCATTTGGGGGACCCTCAAGTGGGTGTATTGGGGGGACTTTCTAATTAGGACCCCTCTTCCCCCAACTTAGCTACGTCACTGGTTCTTGTAGAACACATTTTCATGTGGCTGCGGAGCACTATTTTGGAGAGACATTCCCGTCCATATATATAGCAGGTTAAGCTGATTTCCGCTTTGGTGGTAAAGGAACAGAAAGTTGTTTTTTTATAGGTTAGGGCTTTGGATAAGCGAGATGAAAGCCTGTTATAAAGTAATGGGTAGACATTAGGTGATAGTGTTGTTATTACTAACTTGAAGGACATTGTCGGACCTCACAAGGGCATGTGATACTAGAATTGATTTACAGTTTCCGGCACGACTTTCTGTGTCCTCACTGAAGGGGAACAAATGATGTCTTAGAAGTCTATGTCTTAGTTCTAGTACAGCTACTGTGGTTATCTTTAGCTAGGACTTATAATTCAAACATGGTAAAAATGAAGCACCCAGTGTTTTCTCAATATATGACTCTTGTAGATGTGGCATCTCCGGGTCTTTTTTTTTTCCCTAGCATATTAATTCAGAAGATAAAATAATCTAATTAACCTACAGAGTTTATTAAGATATAAACATAATGGCAAAAAGGATAAATAATAGATTGATTAGTCGTGCACCCTGTGGAGATGTTTACATTTTTTGTTGTCGTTCTTCTACACTCCTTATGCAAAAGAATTTCTACCTATAGAAAGTTATGAATTAAAATACTTAAAAAGACACAAAGATAAAGGCACATTTTTTAATATCCAGAGATAAATGTGTACAGATGCTCCTTCTTCCTTATCGTTATTAGAGCATGGAATGGGTTGCCTAAGCCAGCCAAAAAACCAGTGACTTGGCAGAATTTAAGTAATTGGTTAACATACACGATTAGATCCATGACGCGTAGGACGTAATCATCTTCTTTATTAAGTAAAGTCTGTATTATATAAGATCTTGGTCTCCTGCTTAAACTTTGATTAAAATTGTTTTCTAATCATTTTGCATTACGATGGAAGTATGTGGTCAAGACAATGACCTCGCTATTATAACACTCAATTCAAAGCTATGGGTATTTCGGAAAAGTCTGAATTTATATTGATCCTAAATCTTGTTATGTGTGTGTGTGTGTGTGTGTTTTAAGTTGCGGGGTTGTTCATTTTTTAACTAGTTCATTCCTTTGTTAGCTCACTTATCAACTTGTTTTCAATAAAGAACTTAAGTAACCACATAGACTAAAAATATATTGTCTAGTAATTTTTGAATTGCATACACTAGCTTGTGATCATGTTGTACGCAGATAAACCCCAAACTTCAGCTTTCATTTTATTACCCACAATGATATAAACCATCGATCATGTAGACATTTGTTTTAATTGTCTAATCTGCAATCAGATGTTTATGTTTACAAATGCAAAGACCACACTAAAATATAACTGAGTTTCTCCTTGGGATGGGAGAAGGTCTTGCAAGACATTTGTCACCTATCAATATTGACCCATTTAAAATGTTCTGAATGATTTCCTGGCCCCAATGTTCCTCTTTCGTCCGGAGCTATTAATAGATATTTATCTAGGTCGTCATCATTTCCTGCCCCTCCCCTCTCCTGTACAGTACCCTCCAGCTCTTTCCTAATCATCATCCGGTTCTCCAAATTTAGAAACAAGCCCGACTTAATGTTTTATAGAGACGTAAAGCCTATCCACTACTTCCCCCCCCCCACACCACACCCACCTTTCTCGTGACGTTTACCTTCGTATGTAAACAAAAAAAGAAATGAGATGATGAAACAGCGAGATTGTATTTTGTACCGGGGCATTCAGGTCGTCACTTTTCATGGGTCGATTGAGTTGAGAATTAGTAGTTAGTGCATAAGTCAATAAACACAAGTGTACATGTGTATTTACGTATATGTGTGTAATAGTAGTGTGTATATGAGTGTATATGTGTCTTCGCAGGTCTTGAGTGTACACTAGTGAGTTCGTTTGTATGTAAATCAAATCTCCAATCAAATACCAGCAATTTCAACAACTGTGTAAATGTGATGGTGGGGTGCGAGAGATCAGAAAGTACTTGAAATACACAATTTAATTTGATGTGTGTGTCACGCAGTGTCGGATCTACTTATAGGCCTCTCCTCACCCCAAAAAGTGGTTCCACGGATATTCTCAATCATTTTGAAGACAGAGCAGAAGAAAAATTATTTATGTTGATTACATGGGGCCCCAAATACAGGGGCGTAGCTAGGAATTTGCCATCATTTGAGGGCCCGGGTGGCTTGACCTCTTTGGGGGGGGGGCTGTATTTTTGAGTAATATTTAAAGTAAAAACACTCATTTGGGGGCTGCCCTCAAAAGGGGGCCCGGGGGAATTTTCAAATTCTCCCCCTCCTCCCCCACCCTAGCTACGCCACTGCCGAAATCTCAAATAGTTTAGGGCTATCCGATCCAGGACTATCACCTGCAGCGTCAGGTAAGAGAAATTGTCGTCTGCTGTGGACCGATGCTTTCCTGCTTCTCTATGGACTGTGGGCAGACGTTTCCAGCGGCCTGATTGTACACGCCTTTTTTACAATTCCTTTTATTCTGGACATACATTCAAGGAAAAAAGAATTAATTCTGGATCCTGGACACGGTTTTCGAAAACGGCTCTAGAGTTTTTCTTAAAAATTTGACAGTTGATGGGAAAACTCTAGTTCAACTGTTATAATTTTTCAAAGTATTAAACAAACAAAAAAATTAACTTTGGCTTGAGTACAAGAAAATATTTATTTTTAGACATACTATACTTCAATGTGTTTAATGTTGTTATATCTATATTTATTACACTCTTGTATGGCCAACTAAGCGAAGGAAAGCGCTCGCAAGGTAGTCAAAGAAAGCGCTTCAGGGACACCCCCAAAGCTTCTCTGAAGGCGTTCAGCATAGACCCAGGCACCTGGGAGACAGAGACACATGACAGAGCATCATGGCGTCGCGCTGTGAAAACTAGCGCACAGGTTGCTGAGGAAAAGAGAACAGCGCTGGCAGAAGAAAAACGCCAGAGAAGAAAAGCAAGGCAAACGACACTAGCTCCAGCTGGAATAACCTGCCCAGTGTGCAGCCGAACATTCCAGGCTCACATAGGTCTCACCAGCCACATGAGGAGGCATAAAACCCCAGAAAGCCCTCAGCCCCCTGGATGACAAAGTGGTCATCATCGAACCACGATGGACGAACTATATATATATATATATATGTGTATTAGTTCCTGAGAGTCAAATGATCCATTTAGAAGTTTTATAAAGGAAGTATTGCCGTTTATTTAAAACAGTGTTGTTGTTTTGTTGTTGTTGCTTTGTTGTTGTTGTTTTTTTGACATTGTTCTTGTTTTAACTTACTAGAGCTCTCTAGTTTTGCTCCTGAAGAATCTTTACATAACAATGGATGGAGGGTGGCCCTGTCGAGAATTGTTCCAAACTGAGTTCCAAATGAACAAACGGATCGATTATCTCATTACTCCACATGAGCCTGCTCAGTGATAACAAATTTATCATTTTGACATGCACACATTGATTTTAAACATGCGTATAGATTTCTAATTGTTGCTAGAGGACATTTCCCTCATCTTGTGCTAGAAGTACCGTACAAAATTTGGTTGAAGGTGACACGCTGACAGTAACATATTTACGTGACAGTAACATATTTACGTGACAGTAACATATTTACGTGACTGTAACATATTTACGTGACTGTAACATATTTACGTGACTGTAACATATTTACGTGACTGTAACATATTTACGTGACTGTAACATATTTACGTGACAGTAACATATTTACGTGACAGTAACATATTTACGTGACTGTAACATATTTACGTGACTGTAACATATTTACGTGACTGTAACATATTTACGTGACTGTAACATATTTACGTGACAGTAACATATTTACGTGACTGTAACATATTTACGTGACTGTAACATATTTACGTGACTGTAACATATTTACGTGACTGTAACATATTTACGTGACTGTAACATATTTACGTGACTGTAACATATTTACGTGACTGTAACATATTTACGTGACTGTAACATATTTACGTGACTGTAACATATTTACGTGACTGTAACATATTTACGTGACTGTAACATATTTACGTGACTGTAACATATTTACGTGACAGTAACATATTTACGTGACTGTAACATATTTACGTGACAGTAACATATTTACGTGACAGTAACATATTTACGTAACAGTAACATATTTACGTGACAGTAACATATTTACGTGACAGTAACATATTTACGTGACAGTAACATATTTACGTGACAGTAACATATTTACGTGACTGTAACATATTTACGTGACAGTAACATATTTACGTGACAGTAACATATTTACGTGACTGTAACATATTTACGTGACTGTAACATATTTACGTGACTGTAACATATTTACGTGACAGTAACATATTTACGTGACTGTAACATATTTACGTGACAGTAACATATTTACGTGACAGTAACATATTTACGTGACAGTAACATATTTACGTGACAGTAACATATTTACGTGACAGTAACATATTTACGTGACAGTAACATATTTACGTGACTGTAACATATTTACGTGACAGTAACATATTTACGTGACAGTAACATATTTACGTGACTGTAACATATTTACGTGACAGTAACATATTTACGTGACAGTAACATATTTACGTGACAGTAACATATTTACGTGACTGTAACATATTTACGTGACTGTAACATATTTACGTGACTGTAACATATTTACGTGACAGTAACATATTTACGTGACAGTAACATATTTACGTGACAGTAACATATTTACGTGACTGTAACATATTTACGTGACAGTAACATATTTACGTGACTGTAACATATTTACGTGACTGTAACATATTTACGTGACAGTAACATATTTACGTGACAGTAACATATTTACGTGACAGTAACATATTTACGTTACAGTAACATATTTACGTGACAGTAACATATTTACGTGACTGTGACATATTTATGTGACAGTAACATATTTACGTGACAGTAACATATTTACGTGACAGTAACATATTTACGTGACAGTAACCCATTCGGGAGGCACTTAGATATTTTCTTCACATTCTTGTGTTCAATTTTTTTGGAGGGGTGGGGGGGGGGGGGGTTATATAAGACATGATCATGACTCATGACATAACATTTTTTTCCGAAACTTTTGCAGTTCGGAGGGGGGGGGGGAGGGGGAGTCGGAATTTGAATCAGGACTTTGAATACTTAAATAATGCATAGAGAGTACTAATTGTGGCCTGGCATAACAGTAACAACAAAAAAACCTAAACAAACACTCACGTTACATAGTCCCTAGTAATTCTATTTTGTTTCTATGGTGTAAGCTCCTGGGGACTACTACAACAGTCTCACGCTGAGATAAAGACTTCATTCTTAGGTATTCATGATGCAGCTTACAAAAGAATTATTCATTCATTCAGCAAAAGGTGTATAAGACTGGTAGAGGACAGGTGCTGATTTTTTAACTCTGTCTGGTAAAAAAAAAATGTAAATTTGACTCTACCTCACCCATTCTCGGATTAAATTAAAACTGTGCATATTTATTCATTGACATAGACAAGACCTGAATGAATAAAAAAAAATACCAATTAGACAAATAATTACTGTTAATTAATTATTTATTTAATAGCAATAAGGGAAAATAATACTTCAGTATTTACATATATGACTAAATTTGTTGCATTTAGTCCCCTTAAATAATTGTTAACTCTATTTCTCCCTCATGTATTCTCTGATCAAGTTGGTACTTTAACAAATTATTTTTTGTACCTAACAAATCATGAATCAATATAACAAAAAAAAAAACTCAATTAGTCAATTAATTATTTTATTTTGTTTTCGAATTAGGGAAATAACTTGTACATTATTGGTAAATATATCTTTAAAAAACGGAGTTCTTCCCCTTTAGACAAGCTATGTTTTTAAAAAAAAATATTCTAAAAAATACTTTGCTTATTTCTATTACACAACCGAGTATTAATTGTGTCTCCACGGGAGGCCGAACAAGACAACTAGACGTTGTTTTTTTTTAAAACATTTATTTTTACACAATTACAATCGAGTTATACATGGCTCTATACAGTAATCTCTTGATCGATGGTGTCATATAGGAATAATGGAATTCTAAACAGGTTTTTGTTTGTTTCACAAACATTATGCGAATAGACAAACCAAAACAACCTTTTTATGCCTGCGCTGGGTTTGGCGAAATATGTAGGTCGCAGCTGGGGCTGCGTATCCACGGGAAATACTGCATTCCTCATCGATCTTCGGACTCGAAGACAAGCCTTATTCTATAAAAAAAAAATGTAAGTTTACAGAAATAGTATATTGTTCGTTACCAAAGACTAACACTTAGGACGAAAACAAAATTTACATAGCCCGTGAGGACAAAGGCGTTGTCTTTATCATCTGTCGCAAAATATACAGGTCGAAGCAGGGTCTGCGTGGTCACGTGAAATACTGCACTCTTCTTCTTTCTCTTCGGAATCGAAGCCAATGCTTTATAGATTGTTCCGTTAAATCAATTCAATATTTCTTACTTACTTACTTAGACGTAGGTCCTCCCGCGCCGTTCGGCGCATTGGGCGGCAAGCTGTCTCCATAAGGATCTGTCACTGGCAATGTCTGAAGCCTCCTCCCACCTGGTGTCCACTGTTCTGAGGTCCTCCATGAAGGTGTGTCGCCAAGTAATACGAGGACGTCCCTGTTTGCGCTTTCCTCGTATTGGCTTCCATGTTATCGCATCTCTTGGTATGCGTAATTTATTTTGTCACGCAAAACCATGCGACGCTCTGTCACAACCTCACTAAGTGTTCGACTCCCAGTTCGGCATAGAATTTTCTTGTTTGAGACCCGATCTGTGTAACTGACTCCCAAAATCCGTCTCAGCCATTTTTGTTGAGCCACATTTAGTCTTTTTCTCAATTTTGACAGATGACTTCCATGTCTCACATGTATATGTAGCAGTTGGAATGACGATTGTGTTGAGAAGGTGTATTTTTGTCTCGAGTCCAAAGGCTTGGCTGGTCCAAATAGGCTGCAGCCTTTGGAAAATGCTCCCTGCCTTTCCTATTCCAATTCAATATTAGCGCAACAAACGTGTACTTCGAAAGCCATGCTACACACAAGTGGACTTTATATTCAATTATTGTTGACATGATCATTTTTACATAGATAGCAGATATAAAAAAACGTTACTCTGTTGATCGAATGGCCTTTGTTCCTGTACTTAATCACTATCATGTGTGTGTATGTGTTTTACATGACACTAAACTCTGTAATTTGCCCAAGGATAAATAAAATTGCTTCGACATCCGGAGATATTTGACCAGCGGATATCCCAATTTGCCTAGAATATAGAGCAAAGAAAATAACCCTGACAAAACTTTTGATCTAATACTGGGAATGAAAAAAAAAAAAAGCAAAGAATAGTTGGACATTGTTTTGGGGATCAGTATGAATTATTAAGCGATTTTTTTAGATTAAAGCTACAAAGTATTCAAATTTGTTTGTCAGCGAAACTTTTATATCAACAGTTAACCGGCACTTCAAACACCAAACTGTTTTCTGTTTTCCTTACAGTTCAAGTCACCAAAACATGGAATCAGATAATGTAGTTTGTAGTATTAAAGTTTACACTTAAAGTGTCGTCGAATTAATCAAGCAAAAGGATGAAGGTCGATTCTCAACAAATAATACCGTTAACAAAATATTCGGTCAAACAATTGACCTTAACCTTTGACTTAACTAAAGGTAAAATACCTGGGAGATAATTTTCGTTGTTTCAGGTTTTTTTTTTTTTTTTGTTTGTTTGCTTCCATTTTGTTGCTGGAGGGTATGAAGAGATTCTGTAGTTGGCAACTTTTTTAGCATTAGTTTACTTTATTACTAGACATACAGGGAGGGTACATTATACGTGTTTTCTATATTTTACAATGCTACATATTTATACAAAGAATCAAATAAATTATCCAGTGGCGCCCCTAGCATTTTAATGTTATGTGAAGAATTGTATTCATTGTGTGAAATTAAAATGGTTTTAAGTGAATTTCTTTTATTTCGAATGCCTTTAAACCCATTAGATGAATATCACATTAGAATACGGTTTTAGGCGGTTCGGGGGTTAAGTTTAAATCGTTTGACCATTCACTCCATCAAGTTACGCCCATGCTTATTTAAAATTGAGACTACATTTTTTTTTTTCTAAAACACATAAAACTAAACTAAATTATTTGGCTTCAATGATATAGCCTAGCATAATAATTTATGACTTCACTCAAAACCCCTTTTTACTTTAAACTCAAAGGACGATGTCAATATCTCCGTCGAAGAAAGTTGTGATTTTATATAATCCTTATCTATCGATTTAGTTAAATGTGATAATTTGAACCAAAGATCTATAAAGTGTACCGTGACTAATGTTTTTTGGTGTCATTTATGGCTTCTGTCAATCGTTGGGCCAAGTTCAAAAGAATTTATATTTTTAAATCATTTTTTTGTTTTTGCTAAGTGCCTTTGTTACAAGTCAAAAAGAAAATATGAGCACGAATAAAAATGACAAATCCCGGATCACTTTATCGCACATATTGCTTTGTTATCGAGTTTATAATCAATACTTTAGTGACTGATTGTCGTTGTCGATAAAAGCGCAACACTTCAACTTTCCAGCTTTCATGTTCTAGAATCTTGAATTCTAGTTTGAGTTTCCTTGAGTTCCGCTGACCATGAAATGAATTCTGGCACAGACCGAGTGGGCGGGAGGGGGGGGGGGTGTCATTACTTTGGTTATAAAATATTGACTTGTTTTTTAATTTGATTTATAAAATGGTATCTAGATCTAGCATTGACATTTACTTTGATACCTTGGGGATATATCTATAAAGCCATAAACATTTTGTATAATACCAGCCTTAATT
Source organism: Biomphalaria glabrata (assembly GCF_947242115.1). NCBI lineage: Eukaryota > Metazoa > Mollusca > Gastropoda > Planorbidae > Biomphalaria > Biomphalaria glabrata. Next base: position 42,059,698 of record NC_074717.1, on the reverse strand, counting down.
GTCAACGAGGAATATATCTTTATCAAAGTACTGTTCCTTGCTGACAAGTAAGGCTAGTATTATATATATATATATATATATATATATATATATATATATATATATATATATATGTATATATATATATATATATATATATATATGTATATATATATATATATATATATATATATATATACATATATATATATATATATATATATATATATATATTTATATATATATATATATATATATATATATATATATATAATTATATTCGTCGCTCAAGAGTTTGGACGAGAAGAAGAAGTAAAGGAAAGATCACTTTCTTATTTCTGCGGATAGTCACCCCACGAAAAAAACAAGAGTGGGGGGGGGGAAGAGAGAGAACAAGTATTCACCTGTCACTACGGATGGCTGCCTGGTTATATATATATATGACTCCCGGGAGTCTACACTTGTTTGATAGTTGCCTACCCGTAGGGGGTATCTGATATACGCTGTGAAAGTAAAGGCGGCACGTCGTTGTGATGGCCACATGACTATCTCGTTGTAATGATATAGATGGCAGGCATATGTGAAAACAATAGTGACCTAAGTCGGATGATGGTAAATGACAGACTGACTCACAGGACTAATAGAAAGGTCTCGTTAACAGGCTTTGGTAGGATTCTTGATGTTTATATTCGAATAAGTAATGTGTTTAATTTTAAAAGAAGATGTTTGAAGACATGTTTCACTTAAAAGCTTAACTTCTAATGATTCGCCTGTTAATTAAAGGGATAGCACTGTTCTTCTAGCTACACAATGTATATAATTGGGTAGATGGTTATCGTTCTTGACTTGTGCTTCACCGATGCAAATGTCAGTAGTGCCACTTTTGAACTCAGTCTGCTGTCACGGTTCAGTCAAACATGAACACATTTTTTTTAATGGCGGTGACTTTGTCTCGATCTTCCTGCAAACCAAACATTTAGTAGTGAACATGTAGTAGTGATCTTGTAATGGTGAACGGGTAGTGGTGAACAGGTAGTGGTGAACTGTTAGTGATGAACTGTTAGTGATGAACTGGTAGTGATGACGACTACTACCATAATCTTCAAATACAAAAACAAATTCTAATAAAATACATAGAAAGACACAAAGATAAAGGCACATGACTCATCTCATAGGCTAGGACAAATTTGTACAAATGTTCTTCCCTAGTGCTATTAGAGCATGAAATGCGTTGCCTGAGCCAGCCAGGAAGACCAGTGACTTGGTAGAATTTAAGTCATTGGTTAACATGCATGACTAAATGCATGACGCGTAGGATGAAATCATCTTCTGTTTTGAAGTAACGTCTGTATTATATAAGACTACATTAGTACAGCTTGGATCTTAAACTAAATGAGATAAAAAGAAAGTTTAGGGTGAATGTTTAATGAAACAAGTTAGAATCATTAGTTACATGAGAGTTTTAAAATCCTTTTAGTACTAAAAGTTTGAGAGGATAATGAATCGCCTTTCCGCAACGACTCAATATAATCACAATCTTATTTTCTCTGTACACACAGAGATGAGCACTCACTCATTTTTTTTTTATGTACAAAGAAACGGCTTTAGAATCCAATATTTCGTTTTGAAAAGCCAATAACAATTCAACCGTATCCAGGTCGGATCTGTTTCCGCCTGGTTAGCATTATCCTTGAGGTTTAGGTGTTGTTTTTTTTTTTTTTTACAAAAGTAAGTTACTAGAAATACCTTACAAATAAGTTTAAACTAGTTTTTTCATTGTCTGCGTTACAAGAGTTTCAATCTATTGCTTGATCGTGGGGTGTTAGTTATCTATCAAACATTATTTATCACCTATTATCATCTTATCTTATCTTTGTATATCTCAAGCTGAACAAAAGAAGTATAATCTTATTGAGAAAAATACAATAGAAACTGCAATAAAAACTTGATCAACCTGTGATTATAAAATAAACAAACGACATTCCAAAACAATAGTATGAATCTGTTTTTGCTTTTTAGTTATACTTCTAGTTGAGACTATCAAATGTATTAAGCCCAGTTTGACTACCACAGACATTAAGCCCAGTTTGACTACCACAGACTTTAAGCCCAGTTTGAGTACTACTGACATTAAGCCCATGTTGACTACCACAGACATTAAGCCCAGTTTGACTACCACAGACATTAAGCCCAGTTTGAGTACTACTGACATTAAGCCCAGTTTGACTACCACAGACATTAAGCCCAGTTTGAGTACTACTGACATTAAGCCCAGTTTGACTACCACAGACATTAAGCCCAGTTTGAGTACCACAGACATTAAGCCTAGTTTGACTACCACAGACATTAAGCCCAGTTTGACTACCACAGACATTAAGCCCAGTTTGACTACCACAGACATTAAGCTCAGTTTGAGTACCACAGACATTAAGCTCAGTTTGAGTACCACAGACATTAAGCCTAATTTGAGTACTACTGACATTAAGCCCAGTTTGACTACTACTGACATTAAGCCCAGTTTGACTACCACAGACATTAAGCCCAGTTTGAGTACTACTGACATTAAGCTTACTTTGAGTACTACTGACTTTGGCAAGGTTATGTCTGGAAGTTTGAGAAAGAGAAAAAAAGGAGAGAAAGAGAGACAGACGGGGAGGCTAGAAATGGCGAAAGAGTTCGTTGGGTTGATGGAATGACTCTCCACATTGAGCAATACAGAGGCGACATTCTCAACAACTTTGGTGACCCCTGGGACTAGCAACCAGTTTCCAGCGGCATAATCCGCGGCCAGACGAATCGGATCAATAACAAGATTTAAACTGTTGTAGAGAAACGTAACGGCCAAGGAAGCTTCTTTTAACAGGATCACTCATGTACGACAACTCACTCTCATTATTGGTGTCAGATTTATAAATATTAATTAGCACCACGGTTCAAACCCTGTGGTCCACCAGACATTGCTAGCGAAGTGATAATAATTATTATTTTTTTTTTGGATTTTTTTAATAACGTAGTACATGTTGTGATAAATATCTAGCGATTTTTGTACTCTTTATGATATTAGGAATGTTTTTTTCTTCCAATTTTCAAATAAATAAATTAGTCTGCCCTTTCATTGCATTGTTCAATGGCGTAGCAAGAGACTTGGGGGTCCGTGGGGCTCGGCCTATTTAGGGGCCCCTGCATTTTGACATTTGACGTCATGACATGAGATAATGTATTTAATAAATATATAAGTCTAATGTGTGGAATACACGCAACATGGTCACTAACTTAAATAGTAACATGAATAGCAAGATAACATGACTTGGCTTAATTAATATTTTAACAAATATTGGACACACTTTTGGGGATCCGCTTTCAAGCGAAGGCTCGGGGGGATTTTCAAAATTTGGACCCCCCACCCCGCCATCTCTTGTTATTTATTTGGTTGTTGTTGTTTAAAATTCATTTAAGTTATTTCTAGTGATCTAAATACAGACATAATTTTTTTTTTAATTGTGTCATTCATCGGATTGTCTAAATAAAACAAAATGCGATTTTAGTATTGACGCTATTTTTTTCTCTAAGTATTATCAACAAGGTTTAAAGTTTTGCCTATTGGTATGTCTTATCTGTGCGCATCCATTGTCTTCCGAGACAAAATGGAGACATATAGTAGGGAGTTAGGGCTTTCGATCACAGCCATAGCAAATTTTCCCATCCAGTTCAACATTTTTTTTTACGGACAACCAAATGTCCCAAAAGTGGAATTCATATAAAGCCAAAATTAAAATATGGCCTTAGTAAAATGCACATGGCTTTCGTTCATCTTATCTAAGCTGTGAAGGGTTTTATTACTCTTCTTTGATTTGAATATTATCTTGCATTCAGTCACCAAAGTCAATAACCAATTACGTCGATTAAGATTTATTGACCTTGGCAGGGGAGCTAATAAAAAGTTATATCACAGTAAATATCGCATTTGATCATAGCGATTCCATGAGATTTACTTTCAAAAATATGATTGCAATTATAACGGTCATAAATTTTGTTGTTCATATGTAATTCGCTTTTTTTTTTTTTATGGTAGTTAGAAATGTGCCTAACAGTTTAGAGAAATGATTTAAATGCATTTGAGACATGTTTACGCATTTGTTGAAAGTGCCTTAGTGTCAATGTTACAGCAATAACCTTCATCTAGGGCTACAAGTACAAAGTATCTTTTTACAGTTGTGCTGTGGTTTACGTTGGGACAAGGTTACAAGAGGTCATGTTATATTCATGCAGTAGTACCCAGCAAGTAAGGGAGGTCTAGCCATTCAATTGGGAATACCTTATAACGTAATGTTTGCAGTGGCGTTGCTAACAGGTCCGGAAGGGGTGCGCGCAGTTAATGAAGTTAATGTAAGCTTTGTAAATAAAAAATTGCCGCATCTAAATACATGAAAATTATTCCCCAAAGCATCTAGTGATTGATATCTTGACAATATTTTTAAGTTTCTTTGACTTTTTTCTATAGACACCTTTATTTTTTTTTTTGGGATTACATAACCTTTTTAGGATAATGGATCAATGATGCTATGTTTAAACTCTTCTAGCTAAGTCGCTACTTCTTAAACAGTGCAATCCTTACTTTTGAAGATACACCTATGTGCCTCGTAGACTTCTTCCAGAGTTTGGTTCTTGGTGGGTTGATTGGATTCTAACGTCTGACCTCCTCCAGAGTTTGGTTCTTGGTGGGTTGATTGGATTCTAACGTCTGACCTCCTCCAGAGTTTGGTTCTTGGTGGGTTGATTGGATTCTAACGTCTGACCTCCTCCAGAGTTTGGTTCTTGGTGGGTTGATTGGATTCTAACGTCTGACCTCCTCCAGAGTTTGGTTCTTGGTTGGTTGATTGGATTCTAACGTCTGTCCTCACCGGGTGACACAACTTCTAGAGGTGTCTATGCATGTATATAAGAAGTGACTTGCTCAGGGTAGCAATTATCTCACCGCTAGTGTCTAGATGCCAAATTTCCAAATTGGCCCAAAACGTTTTGAATGGAATAGGACAAGCAAGGTTACTATCAAACGATAGGTAGAACCGTCTCGACAGGTCTGGGAAAACCAAAAGTTCTCGACCTGTATGGCGACATTTATGCACTACGCAAGACAGCAGGGTTTCTGTCCAGGATTTTTGCAAGAGAGAATTTGAGCCTCTCAAGCCCTCACTCAAATGGAGTTTGATGATGATGACTATCTAACGGAGACCACCTTGCACCTACGCCTCAAATTTATACGTTTATCTCCCCTGCGCTTGAAGGAAAATATATGGCTTTTTTTTTTTTAGCGTGCTCACATTTCAAGCCAAAATAAATATTGCGTACAAATGAACAGAACCCTTGAAAGTGTACAGGTCGGGACGGTCGGTGACACATAAGTTTCAATTAAGTTTGAATGATCTATTGTCGAGGTGTTGATCTGTCTTGCCATGCCCGAGCAGTGCAGAAACTAAATTCTTATTTCCGGCTTCCAACAAGGACTTGACCCTGTGGATGACGGTATTAGAATACGTGGGAACTACTTAAAGTTTGTTCACCTTATGACTGTAGGCAGTGTTGGCAGTGTCACTCAGAACGTTATGATGTGGTGATTATCTGAGATTGCACCTGGTCCAAGGGTTCTCACACATTTGAGATACATGAAATATGTGTTTGTGATATCAAGTAGCATTATAATAGCGCGATCAGTACTTTCTACAAAATAAGCTTATAAATGAATTGCTTTTTAAACAAAATTCAACCAGAGAAATTTTCTTGATAAATGATAACTTAAACATTTTTTCATCAATACGATGTCCATGTATGATGTCTCCGTTGCCCGATTGTATAAATAAACTAGTATTGCATAATTATATATTTGTTTGCACTCATAGAAAACTTTCTTATCTCCCCTTTGTGTAACGATACTTGTATTCTTTAATTGAAGAGTGGTATCTTTCACTATAGAACTTCTGATAGTGTAAAGTTCGTACAATCAAGGTATACTCGTTTATCGTGTAGGTGTCACCTCTTCGCGTCAATTTCTCGTTTTTTTTTGCTTCATTTCAATTTTCAAGATAACAAAGATGTTTTTCTTTATTTATATATATTTGTTTTTAAAAATAGTTTTTAAATTGTATTATTTATTTATTTAAACATTTTTGTTATTATTAAATGGATAGATACATTTTGCCCATTCCAATAAAAAATATACATTTGAAAATTTGCATTTATAGGTTGAATTTAATACATTGGTTGAGTGTTAAAGTGCTTGGCTTCAGAACCCAGGGGTACTGGGTTCGAACCTTGATGAAGACTGGCATTTTTAATTTCGGGATCTTTAGGGCGCCTTCGAGTCCACCCAGCTCTAATGGGTTTCTGTTAGTAAAAGAGGTTGATTTGTTGTTCTGCCCACATAGCACCATCACCACAGATACAGATGACCTTTAAATCATCTTCCCTGTAGTTCCTAAGGTCTGAAAGGGAACCCTATTTTACTCTCTAACACAAAGACCTAAACATAGTTCCTTTTTAATTAGTACTGCTGAATTTCACTGTAAATTTGTATTAAAGACTTCTTCGGCTTTTAAAAGCATTAACCTTCGCTTTGATTTAAAGAACAGAAACATAAAACAAACCAACGCACACTCATTTGTTTGATATAAATGTTTGTTTATTTAGCTAACAGATCATTTGGCTTACTTGGATTGGGCTGGCTGGCTAGATTAATATTGACGAGAATTTAACGGTGGCAAATAATGGCAGCTAAAGGCCTTGGGGTTGATGACGTATATGGGGTTTGACCTTTGACATCCGAGCTAGTGGGCGTTCTACTTCGATCGTGCAAATAATCTTTTAATTTATGCGAGGGATAATGAAATGTGACAAACGAACTTAAATGTAAATGTCAAATTAGCTTCGATGTCACCACTGTCAATGACAGATTATTATTGCATTCGTAGCAGTGGCCATGTGGTAAAGCGCTTGGATCTCGAATCAAGGATTCTCTAGTTCGAGTCCTGGTGAAAACTAAGATTTCGAACTTTGAGGGTTCGGAGTTTGCACTATGCCCTTAAGTCCTTCATTTTTATCTATCCCTTTGTCTGCTGGACCGATGTGGCACCACACAAGATCTGTTGACCGTCTTTCTCCATTCCTCTCTCTCTTTTGCCTCGGACAGAATATAATTCAATGACAGGCTTGTCCATTTTTTTTGTTTTCCCATCGCTGTTTCTGTCTCCTTTTATTTTTTTCCTGGTACTGTTCCCTGAAGGAAGGTCTTTGCGAGCCATGACGGCTTTGTGATGTGACCATAGAGTTTAAGATTTTTTTTTTTTTTTCAATGGTTTGCAGGTCATCGTGGGGTCCCATTACTGAATTAATCCTATTTCTACCCAAATCTAATAAACATAAAGGCGATTGGTTGCTGTGCTGGTCACATGACACCCTCGTTGACGTCACCTTTACATCATCTGCCCCAAAATATCGCACGGTCTGCAAGTGGTACCTTTACTTTGTCAAAAAAAAAATAAAACAATGTCTGACTGAAATGCCATAACCGCTTGGCTATCTAACGAGGAGGGGTCGTGTTCGAATCAAAGTTGTCTGACGAGCGCCGAAAGCCAGGACGGAAGCCTTCTCTCGGATATCTCTCGAGCACTGGTCGATAAAGACATTGGACCATAGCGCACTGACCAAAAAATAGTGACGTGTTCAAAGAATGATATTCAGAGTGGAAGAGTGATAGATCCTAAGTATTCAAGTTTGAATCCCAGGTTGAAAGCTAGTTTCAAAAGTTCATCTCTGTTTAATGCTTCCTTAAAATCTGTCAGAGAAACTAAAACATTTACATAAAAGTTCTGAAACAGAAACTGTTTAGCAACTAGTGCACCTCGCTAGCTAGAAGAAGATTTTTATGTATTTCCAATACTGCATATGACATAACAACAATAACATTTATATTGTATCACTCTAGATATAATCTTTCCTCACTTTCGAACGACCTTGACTCGACTCACCCGCGTATTACGCATTCTTGCACATGGGTAGATGCTTGACTCTCGGCACGTTCTTTCTTGGCCAATCATATTAAACCAATATGTCACATGACGTGTGAACTAAAACAAAAACAAAACTCTTGCTATATCAAACCATTGAGTTGCGCATGGCTTTAGTTTCGGCATATCAGCGTTATATATATAAAACAGAACGCGATTACTCTGCATTCTTTTCTTTAAAGGTTAGAAAATTGAGAATTTAAGCCCTGGTGATAAAACGCGATATTTTGTAAATGTTGGCTCTTATTTGCGGGCACAGAAATATGAAACTAGTGAGTGCCTGATGGATCAAATATTTAACAGGAGAATGGGGAGTCCTTTACATCATCTGCCCTATAGATACCAAGGTCTGAAAGTGGAACTTTACTTCCCTAATGTGATGGATGGCTGACTGGTCGTGCGGTTTGCGCGCTGGACTGTCGTTCAGATTTATCGATGGTCCCGGGTTCAAACCCTGCCCGCTCCCATCCCCCGTCGTCCTGCGAGAGGTTTGGACTAGGAAGTAAATTATCTTCAACTCTGAAGGAACATCCGAAACATGTAATACAATGTGATATCAAAGTAGGAAGTAATTATTTGAACGCTATATTTCAATAAGATGTCACTATCAATAACAGTCTGGACAAATGTCGACGTGACATTAAATATGGCCTTACCCTTGCCAGGATCACAATGCTGACATGGTAGGTTCAAAAATATATGTCTGGTAGGGTGGATGGTTGTTGGCAGCATCTACTCCTCCCCCCTTGTGTACCATGTGGTAAAAAAAAATGTAGCTTACTGCTCTGCGACTTAACCCCCCACAGTTGATGTCAAGGGAGGCAAGTACTAGATCTACATATTTCTTTAATACAGATTTATTTATTTAACTCGCTCGTAAGAGAGCTCTGTTGACACGTGTAATGTTTCCAGGGCTGTAAATCGAAACGATCCTTTGGGGCGTTGATAGATTATTACCTACGTAGTATCGACTCATCGGACTAACTACTTCTGTTTGAGGTTGTTTGATTAGGCGCTTGTAACCTTCGGATATCCATTTAACGACCTTGATGCTTATTGCCTGAGCGTAATGCGCTACTCACTCTCTCCTCTCCCTTCTCCTTCTCTCTTTCTCACACACACTCTCTGTCTGTCTTATTGTTTTCTCTCTCGCACCCCACTTTTTCTGCAAAGCTTATATCAACTCACTCACTCTGTCTGTCTGGTAAAAAGACTACACACGTTACTTCTCCCAGACCCAATCTCGGATCTAGCAGAAGTTTAGCACAATCATTTCTTTTACCTGACAAGAAGCAATTTTAAAAATTAACCAACTAGTTAATTAACTATTTGTAATTAATTATTTTTTTTTTTGGTATCACGAACAAGGGAAAGAAATTGTACTTGACTGAGGTGGTGCTATAAGCTGAACTATTCCCCTTTATAGATTGCCACTTTAAAGTAATTTTGAAAGAAACAATAGATACATTTTTTTTTTCATAAGCACCATACTAGCAGAGTGGTTAGTTGGCTTCAGTATGCTTGGGTCATGAGTTCAAATAAGGTCGTTTCCATTTTTTTAAAATAAATACTTTAAAAATCGATTACGGTAAGATTTACACAGATAGCCTTTTCTTTCTCCGACTCCCATTATCCCAACTGGTCCAGATAAGTGATAGGATTATAGGATTAGAGGATTATAGGATCATAGCGCATTGAGAAAGCCAAAACCATGAAGTAGAGCAAAAAGAAAAAACATACTTGTCAAAAGTATTTCTAATTGCACAGATTTATTATTGTTAGTCTAGAATAGTCTAGATTTAGTATACATTTAATTACATAACTGGTCCAAACTAATGGATGCAACTACGCTTAATATAAGCTTTTGTTGTTGTGTTTTTATTTTATTTTAAGTTTTTCTTATTCTCTCTCAAGTTTAATCTTGTCATCTTATCTTATCTTATCTTATATAGACGTTACTTCAAAAAAGAAGATGATTACGTCCTACGCGTCATGCATTTAGTCATGCATATTAACCAATGACTTAAATTCCTGCCAAGTCTCTGGTTTCCATGGCTGACTCAGGCAACCCATTCCATGCTCTAATAGCACTAGGGAAGAAGGAGTGTTTGTACAAATGCTGGGTGGATCTCTTATGACTCTATCTTTCCCACATACACACACTTTCTCTCTCTCACATTTCTCTTATCTTCTCTTACTTTCTCTGTGTACGTTTTATCTTACCTCTCCTGCAGTGTTTATTTTCTGTACACTTTGTGTTTCCTTTGTATTCATTCGGTCTTCATTTGTTCATTTGATTTACTAACGTAGAGCCCGCTTCTCTTTGTTCTTTGTTCTCTCTGAATCGAAACATCAAGTCACTTACGAACTAGTTGATTCTTTCTTTCTAGAATCTCTTACAGAAATCTGTTACTTTCCTTTCGCTCTACTATCTAACTAGATCACTTCCCTTCTCTATCTCCCTCCCTCCCTCTCTCTCTCTCACTATCTCTTACTTCTTCCTCTCTATCACTCCATATCTTCTTTCGCTTCCAACTAAGACATGACATCTGGTCTATAACTGTTCACCTTGCCTACCTGTCAATGTTCCAGGTACATGAAACAGGTACCAAGTCACGTGATTTTAACAACGTAGACAAACAGGTTCCCTTGTGCAATCTCCCCACATCCGAAAGGGGTCTATGCTAGACAAGTTAAAGACCCACTGTCTATGAAAAGATAACTGCCTCTTACAAAACAGTATAATAAGCATTATTTGATGCTGTATTTTTGACAGAATGTTTGTTTGTTTGTAAAATGTTTTACATATTTCGTATGTTCCTTCAGAGTTGAAGATAGTTTACTTCCTAGTCCAAACCTCCCGCAGGACGACATGGGATGGGAGCGGGCAGGGTTTGAACCCTCGACCGTCGATAAATCCGAACGACAGTCCAGCGCGCAAACCGCACGACGATGTTGCCGTTGTTACTTTGTAAAATAAATTGATTCGTTTTTATCTAGTTTCCCTTTTACACCTTGTCAAATATAGAACAGATGATTTGAAGGCCATCTGTTTCTGCGGCCCATAGTTAAGAGGATCTCATGTGGCCAGCACAACGGCCAAACTCCTTTACTTTTCCACAACTAATGTCAGTAGGTCTACCCATTAGAGCTTGCTGAATCTTTGCGCCCAAAGATTTTTATAAGTAAAAATACCAGTCTTCACCAGGGTTTGAAACCTGGGACCACCGGTTTTGAACGCAAGCGCTTTACCACTCAGCTAGCGGCTCCAAGTTTTTGTGTTGACAAATATTTTTCGTCTAGAAAATATTACGTTTGTTTTTATATTTCTGTTTGGCTTCGTGACGATTGTGTCAAAGTATGTTTAAATGTGACTCATGAATACCGTAATAGTAATTAGGATGACTTAGTTGACTACCTATTGCAAGTGATTCGCCCTTTTTTCTTCTTCATAACTTTGTTTATAAGGGAAATATTGTTATTGTATTTTTGTGCTGTCTGTACGTCCGGTCTATCTATCTGTCTGCCACTTTAAGACATCTGGACTTTTAAAAACCCTTTCTCTTTATTGTAAGAAAAAAAAAAGATGGACGGCCAGGGATTGGCTGGATGTGCATTCAGTATTCCAAAACAGGAGTATCACGTGACAGGCTGAAGACATACAGAAGGGAACACCGAGAACAGCCATTATTCTTTATATTACATGCATACCGATTGTCACAGCATCTCTTCTGTGCGTTAACACATTACAGGACTGTTTGATATAGGCCAGTTTTCATTATAGTAAGAAACACGAAGGCTTAATTTTTAAAAAAAAATTATATAGCCGTCTACATTCGGCAATAAGCCAAATTTGTATCGATTGGTTTCAAACTTTCAGCATAGCACAATTATCGTCTGCAACATAAAACATATGTCGTCTGAAGCATTAAAAAAAAAACGTATGTCGTCTGCTGCATAAAAACAAATGTCGTCTGCAACATTAAACATCTGCAGCACTGAAGCCCTTTAAAGGCTTTTTATTTGTTTACATTTTCTTTATACATTTAATGTCTTTCTGTATTGTTTGACATAATTTATATTAGCAGCAAAACAAGATTACTGCTATTAGAGTTGGCATTATAATTTTTTTACTGTCATTATTCTCTTTGGGCTGGGTTTTTTTGTTTGCTTGTTGTTGTTTTTGTGTTTTTTATTTAGATGCGAATGTTTTCTAAGGCACTGAATTTTTTTAAATTTTAATTTGCTCATGTTGCTAGTTGGCATTATGACAATGTATTGTTTTGTTCTGTTTTTTATTCTTCTGGCACTTAGATCGAAATTGGTTAGATTTTTCTAAACTAGGTATTTCCTACTAAATCTTGGTTATTCACCTTTAATTGGACAATGCATTTGGTTTGACTCTTTTTTATTTTATTATTTCGTTTTTAAAAAAATGTTAAATTTACTTTACTTGCATTAACATATAATCATCTATCGCTTAGTCTAAAATCGATAGATAACCGATTCGTGCGTGAAAAAAAAAAAAGTTTTGGATACCTTTCTGTGTTGAAAAACCTAGATTCTGGGTATTTTCTTCACAGTGGACTTCATGTGCTACTCTTGCTATTTGGGCTGAAACACGACACCACCTCGTTGTGTATTTTAACGTTGCTGTTGTTGTTTTCTTGTTTCGTGTCTGTCCCTCCAACGTAGCTATAAAACGTTTTGTTCAATAACATGTGGAAGAATCTACGAGAAATACAATAATTATTTATAACTGAGCATAGATGTAATGGCTACACCCTTTCAATACAAGTATGGCTTTCGAAAAAAAAATATCTCTAAGCTTATGTTGTTTCAAGGATTATTTTAGAAAAACAAAATTAAATAATTATATATAATAAAATATAAATAGGACCCCAATTCTAAAAATCGTGTCTTCTACTAAAGTACATAACGATAAAAAAAGAAGGGGAGATCATTAATACCAATAACTACATTAAAAGGTTTATGTTTCTTACTGCCCTTTAGAGAACCATCAAATTCCGGTAAAGTTTAAATGTTCATGAAAATGTTGAACACAAAAATCAAGAGTTTTCGTACTATCGATTAGGACCTATTATTGTATCGATCACTTTGAAAAACACTAGAATTTAATTGATCTGCCCATAAAATAGTTTCTCCATGTAATATTATATAAATGATTATTTTTTAATTATTACGAGTACTCAAAAAGTACATAATTGTTCAGTTCCATTAGTAATCTTTTAGTATTAGTTAAATACTAACATATAGCGTGTATTCATATAGTCACTGTACGTTTGTTTCTGGGGGTCAGTGAAAGGTCAAACGAGGAAAAAAAAAACAACCTATTCATACTCAGGTGTGGGCTTAGAGCTGAGACTAGCGAAAAAAATAAGTCTTGACCCTCTAGGTCTCCCCTCGTAGGTGCCAGGATTATACTGCAAGGTCACATGTTTGGCCACACAAGATCACTGGCGTTGAGAAGGTCACTTCAAGGTCAATGATTAACGTGGAAAGGTCGAAAGTTCTGACAAGGTTAGGAGTGCAACGGATTCATTTGTAACATAGTAACAAAAGCAACAAAATTTCCCCCCCAAAAAATAAAAAATAAATAAATAAATAAATAAAAAAAAATAAAAAATAAAAAATAAATATAAATGAATGCTCGAAAAATAATCTTCCTCGCTGCGTTTGTTTTCATTGCTTACTTGTTGAAATTTACTATTGATACCCTTCGGTTTGCGTTTGTGCGCGCGCGCGCGCGAGTGTGTCGATTACAAACATTTGATTTGTCGTTCCTGCTTAAATGGGTTTTTTTTTTAAATCGCTTAGTGATTTATACAAACCTGAATGGGAGGTAATTCCGTGCGAATGTGGGTCATGTCCTGATTAATCCCACTCGCTATAACAATGTAATTACTGTTGTGTGTTTAATTAAATGACCTTCACCGGACAAATAGCAATCAGTCAGTATTTACCTGTCCATCAAGGATCAATGACGGTACGGAAATAGAATGATTAGTAATGAGAAATCAACTTATGAGAATTAAGTTCTCTCTTTAATCTCAGGGGAGGCGCCGCGTTTAAATTTCAACCAAACAAACTCCAACAAAAATAGCTCCACTAAAAGTTTGTTTTTATTCACACTCTGCCTTAAGGCTTATCCGGATTTAGATTTCAAAATAAGTAAGTAAGTAAGTTCCCCTTTTCAGACCTTGCGATCTATAGAGCAGATGATGTCATGTTGTTTTGTGACCAACGTTAACTAGCAGGGTGTCATGTGGCCAGCACAATGACCACCCGCCTTTACTTTCTTCATTAGAGTTGGTTGTACTCAGGGGTGCCCTAAAAATCCAAAAATTAAAAATCCCATTCTCACCGAGATTCGTATGCAGGGCTGCAGGTTCCGAAGCCAAGCGCTTAACCACTCGGCCACCGCGCCCACCAAAATTACTAATTGTCGTTGAAAATTTAGAACAAATGCATCAAGTATTTTAGTAGCCAATATGTTATACGTAAGCTTTATTAAAAAAATTAACAATACAATTTATACAAAATTATGCTCATACATATAAACTTTTTTTATTTCAATAATAAAAATGAACTATAGATAGAGTCATTCCATTAATTAGATTACATAAATAGGCATACCGTACATAATTATTTATTATCCTTAACATAAAAGAGCAGTGTATCCCAACGAGAAAGTTTGGTCAACGCCTTTTGAATAAGAACTGTAAGTTTGTCAATATCGATTAAGAGGCTCTTCTAGATAAATAGTAGTTTATACGAATTTATACATGCATATACCAACAAACATTGTAAGATATACCTTACATAGGGAAACACTGTAAGATATACCTTAGGGAAACATTGTAAGATATACCTTACATAGGGAAACATTGTAAGATATACCTTACATAGGGAAACATTGTAAGATATACCTTACATAAGTTTTTATGTTTAACCTCCTCACTCTGGCCAAACTCTTTCTTCAAGTTGCTCATTGAAACATTGTAAAATTGACCGTTAGATAACCTGGACAACAATGTTACAACCTTGTTACTCGTCAATGCATTTCTGTTGGGCTAGTTGTGGCGTCTTTATCGGTGGGATTCTATTATCACCATTTTCGTTCAATGCAAGAGAGTGCGCGCTTGGTTCAGATCGGGTCTTCATTCAATTCAATAGCTTCCACCGAGGCAATGGACGGCTGAGGACGCCCTGAATAATTCATAAGGTACAGCCACAAATAGTCACTTTGGGAATTACCGTTAAGGTCAAACTCGTTCGGTTGTCATTTAGCCCGAGCAGACATTACCGGTGGAGAGGCTTGAGTAGACACAGAGTGTCGTTGAGATATGTATGCATGTTAAAGAGATTATCGCGAATTCCGACAGTTAAATGTCTTGTTAGGGTTAAAAATGTTTTGTTTGGGTCGAATATATGTTTTGTTTGGGTCGAATATATGTTTTGTTTGGGTCGAATATATGTTTTGTTTGGGTCGAATATATGTTTTGCTTGGGCTGATTTTTTTTAAATTTACAAAGAAATGTCTCGATAATCTTTCTCAGTAATCACGCCCATTCTCCTTCTACCCCTTGTAACAACGCCTCTATATTTCTTCCCCTTGTAACAACGCCTCTATATTTCTTCCTTTTGTAACAACGCCTCTATATTTCTTCCTCTTGTAACAACGCCTCTATATTTCTTCCCCTTGTAACAACGCCTCTATATTTCTTCCCCTTGTAACAAAGCCTCTATATTTCTTCCTCTTGTAACAACGCCTCTATATTTCTTCCCCTTGTAACAACGCCTCTATATTTCTCCCCCTTGTAACAACGCCTCTATATTTCTTCCCTTTGTAACAACGCCTCTATATTTCTTCCTCTTGTAACAACGCCTCTATATTTCTTCCCCTTGTAACAACGCCTCTATATTTCTCCCCCTTGTAACAACGCCTCTATGTTTCTTCCCCTTGTAACAACGCCTCTATATTTCTTCCTCTTGTAACAACGCCTCTATATTTCTTCCCCTTGTAACAACGCCTCTATATTTCTCCCCCTTGTAACAACGCCTCTATATTTCTTCCCTTTGTAACAACGCCTCTATATTTCTTCCTCTTGTAACAACGCCTCTATAATTCTTCCCCTTGTAACAACGCCTCTATATTTCTCCCCCTTGTAACAAAGCCTCTTTATTTCTTCCCCTTGTAACAACGCCTCTATATTTCTTCCTCTTGTAACAACGCCTCTATATTTCTTCCCCTTGTAACAACGCCTCTATATTTCTTCCCCTTGTAACAACGCCTCTATATTTCTTCCCCTTGTAACAACGCCTCTATATTTCTTCCCCTTGTAACAACGCCTCTATATTTCTTCCCCTTGTAACAACGCCTCTATATTTCTTCCCCTTGTAACAACGCCTCTATATTTCTTCCCCTTGTAACAACGCCTCTATATTTCTTCCCCTTGTAACAACGCCTCTATATTTCTTCCCCTTGTAACAACGCCTCTATATTTCTTCCCCTTGTAACAACGCCTCTATATTTCTTCCTCTTGTAACAACGCCTCTATATTTCTTCCCCTTGTAACAACGCCTCTATATTTCTTCCTCTTGTAACAACGCCTCTATATTTCTTCCCCTTGTAACAACGCCTCTATATTTCTTCCCCTTGTAACAACGCCTCTATATTTCTTCCCCTTGTAACAACGCCTCTATATTTCTTCCCCTTGTAACAACGCCTCTATATTTCTCCCCCTTGTAACAACGCCTCTATATTTCTTCCCTTTGTAACAACGCCTCTATATTTCTTCCTCTTGTAACAACGCCTCTATATTTCTTCCCCTTGTAACAACGCCTCTATATTTCTTCCCCTTGTAACAACGCCTCTATATTTCTTCCCCTTGTAACAACGCCTCTATATTTCTTCCCCTTGTAACAACGCCTCTATATTTCTTCCCCTTGTAACAACGCCTCTATAATTCTTCCCCTTGTAACAACGCCTCTATATTTCTTCCCCTTGTAACAACGCCTCTATATTTCTTCCTCTTGCAACAACGCCTCTATATTTCTTCCCCTTGTAAAAACGCCTCTATATTTCTTCCTCTTGCAACAACGCCTCTATATTTCTTCCCCATGTAACAACGCCTCTATATTTCTTCCCCTTGTAACAACGCCTCTATATTTCTCCCCCTTGTAACAACGCCTCTATATTTCTTCCCTTTGTAACAACGCCTCTATATTTCTTCCTCTTGTAACAACGCCTCTATATTTCTTCCCCTTGTAACAACGCCTCTATATTTCTTCCCCTTGTAACAACGCCTCTATATTTCTTCCCCTTGTAACTAAGCCTCTATATTTCTTCCTCTTGTAACAACGCCTCTTTATTTCTTCCCCTTGTAACAACGCCTCTATATTTCTCCCCCTTGTAACAACGCCTCTATATTTCTTCCCTTTGTAACAACGCCTCTATATTTCTTCCTTTTGTAACAACGCCTCTATATTTCTTCCCCTTGTAACAACGCCTCTATATTTCTCCCCCTTGTAACAACGCCTCTATATTTCTTCCCCTTGTAACAACGCCTCTATATTTCTTCCTCTTGTAACAACGCCTCTATATTTCTTCCCCTTGTAACAACGCCTCTATATTTCTTCCCCTTGTAACAACGCCTCTATATTTCTTCCCCTTGTAACAACGCCTCTATATTTCTTTCCCCTTGTAACAACGCCTCTATATTTCTTCCCCTTGTAACAACGCCTCTATATTTCTTCCCCTTGTAACAACGCCTCTATATTTTTCCCCTTGTAACAACGCCTCTATATTTCTTCCTTTTGTAACAACGCCTCTATATTTCTTCCTCTTGTAACAACGCCTCTATATTTCTTCCCCTTGTAACAACGCCTCTATATTTCTTTCCCTTGTAACAACGCCTCTATATTTCTTCCCCTTGTAACAACGCCTCTATATTTCTTCCTCTTGTAACAACGCCTCTATATTTCTTCCCCTTGTAACAACGCCTCTATATTTCTTCCCCTTGTAACAACGCCTCTATATTTCTTCCCCTTGTAACAACGCCTCTATATTTCTTCCCCTTGTAACAACGCCTCTATATTTCTTCCCCTTGTAACAACGCCTCTATATTTCTCCCTCTTTTAACAACGCCTCTATATTTCTTCCCCTTGTAACAACGCCTCTATATTTCTTCCCCTTGCAACAACGCCTCTATGTTTCTTTCCGTAATAAAAAGGTCTCAATTCATCTACTCCTTATAGTAACGAATCAGTCCATCTTCCACTTCCAAGCTACGCCTTAGTCGATCTTTTCCTTAAAAAAATCCTCTATCTATCTTCCCTTCCCCTAGTTTTACCAATACCACTATTCTTCTTTCCCACCTGTACCAACGCACCTTGCACGCCCCCCCCCCCTCTTCATCTTCTCCCATTCACATCGATACGATCTGTTTGTATACACCCGGGGTGAAGGTCGTAGAGTAAGCTGACCTACATTCTGCACACACACACACATGCACACAACCTCAAACACACGCACACTTAGACGAACACGCACACAGCATGGTAAAGGATGATATCAACAAGCTGAAAAAGAAACACGAACACGCACACAGCATGGTAAAGGATGATATCAACAAGCTGAAAAAGAAAACACCCGCTTTAAACAAAAAAATCAATGCTATTTAATGCTAGGCTGACTCCAGTGTCATCTAAATACAATCCTACCAGCTCTGCAAGTAAGAATATTAAATACAGGCGAAATACATTGATTAAACTTAAAAGGGCTCCGGGGCGATTTACAACAAATTGACTACGGTCTAGTAAGTGAAGCGAAATGTCGCATTCAGATTTCCGGAGCATGATATAGAAGTGTAAAATTGGATGGTTGCCTGGTCGGGTGGTATGAGCTTTGGGCTGTCGTCTCCATGGCCCCAAGTTCAAATCTTGACAGTCTTTATCCGTGCCAAATTTCCTCATTTCATCAATTCTTTAGGAACATCCACATTTTGTAAACCAAAACAAAAAACACTATGGTTGACATACCAAAATACTTTCTTTGAATGGGTCCAAATTAACAGAAAAAAATCTGGGAAAATATATATATATATAATTCAGTTCTTAATTTCAATTAAAGTATATGGTAAACTAAGCTTTCATATTGTTTTATTATTAAATTGGCCAGTTTGGAGATCGAGCCTGCAAGAGTTGGGTTATTAGCACGTAGTCATTTTAGTGAAAACATCTAGCTCTACTACAGTCTGATCACTTTCAGCATCAGATCATTTCTGATTTAATGTTGATTATGAATTTTTAGCTTTCAATTTTAAGTTTTTGACTTGTGGACTTAAGTTTTTGGACTTGTGGTTTTCAGTTTTGGACTTAAGGTTTTCAGTTTTTGGACTTGTAGTTTTCAGTTTTGGACTTAAGGTTTTGAGTTTTTGGACTTGTAGTTTTCAGTTTTGGACTTAAGGTTTTGAGTTTTTGGACTTGTAGTTTTCAGTTTTGGACTTAAGGTTTTCAGTTTTTGGACTTGTAGTTTTCAGTTTTGGACTTAAGGTTTTCAGTTTTTGGACTTGTAGTTTTCAGTTTTGGACTTAAGGTTTTGAGTTTTTGGACTTAAGGTTTTCAGTTTTTGGACTTAAGGTTTTCAGTTTTGGACTTAATGTTTTGAGTTTTTGGACTTAAGGTTTTGAGTTTTTGGACTTAAGGTTTTGAGTTTTTGGACTTGTAGTTTTCAGTTTTGGACTTGTGGTTTTGACTATGATTGATGAAAATGTGAGCTGGTTGTTGGAATTGAAAAAAAGTAATTGCATATATTGAATGTCGAAGCACTTAACTCATTAACACCTGAGCTACTCTAGATCTATGCAATTGTATGAACATTAAATCAGCGTTTCAGAAACAAGTAGGTTAATTCTATTTGTTATCAAAAACGTTCAAAACCATTAGTTGATGTTGCTCGCGTCAGGATTCGAACTCGTGCCCGCCTTGATAACATCCAAGCGGTTTTCGCCACTCTGCCTTAATTTATATTGGTTTAAGCAACTGAATTTTAGAAATGATAAGAAAACTGGTCCGGCAAACCTTCTGTTCATTTCTAAGCCTGCTAGTATGATTGTGTCTGTGTGGTGTGTGTCGCATGTGTATGTGTTTCATAGGTTTGCGTGTACCAGATATAGATACAAACATGGAGGTCCAACTGATTGGATTGTTAACTTAATCATAATTTTGTCAGAAGTCTTGTACTAAGTTCCTGCTCTTGCGCACATCTGGTGACGTAACTCTAGGGAAATTTAAAGATTGCTAGGGCGCCAGGGGTTTCGGCTAGGAGAAGGGAGTCTGGTATGTGGATGGGGTGCTCTGGACAGAAGAGGAATATAGCGCAAGTGACACTGTGGTCCAGTTGGAAGCGTACGTCACACCATTCCCTCCTCTCCCCTGTCACTTCCAACAAGAACTGGCCGCTCTTCTCGTCCCATGACGTAGCCACGTTTCCGGTAGGGAAAGATTGAGTCTCGTGTCTACAACCTCTTTGATCAGCGTCTGTTTGTAGACCTGGTGCCAGCGCCTGAGTACTGTATTGATTTGCGTCTCTCTCTCTTTCTCTCTCTCTCTTTCTCTCGCTCTCTCTATGTCTATGTCACCTTGTCTCCCACACTCAGGAACGAAAATCAGACAAAATAAATAATAAAAAAAAAAAGATGATGGATGTTCTGTCCGAATGAGTCCGACTTTTTCTTTTTCTCTTATTTATGAAAAGTACAATAAAATGGAAGTCTGTCTACATCATTTTTTAAAAAATGTTTTTGTGAATATTTGTTTCGTTTAAAAAAAAATCCATCTTTTAATCGTCTGCTTACAATGGGCACTAGAGTAATGGTCCCTGATACATAAGATTTCAATTTAGATATTTTATTATCAACACGATTCATCGCTTGCTACATTGACTAATGACCAAACTGAGTTGTGATCATATTAGAAAGTTTAAAATAACTCATTCATGCAAGCGATTATCTTTCCCTGGGCATCTTCACTGCCATGTAAATCGATAAATCGGTATCGCATATATCAATTCTGTAAGCATGTTTACTGTCGAAAACTAACAAGGGCGAAGAAATCACTACAAATATCAAGAAGAGATAAAGACATAATCGATTGCTGCTAATTAATTGGGTGATTTTGATTCGCTGCCAGCTCCTTGAGCCACAAGGCCGGTCCACGCTTTTGCTGTAATCGGAGTCGTTGAAGCGTATCGCATTCAGCGGCGCTGGCTTTAAGATAGGCTTGCGTATGTGTGGGTAGGGGTAGTTTGCGGCCACGAGTGTTGGCCCGAACGGTCGGGCTCAAGACCTATTCAGTAATTTGTCGCCACTGTTCTGCGGTGGCTGTGATTCAACGAACGCTTTTGTGGGAGTAATCATTGTTCGAGAGGAATGGCAGGCTATTCATTTAAAGAACAACCGGGCCACTGATTGCCAAGAGTTCGGCTAAGGTCTTGAGTGTAACACGTTTGCTCTGAGAAGACCAGCGGATATAAATTAGCTTATAAATAGGGCTGAAAGACATTTTGAGTTATGAAACACGAGTTGGTCTCAGTGTCCAGATCAGTGACCGGCCCAAGAAGGTGACGTGGGCCCAGGACTCGGTGTGAACCACAAAAGGAGTCACTTCGAGGGACAGTTTTCTTATTGCTGTGTTGTTTTTTTTTTTACTTGTCCGAGACGACGTGGGATTTAAATCCTGAAAATGACGTCATGGTGCTTCTACTGTTGTTTGGTATGTTACATTCGTTTTATATATTCATAATCATATGCGAATGTATTAAGTAGTGAGCGATTGAAAAAGTCCCGAGACTTCTATTATATAGTCTGAGATATACAAAGCAAACATGCGTCTACAGTTTCATACCTGGGCGTTTATTGATTCACTGCACGTTATTCGTAGCTCTGTTGTAAAAGAAGACGGTCACGTGATTAAGAAGTCTGATCACGTGGTTGGCAGTCTGTTTATGTCACGTTGTATTGATGTCAGTAAATGATTGCTTATTTATGACACATGTCATTGCCGACTTGTCAGCTTGGTCATGTCGACAGAAGCGACAGCGCTCTTTCTTCCTGAAGTTTTTGTGTTTAAAAAATCAGCGAATTGCGCTGACTATTACGTCGTGAAGAGTGGTCGAGGGATAGGCCTAGTGGAGGAAGGCGATTGATCATATCTACGTGACAATAAAGACGGCATAAGCAGATTTATACGGTTTAAGTCAAAGAGCGTGTGTCTGAATTTTTAAATTAAAATATAGGTGGAAAACTAGAAAGGTTATAAAAAAATAATATAAGATAGTACTTGAACAAGAGAGGAGTTAGGTTCCAACCCCATCTCTCTAAAGCCACCTATATCATGGAAATTGTTATAAGCTGTCATAAAAAATACTTTTTTTTTTTTGAAGATTGAGCAACTAACAAAATACTTCTTCTTCTTCTTTTTAATATTAGTATATATTATAAGTGTTGGTTTGAATCCATGGAGAATAGTAGAATTGGATTAAATACTTCAACTTAGATTTGTTTTTAGATGACTATACATTGTTTGTAATTAACTTCTGTGGTTAATAACAAGAAGCAACTCTAGATGCGCACGACCCCTCCCCTCTTTTTGTTTTCGTAGGGTAACTCTAGTTCGTCCGACTTGCAGAAATAAAAGAGTGATCTTTCCTTTACTTCTTCTTGCGTGTCCCAACTCTTGAGCCATGAAGAGAATTATATATATATATATATATATATATATATATATATATATATATATATATATATATATATATATATATATATATATATATAATAAATAATTATAATTTTATTTGTAAAGTGCTGTTAACAAACAAAATGTAGGCTCAAGGCACTGTGTCAATATTTTAAACACAAAAAACGAGAGCTAAAATGACAAACTAATCTAAAAAAAGTTTTAAAACAGGTAGGTCTTAATGTTCTTGAAAGTAGTGTAGCATGTTGTCTGTCTGAGATCAATGGGGAGTGAGTACCAACCTGAAAAAGCCGCAGACCGTAGTTTTTGAGGGAGAAACGTGGCACCACTAAAAGCGTTGAGTCCATTAAACGCAGGGCTCTCTTAGGGACAATTGGAGTGATCAGTTCACTACATCTCATTGTTATATATACACTGATGACAAAGTGTGGCCACCTTTTAGTCGATTCTCAGTTTCTCGCATTTCACCCTCATATAGTTTCTAAATTATTTTCATTATTTATTTATTCTGTATTTAGATCTCTACCACATAATAAATTACATTTAAAAAAAAATATATTTAAAAAAAATATTTCAATATAAATTAATAATAAAGAGTTAACATTAAATCCTTATACTCCTTAAAGTAATACTGTTGTATGTACGAAATATTGTGTGTGGCTGTTGAATTGGCTGTACAATTCCATCCTAAGCTTTAGAACTGATCTACCTAAAGGACACAATACAATAAGAGCTCATTGGCCGCTAATTGCTCCCGTTTTCTTTTGTTCATTTAAGAGTGTTGTAGCTTTATTTTTGTTTTAAATCTCAAGTCCATTGATCAGTGATAATTGATGTAACAATCACGTACTTATCGATTACGTAAATACGATAGCGGTGATCGATAAATCTTTATCTGATCCACATCCAAACATTCTAGGGCAGTATAGGCTAAAATTGGATACGGTTATTCTCCGCACTCGGTCAGTGGGCGACCATCGAGTTACTGGAGGTTTCTTGTCACAATTTCCAATAAGTAGATCTATTCCAATCATTAACACGGCAATGTCTTCGATTCCAAAGATTAAGGATGAGTGCAGTGTTTGATGTGACTTCGCAGACCCAGTTGCAATACCTTGTCGTGCGATATGCGCACTGGACTGTCGTTCGGACTTATCGATGGTCTCGGGTTCAAACCCTGCCCGTTCCCATCCCACGTCATCCAGCAGGAGGTTTAGACTAGGAAGTAAACTATCTTCACCTCTGAAGGAACATCCGAAACATGTCAAACATTTTACAAACATATTTTCCTTCCTCTCATGCAGTCAAAGCCGTTGTCCGTCGGCAGTCTATTGAAGTTTTCTTTCCGTCTTCTGCGTCTTTCTTCAATAAGGGATTTTCCTTTTAGTCTCAGATGTTTGTTCCGCAGCTTTTATGAGAGCTTTTCAAATGTCTCTTTTAGAGGCCATCCGCAAAGAAAAATTTATTTATTTTAAAAATAATTAATAAAATACCATTAGTGCATTCCTAAGAACTGTCCGGATTTATAAATAATTGAAATATCAGTTATTAAATTACCAAGTTCATTAGAATACTGTAGACTAAAAGAGACTAGTGTCAACATTTTTTTAAAAGACAGCATGCCTTTAGTCACGTGATACACGCAATACAGAAAACACAACAACAATAATGGTTTGATCTATTTGAATAACGTTGAATAATAATTTACCAATTGACCACGCCCGGTATTTTGTTTTGAATCAAAACTTGAGTCTCTCCCTCCCTTCCTCTCTCTCTCTCTCTCTCTCCCTCTCTGTCTCTGTCTCTCTCAGTCTCTCTTTAACAATTATACGTTTTTACTTCAGTGCTTAAAGCAGAAAAGAATCCCCATGGGGCTTTTGATGGCATGGCAGTCTTGTTCATAGCCTTAATCTATTGCATTCCCTCTATATGAAATAATGTAATTGAATTATATCAAGCGATCGATGCCAATTAAAATTTGGCAAGAGCCTGCGGTTCGATTGTAATCAGCCGATCAGATGTGTAGTCGTCAGGCTCTTCTATATTGTTTATTCCACACCAACGACCGTTTTAATTGGGAGGTTCTAAAACAGATCGATATCTTAACCCCAGGGCTTTATATCTAAATATGCGCTTAGCTACTTTTGTTTTGGAATAAATAGTTTGAATTTTAATGAAACAATTTCACCTTTAATCTGTGTGTTTTAGTATACTACGTCATCGTATAGATTTAGATAACATAGTAAATATCTGAACTCACACTAACAGTAACAACCATAGCAACAGTAGACACAGTGGCGTAGCTAGGTATTTGGGGGACACTAAAATGGGGGGGGAGTGCCGCGGAGACTTTAGACCCTCTCCCCCCACCCTAGCTAACGCCAATGAGTAGACATAAACTTTATGTTGACATTATTTTAAATTGCTATGTTGTTGACTTTGTTTCACCCATATTTAATGCCCTGGCTTTCATGATCTATAAACAATCTACGGACGGAAGGAGGTTAACAATAACTAGAAAGATCCGTTCGTCGATTTTTAATTAAAAGCTATTCTGTTTCGACTATTCAAGATGATCTATAGTCTGTATACAGCTATAACACGAATGAGAAAAAAATTACAATTCAGAATTTTCTAGTTTTTTTTAAACATATTACACTCTATTAAATTAAAATTAAAAATCAATTTTATTAGTTTAAATTAAAACATGAGTATCTCGATATTTAAAAAATGTTTGACAACAACATGATGGTCCCTTCTACAAGTTAAAATGTTAATTCTGGCCTGGATGAAACAATGACAACTGTTTCCATTCGTATGAAATATTCATTGTCTGCATCGTGCGATTGAATTACCAATGCGCTTCTCTGCCCCTGGTTCCGGCATCAAACGAGCCAGACAGAAAAGAAACCCGAACCAATGTTTGCAGTCTCGTATTGTCCGAAGCTGTTTGATTTATTCCAGTGTCATCTCACTGGGATGTCACACTTCCAGATTGGAATAAAAAGCTCAGAGAATAATTACAGTCCACGAATCTCTTACAAGACATTCATCGTCAGAATAAAAAAGTACTCACTACAAATTTGGAATTGAAAAATAAGAATATATATATAAATATATATATATATATATTTATCAGCATTGGTAAAGAAAAGCTAACAAATGTCAGTAGCTTTAAATATTTTGGATCTATTGTCTCAGATAAAGGAACAAAACCTGAACTACTGTCCAGAATTGCACAGTCTACAGCAGCACTTGCAAAACTCCAAATAATTTGGACCGACAAAGGGTTAGCCCTCGACGACTGATGCTCTCCTTGGTCATGGTCACATTCTTATATGCTCGCGAATCTTTGAGGCTGAGTGCAGATCTCGCGAAGAGGATCCTAGCAATAGAACAAAGATGCTACAGAAATTATTCTAGGTGTCACTTACAAAGACCTCGTAACGAATGAAGAGATAAGAAACAGGAGTAATGCAGCAATCGGACCCCACAATGACCTGCTAACCATTGTCAAAAAACGGAAACAAACTCTATGGCCACATCACAAGGTCCTTGGGATCTCGCAAAGACCTTCCTTCAGGTAACAGTACCAGGAAGAAGAAGAAGAGGAGGAAGACTGCGAAAGCGATGGGAATACATCAAAGAATGGACGAGTCTGTCATTAAATGAAATTATATCCAAGACAAAAGACAGAGAGGAATGCAGAAAGATGGTTGACAGTTCTTGTATGTTGTCCCATCGGCTAAAGGTTAAAGGTTAGGACACGGGCATCATTCAAAGTGTGTATTTATTCTAAGTAAGCACATTGGGAGATAACAAATTATGTACGTCACAGCTGGGTATTTCCGGTCCCCATTTCCTAATATTTGGCGTGAAATAAAATTTCTTTTTAAGATTAGATAAAATATAGGTCTATAACATTGATTATTAGTATTCTTATAATAATAGTAATAATAATAATAATAATAATAATCTGTATTATCCATAAGGAAATTTGTCTTACAATTTATGCATTACGCCAAACAAAAACATTATAATGATAAAAAACCAAAATATAAGCTCACGCCAGACTCAATCATAATTTACATGCGAAAAGTTTATAGAAAAATATAATAGATAAAAATACATTTAAAGTAATAATACGAGCTCCTCCTTTTATACAGTGTAAAGAGAAATTATATTAGATAAAGAATGAAAACTGTTTACCCAGCGCCAATCCTCCCCTTTCTCTGTGGAAAAAAAAATTCCTGGTTGAGCAAATGTATAAATCTAGTAGATTTGATACAATTCTAATAATGAGCCTACAGATTCAGACTTCGAAGTCTCTGCGCCAAAACGCTCCTAAATGTATATTATTTTATTAAGCTTTTAAATAGTATGAAGCATACATGCGGAAATACCCGAAGTCTGATCGAGATAGAGATTGTCTATTCCTCTAATGTAGTTGTTTTTTTTTACTATAAAAAAATATTTTTATTTTCTTTTCCCGAATATAGACATCAACTATCAAATTTCTATTAAAATAGTTAGAGCCGGTTTCGAGAACGTGTGTCCATTCACAAAGGTTTTTAAGCCGATAAATTTGCAAGCTGAATAGAGGAATTGTAAAAAAATAGATGTTACAGCAAAAATTTTAGAAAATGTAAGGCTTAATGATGCAAACAAGCATTACCCCTTTTACGTCAGTTTTGTTTTGGTTTAATAAGACATTTACATTAATCGTCTAATGTCTAGTGTCAATAAAAATGAACTCAAATTTTATACTTGATCTAAAAATTATTAAACAAATGTCGACAAAACAGTCTAATATTTTCATAGCTCAGCCAAGGTTAGAGTTTTGAATGTTTTGTTTTGGTAAAGTACTGCATTCATCCCAGTTTTGTTTCTCTTGTTAGAGTTAAATTTGATGAGCTTACCTTAGTCCATAGGTCCACCATAGACAATTAAGAATATCAGTCTTATGTTGTTTATTAACAGAGTGACCACGCTTCTCGGCAGATAGTGTCAGAGCTGTTAAACGAGTGGCTTAGGTATTGATATATTTTCACATTTCATTTTCAACCTTTTAGTGGTCGAGAGGCTAGGTGCGCTTGAACTTGGCTTGTCTTGGCTACCTAGAAGGGGGCTCGAGGTTCGACACCCGACTCGGGCAGAGTTGTGTTTACTGAGCGCCTAAAAGCAGCACAGAAAACCAACTCCTAGATACCCCCTCCCCCCACTGGTCCACAAATGAGATTGGACCAAAGCGCTCTGAGCATGCTATAAGCATGAAAGTAGCGCTATATAAAAGCTATAATAATAATAATAATAAAATAAAAAAGCAACAACAACAACAACAACGAAAAATGCCTAACAAATAAACAAAAATATATAAAAATGTTTAAGACTAAGACTAAGACTGCTTTATTGATCCTTATGGAAATTTGTTGTGATTTCTGTGTCCAGAGTTCAAGACCCGTTGCTTTATTAGTCCTGGAAGTGAACCTATTCTGTCCCTCCACCCCCCCCCCCCCCCTCGTCTCGCTCTACCTACCACCTTAGTGCCAGGCATGCGTTCACTACCGCTGGCTGCATGACCTTGACCTCGGGGTGACTTACATGTTTGTCGCACACCCCTTCCCTTACACCACCTCGTCTGCTTCGAGTCTGGGTCGCTAGTGACAGGCGCAATGACTTAACTGAGAATGTTATTACATTGATATCACATTCCCCCCACTCTCTAACCATCCCCGACCTCAGTTGTTTGAAGTCAATATGCTTTCCTCCATGAGACGTAACATTATTTCTATAAGTCGATTTTCCTGACTGATTCAGGCAACCCATTCCATTCTCCAGTAGCGTAGCTAGAAATTTGCCATAATTTTGGGGCCCTTGCATTTTATTACTGGGCATCATGGCATGAGATAATCGCGTAATATGTAATGTTGAAAGTAAAAAAAATAATTTAGAACACTTATTTGGGGGCCCCCTTTAAGTGGGACCACGGCCCACAGGGATTTCCAAATTCTCCTCCCCACATCCCCCACCATAGCTAAATGCCACAGCCATTCTCTAATGACACTAGGGAAGAAAGACCACTTGTACGAATTTATTCTAGAGTATGGAATATGTTATCATGTACATTCTTTGTGTCTTTCTGAGTATTTTATTAGGTTTTGTTTTTTCTATTTGTAAGTTCTGGTTTAGTGTTTTATGAATAATAGCCACTTTACTTTTTATTCTTCTGTCCTGAAGTGTCTCTAAGTTTAGTGATTTAACTAATGGTGTTACTCAAATCCAATCGGAATATTCTTTTGTTCTAAATCTCACTGCTCAATTTTGTAAGTGATTTTTAACACCCAGTTTACAAAATATTCATGCGCGCAATGGAATAGTTCTCTCTATGAATGAGCATTGTTAGATTGTTCTCTTGATGTGTCTCCTCTCTGGTCCCTTGCGGGGCATAAGCCACCAACCAGCTTCCTCCAGGCGTCTCGGTTCTGGGAGAGTATCTCCAACTGTCCCCACGTCTTGCTCATAAACCTTCCAGCTTGAGGTCCATCTTCTCCCAGGTCCATGACTTCTTTTTGCTGTTTGGTGTTTCTGTATGCGCACTATAAAATAGTTCTCTTAATACATGAACACTGCACGCTCATGTGCTGCTGGCTTAGGACTTTTGTCTCACGATGGTGCCTCGTTTTAATCTACTGTCCCTCCGCTATTCCCTGAGATTCTGCAGGATCAGTGTTTCCCAAACTTTGTTCCGCGGAACCCTAGTGTTCCGCGAGACCTGAATAGGTGTTCCACCAACTACTGGAACAAAGAACTAATAGGCCGTTACGTGAATTAATGGCTTTACAAATCTAGCAAAGTGTCTCGCTAATTACTCGGAATATGGGAAGTGCTTCGTTACGGAATAAGTTTGGGAAACACTGTGCTAGATCTTTGGGCTAGGTTGACATAAAAAATCTTAATTTCCGCAAAAAAAGATTCCAATATTTGTTAAACAAAGCACGTAAAATCGTTGTCTTTACGCATGCCCATAATGCAAATGTTATTTTTTTCATGGTGCATATTATATGATGAATAAATATATTTTTTTTTGTCGTTCAAAGGATGCCATTAGTCAGAGCTATCGAGTCATTAATTATTAATCTGTTGATTGTCGTTTACAAACTAATCGTAATACTATTTCAAACTCAGCAGAAATGACTGGAAACCAGTACGTAAGTTCGTGATAGCGTGAGATTTGACGGGAATTCGAATGAAACAATTACTTATATGACATCATTGTTTTGGCAGTAGATCAAAAGCCCAAATTGCATTCGCAAGGTCAAGTCTGCTGTTATCAAGGTGAAAGGGGGTGGAGCATTATATCTCGTAGATGGGTGGCCACGAGCTGGTGACATAATATCTATAAGCTACTTGGCTCGGTTCGTGTCTTCTTCACCCTAGCGCTCCAAGATTGAAAACACATTCCTACCTACTTAGCTAAGGGGATAGAACCCTTGAGTAGAGAACCAAACGATTGGAAAAGAACATATAAGCGTTTTTTTTTTAAATAACTTTTTTTCAAACTAGGTATTTTTAATGTTGAAAAAAAATTGAATTTGTCAACATGTGTGTATCTATCTCAATGTGTGTGTGCGTTTAATTCTAACTCCATGATAACTAAATGACGTAATTCTATGTAGCGTAACTCTATGATACCATTTAATGAACATATGCTGTGTAGGGATGAACTGAAGGGGAAGAATCATTAGAAGGCCAAGAATAAAAATCCTATGCAGCCTGCTTTGTATTAATATTATTCATATTAGATGTCTTCAAATTAGTCTTGAGTTTTGAGTTTTAGATTTTTTAAAAATTTTAGGCCGATATTAAGATGAGCAGTATACAGTGCAGTATATAGGTTATGAATGAGTGATTTTTATTACAGGGAAGAAGAAACTATTCGTTCTTTGAGGGTTAACAGAGAGAGAGAGAGAGAGAGAGAGAGAGAAAAAGGTTGACAGCGATGCTAAGCGATTCCTTACAAAATGAACGTCTAACATGAGACCTCTGTGAAATGTGTCAGACTTATATGGCGTTGCACTCAATTCAATGAACTCATAATTGTGCTCTCTCTGTTTTTCTATATATATCTTTTTTTTTACTCTGTCTCTCCCTCTCTCTCTCTCTCTCTCTGTTTCTTTATGCACTCTTTTTCTTTTCCTTCTTCTTTCTCTCAGTAAAACATTTTTTAGACTCTAAACTTCTTATGTCCTTGATATTTGACATCTCACCATCTGTCACTGCCTTTGACATGTCACCATCTGTCACTGCCTTTGCCATGTCACTCGTCACAGCCGTTTAACGGATCTCAGCAAAGCGTCAATTTTTTTTTATTATTTCCAAAGATTTGACATTTTTATTTTTTCACAACAATCTAGAACACGTGAGCAAACATGCGTCTACACAAACACACACACACACATCAACGCATACACACAAATATTTACACACATTCACAAACACATACAACGCATGCCACTAATCACAAGCCAGATAGCCTTGTAAATAAACAATGTTGTTGGATATACAGAAGGCAAGACTCTGGATAACAGATTATTATTGTCAGGTCTTTTGTGTCAAAGTATTCCTTTTCCTAAAGCCATACTAAGATATAAAAGAGGTAAGCCATCAATAAATAGGTTTACTTTCCACAGATATAGTTAGACACCCCACACCACTCACACACATACAAACATAGTACATGCATACATAAATACGCACACACACACACAGGAGGAGGCAAGTACACTGACATTATATAACCTTCCAGTGTGTAGATAATTCTTGATGTCATCGTTTTATGTGCATGTACTCTCTAAACTTACACAGTAACTTACACTTCGGTTTTGACAAACTTGATAACAAAAATAACAAAATAACAAAAAAAAAATTAGTATCATTTTCATTAAAAAAAAATATATTTACATATAATTCCGCCTTGTCACATACAAAGATGATTTTAAATCTGTATCTCAGGACAAATCTCAATACTGTTACCCTTAATTTATATATTCGCGTTGTTATAGCCGTTTTTTTATTTTTCACAATATTTATATATATTTTTTTTTACTTTTAATTTAAAAAAAACAACTGTTTTTTCCCTCTGTGAAGAAGACGATACATTTTTTTCTTCCATTTTATTTCTAACCAAAAACAAAAGATTGAAATTTAAAAAAAAATGAATCTACATTTAAAGTTATTTAAAAATATACAAAATAAAATAAATATTTAAATACTTAACCATCTATCCTCATCTGGGATATTGTCTAGAAATTGTTAGAAGCTGACATTATTCAGCATACAAACAATCCACGATGGTTGGTATCAGGACGTAGAGGTTCCTGCTATTTTATCATTTCTGATTGATTTAAGTTATGTCAATGTTTGGGGCAGGATGACACATTTCGATTCTATATGAAAAAAAAAATTCTAGATCCGTACGTTCATTAACTTTGGTTTGGTTGTCATTTAAATTGCGTACACTCCATTGGCTTCCGGTGATAGTAGGAATCGATTACAAGGTGTCCACACTTCGTCCCCAGTGCGAATACAACAAAGAGATGCCCTTGTACCTTAGCGATCACTCCGTATGTCCCTCTGAGAGTCCTGCGCTCAATGGACGCTTCTAGTGGTGCCACGTTTCTCCCTCAAAAGCTACGGTCTGCGGGCTTTTTCAGTGCACGGATCAAAGGTTTGGAACTCACTCCCAATTGATCTCAGTCAGACAAAAATGCTTCACCACTTTCAAGAACAGCATTACGACCTGTTCAAACTTTTGTTTAAATTATTTTGTCATTATAGTTCTTGTGTCCTGCTTATGATTGCATACAATGTCTTGTTTGTGTTTGGGTAGAGCCTTAGCTTCGAATTTGTAAGTAATAAAGTGATTTAAAAAATTATATCAAACACATTTACTTTTAAATTTAAATTAAAAAAAAAATGGAATGTACGGTAAGCCGGCGGTATTTGAATTTTCATTCTCTAGATAACTTCAAACGTTATTTAAAAAGTGGGATTATATCTAGAAGGGGAAACAAGAAACGAACATCCAAACAGAAAATCTAAAGTTAACTCTTGCTGTGATCCGAAAAAAATAAAGATATAATATTTTTGCAAATTACTATTTGTGTTGTCATGGTTACAGAGCTCCGCCTTCAATTTGAAGCAAATGATGCCGCATTTTTTAAATATATAATACGGAAAGGGAAAGAGAGAGAGAGAGAGAGAGAGAGAGAAAGGAAGAGAAAGAAAGAGAGTAAAAGATACAGAGAGTCAGAGACACAGAGAGAGAGAGAGAGAGAGGAAGAGAGCGTGTCAGAGACAAAGAGAGAGAGAGAGAGAGAGAGACCTCATTTCAACAGTGTGTCTTTAGACTCGCGGGCTATAAAAATAGCTTCTAACATTTACAAACATTACCGTGACCAGAAAGTCATAAAAGTTGACCCTAATTACATCATGCATATGTAAATATTTCAACCTTTAAACAGCCAATCAGAAAAATATTATCATCACCAATAAGCAGTCTGAATATATAAGAAACTGTTTCTATGTAAAAGACCAGATGTCACTCATCGATCTAAGTAGGTGAGTCTAGGTGAGGGTAGGTGAGAGTAGGTGTGGGTTAACACTTCTGTTGAAGTACCTTCTAAAGGAAGACAAAAACTGCAGGAGATTCACTCAAGTCTGTCTTCTGTTGTTTTTTTTTTTTGTTAGTGTGACACAGCAAACGATGTAACAAGACGTTGTCATGGCAACGTGGAAATGATCCGATCAGATCTGGACGTGGACATATTTGCTCACCGTAAACACGTGACAGTCCGTGGCATGACGGCAATATGGCGGGGGGGGGGGGGGGGGAAAGGGGATCAAGCCGTATGATTTACTAAACTCGGTAAAGACCAGCTCCCCAGGGAAGGAAAAGGTTAGAGGAATGGATGGTGGGGGGTTGGGCTCCCTGTATACAATGCATGGTCCCTGGGCGATTAATGTGGCTCCCAACCTAACGGTCAATGACGTAATCCGTGAGTGATGGACATTTTGAAATTGTCGCCAGGACATTCGGTCAACATTGGTATCTAACTTCGAGTGTAATGTCTGACCTAATTATAGAAACATTTTTTAATGTCATTTTGGAACTTAAAATAGTTTCTTGAGGGGTTTACTAAAGTGGTCCTGTCATCAGGTCAATGAGTGTGCCAGCACGTGCATCTCTGAGTGAGACTGACATGTAACAAATGTAACCTCGTTACTTGCAGCTTTAATCACGTGACATACATAACACGCCATTTGACACTTTACAGTGTTTGGGTTACATTAAAAATGTTGCAATGTTCATGTTACTTTAAAATGTTACAAGTGTTGGGTTACATTTAAAATGTAAGTTTCGGGTTGCATTTACAAAGTTGCAGTGTTTGGGTTACATTTAAAATGTAAGTTTCGGGTTGCATTTACAAAGTTGCAGTGTTTGGGTTACATTTAAAATGTAAGTTTCGGGTTGCATTTAAAAAGTTGCAGTGTTTGGGTTACATTTAAAATGTAAGTTTCGGGTTGCATTTAAAAAATTGCAGTGTTTGGGTTACTTTTAAAATGTTAGTTTCGGGTTGCATTTAAAAAGTTGCAGTGTTTGGGTTACATTTAAAATGTTAGTTTCGGGTTGCATTTAAAAAGTTGCAGTGTTTGGGTTAGATTTAAAATGTAAGTTTCGGGTTGCATTTAAAAAGTTGCAGTGTTTGGGTTACATTTAAAATGTTAGTTTCGGGTTGCATTTAAAAAGTTGCAGTGTTTGGGTTAGATTTAAAATGTAAGTTTCGGGTTGCATTTAAAAAGTTGCAGTGTTTGGGTTACATTTAAAATGCTAGTTTTGGGTTACATTTAAAAAGTTGCAGTGTTGGATTCTATTTAAAAAGTTGCAGTGTTGGGTTGCATTTAAAACGTTGCAGTGTTTGGGTTACATTTATAATGTTACACTGTTTGGGGTTGTGATTTATTGTTGTATGTATTGTGCTGACAACGTGACTAATACAGAACACACATATCATTATATTGTGTTCGAGTTCGAGTATATCAGCTCTTACTGTCTTCAATATTGGCTTGATACTATAGTGTTATGAATGGCATGACGGTCAAATGGGACTATTTAGTTTTGTCTATTTATTTTTTATGTTCACTTTTTATATTCAGTGATATAAATCTCGTAACGAGGTGAAAATCTTTTCACTAACATGTTTTTATCAAATGGATATGAAATTTTAAAGAATTATGTAAATTAAAAAAACTAGTTTTTAATCATTAATATTATATATTTATTACAAAAAACTAGTGAGTCTTTTAATGCAGTATGCAATTAAAGGTTGTCAAGGATTTTAGTCCGTAATTAAGCCCGTAAAAGAATTTCGACACCTAAAATCATGTCAATGTTCATACATTTATAAATGTTTAGTGAACTATGGATGATATAGTACTAGTTATTAACGTTTGCTCAACCTTTCTACACTCTTAGAAACCGTGAAATGACCGAATGTAATCATAATCATATTTCTGGTTTGCTAGAATGCGTTTAAATTCCTGCATAATTGAAGTGAATTGTTATATTGTAATACAAAAGTAGAGTGTCTGTGTTTTACGTGATAATAACTTGCTCGTAAATTTGCTTCTGAATGCACAATCTGAACACATTCTATGCTTTCACGTGTAAACAATGCGACCAGCATTACTAAATTGAATCTCTGTACTGCATTAAACCTATGATGGGATCAGCCTCGTCTGTTTCAAGGCAGAAATGACCTTACTGAATATTTATGGAGGGAATGACACTAAAATAAAAGAAGAATACGGTGGTTGAGTGGGTTAAGCACGTGACCCTTCACAACTTGGAGTCGAATCCAGGTGATGACTGGGATTTCGAATTTTGGGATTTTCGGGGCGCCACTGAATCTACCTAACTCTATTGGGTACCTGACGTTAGTCGTTGTGCTGGCGATATGAAACCTGCTTGTTAACTGTCTGCTAGAGAAACAGATGCTTTACTTAGCATTTGTTAAACAGACTGAATGAGTGCACCATAGGAACAGATGATTGTACAAGGACTATTTCATTCATTGATTTAAGGATATAAAACTAGGTCAGAAAGAAACTGAATATTAACAAATATAATCTTGACATTTGTTGACGTTTGAATAAAATAGTATTCGCTTAAGAGTAACTGCGAGTAAAGAACTCTTCTAGATGCGAGTAATGAGACATGAATTAACCAATAAGTTGATTTCTGGTAATAAATTATTTTGTTGTATATAAACATGGTAGATTGGATATTAATGTTTAACCTTTCAAATAATTCTGTTCTATTCATTGCTATTACTGATTTTTTTTTTTTTGGTCATATAAGGAAGACCGATTAAAGGTTGGTTCTGTGCAGGGGCGGACTGGCTATATGGGCATTCGGGCAAATGCCCGGTGGGCTGGTACCCAAATGGGCCTGTTGGGCCACCGAAAGGGCCGCATGGATGCCACTATGACACGTATTAAATTGTTAAAGGTTTTCTACTATTCTCTTATAAAAGTGACTCTCTGAACGTCGTGATAAAAGAAATCTTTTACAGACTCTACAATATAAGACTAATTAAATCTAACACATTCTAAATAGGCCTGTAATGTAATAGTCTACATCCTACACTTAGCGGTTAATTAGCAACATAAGATCTATATTTCTAATTACGATATAGAAGATGTTTACAAATATCGATACATTATCCAACTTAAAATAATGATTTTGAGGATAGGTAGACCTAGAGCTAGTAGAACTGGATGCCCTGATATCCAATTAGTGGGCCGGATTGTATAGAATCGCCCGGGCCGATTTTTACATCCAGTCCGCCCCTGGTTCTGTGTGTTTCTCAATGGAATTTGCATGTATGGTACCGAATACCTAGAAGAGAATTAATTATAAACTTAGTTAAAGTTAACCAAACAAAGTCGCCATATAAAATGGTTTGATAAAATGTTTACGGCTTAGGATACTGCTATTATTATTTTCGGGTTTCCTTCTGATGTCATATCAGATGTCATTTGGAACGTTATACTAAATGTCATGTCAGATGTCACGTGAAATGTTTTATCAGATGCCATATCACATGTCATATCAAAGGAATGAAAAAAAACAGAAAGGAAAAAACATATCACTAGCCTGCGTTCAGAGTGTGAAGGCAATGACCGGAAATGATCCTTACTAGTTCCGGTATCAGGACAAAACATTCGCTAATTATCTAAACAATGGCCCTGGTCAATACTCCTGGGCTGTTAGAGAAGTCGCGAGCTGGGTTCATTTGTTTGAGGGGGAAAATGAGAGAGTGGCGCAAATGACTCGAACGACGAGATCAGTGACGTCTAAATCCGGTGCAGAGTTGACAACTCTCAAGGGATATCTGACAGATACCAGATAATTACATTAGGAAAGACAGTTTTTGATAAACGAAAAAAAAAAAAAACTGGTCGAAAGTTGCGATGTTGGTAGTAGTTGATATTTTACCAAGATAGACAACTCTACACTCTTCTACGAAACAAAGTTATATTACATTTTGCCTAAAGACGTGCCTATACGACACTAATTAGAAGGCCTCAACGCTGACCTGTGACGTCACAACCTGCGGGAAGTTTAGACCAATGGCTCGTTGCCACGTCACCTGCTCGTTAACCTGTTTGCTAGAGAAACAGATGCTTTAATTAGCATTTGTTAAACAGACTGAAATTCCGCATTATAAAAACATGTACCTATACAAGGACCATTTTGATTCATTGATTTGTGGGAAGTTTAGACCAGTGGCTCGTTGCCACGTCACAGGTTTGAGCGACGTGGCAACGAGCTATTGGTCTCCATTGCCCAGAGGTTGAGACGTCACAGATCAGTGTTGAGGCCTTCTATGACGAATTTTTCTCGGCCTAGACAACTGAATTCCGATTTGGAAGAAATCTAATTTATAACAAACTTATACTACATTCTGACATTAAGAAAATCATTTTAACCAATTCTGAAACAAATTGATACGTCGACTCTATTTACTATGAAATATTTTTTAAAAAAATCTAAACTTTTTTTTTTCTCTTTTTGCAATGGTCAGCCTGCAAGGATGATAATATTTAAAATAGCATTTCCCTTGTCATTTTAACGAAATCTTGCGATATCCTCAAAACAATATCAAATTGGCTTTTTGAAATCGAGTTTTCTTTGCTCTTTCATGAAACTTTTTTTCACACTTATTTTTCATACAATATAGACTTACTTAGAGTTACTTATAATTACTTAGACTTACTTAGATTTACTTGGACAATATAGACTTACTTAGATTTACTTGGACAATATAGACTTACTTAGAGTTACTTATAATTACTTAGACTTACTTAGATTTACTTGGACAATATAGACTTACTTATAATTAGAGTTACTTATAATTACTTAGACTTACTTAGATTTACTTGGACAATATAGACTTACTTAGAGTTACTTACAATTACTTAGACTTACTTAGATTTTTACTTTGACTTAGACCCTTCCCCGCTGGCTGGCGCATTGGGTGGCCAGCTGTCTACATAAATATCTATCACAGGCAGCTGTCTGAAGCTTCTTCTTACCTGGTGTTTAGCATGAAAGTGTGGCGCCAAGTTATACGAGGACGTCCCTGTTTGCGCGTTCCTCGTATTGGCCTCCATGTCATCGCCACTCTTGGTATGCGTAATTCATTCTGTCGGATGTCCCGCAAACCTCCTGAGACGCTCGGACACAACCCTGTTAACCCAAAGTGACCTTTAAACTATTAATTGATACACCAGATAGGGATCTCTGACTAAGCTACGACCAGAGGGTCACATCTGGCCCGTGACCTGATGTTTACCTCTCAACAGTTTGCCCACAATGTATCATAAAGCTTCAGTTCTTTTGTCCACGCCATTTTGCGAGAATGCCGCTCGTGATCATGTCTCTAAAATGTCGCCAGGAGAAAAAAACAAATTGGGCTACTCAGAGATTCGCCCATGTTTCCCAAATTTTAAACTGTCACACTCAGATTATATAACCAGTGACCGGGGCAAGGATGCTATCTGACATAGAGCATATCACAACTCATTGAGATAATTGGTAGCAATTAGCAGACGACAACGACCTGACACCTACCACTAGAGTCCCTCTTGACAGCAATCAGCGAGTGATAACAGCATGATATCAATAATGGAAGACTCGTGCGACAGATTCGCATCGTTCTTACGTCACTGATAGGCAAGCAGAGCTGGGGTACTCGGATACTGGGATACTTGAATACTGGAATAATAGTCCACCTCCCCTCCACCCCGCAGTGCCCCGCTGCTAGTCTTCTAATCGTCGCACCGGGAAATCTAAACTGATGAAGCGTGTCCTCACTTTAGGGCAGCGGTTCTCAACCTTTTAAGCACGGTGACCCCATTTTACAATCCCCCACTCTGCCGCGACCCCCCCCCCCCCACACACACACACACATACAGCAATAGAAGAGTAGACAATAACAATCCATATTTTCGATGGTCTTAGGCGACCCCTGGCAAATGGTCAATCGACCCCCCAAAGGGGTCGCGACCCACAGGTTGAGAACCCCTGATTTAGGGTCACTAATAGGACGTCAAAATGGAGGAACTAGAGAGATAGTAGTAGTTCATGACCTATCACGACTTTTTCATTGCAGATACTCCCCTGCCTACTCAGACCCACACTCTATTAAATATTTTAAGCTTATATTCGTCTAATCGATAACGCCACCCTCCTTCTTCACAAAGAATAAACACAGACTTTGTGAGTATAAACTTAGATTCTGATAATTTTTCTATCAGACCTTTGATTACGTTGGAATAGTGATGTTTGCACAGGAATCATGGCATGACATTCATGCGCGATTTGGTCTGTGTCAAAATTCAAGAGTAAATTTACCATACCATTATGTAGTTTAAAAAACGTTAACTCACTCTGTATGTTTTTGTCTGTTTGGATTCTCGTAGTCAATATTTCGACCACTTCTACTCATCTAATCGTTATCAAATTTTGCGTACAAGTCCTTGCTCGATGACAACACACAAATCAATAAAAACATCAAATAATTAGTAAATCAATTAGTCGCAATGAATTAATTTTGTTTTTATATAGAATAAGTACTAATCTAAAGGGAGAAAACCCTTTTTGTTGAGAATTAAGTTATCGAAATTGAAAGACAACTAGATCACAAAAAACAAAAAAACAACATTACAAAAACTTAATGTAAAGATTATATCAAAGACTTCATGTATGTATAATTATCAGTTACAGAGAAAACTGCAATGTGTTTAGTAATCGACATTGTCATAATTATCATTTTCAATAATATTCTCCCTTACAAGATACGTTGTTACCATTAATTTCAA
Organism: Biomphalaria glabrata; assembly: GCF_947242115.1. Lineage (NCBI taxonomy): Eukaryota > Metazoa > Mollusca > Gastropoda > Planorbidae > Biomphalaria > Biomphalaria glabrata. Next base: position 42,019,430 of record NC_074717.1, on the reverse strand, counting down.
TTAGCAAAGATCGAATCGTATATTAAAGAGGATCTCTCTTTCTGCATGTTTGTGCCTCTGCTATTGGCTGGACTGTGACTTTTACCCACCAGACATCTGATGACAAATACCAATAATGTACAAGATGTTGGCTTGATTAGTGTCTGACTGGGCGTGACCATTTTTTTTTCTTCTTTAAACTGTTCCTGTATGTTGCAGACATTACTACATAGTACTGCAATGGAAGACAATGTTTATCAGGTCAACATAACCACACTTAACAAAAAAAAAGAGCAGGAAGAACTATTCCTCCAAAGATTGCAGTGTGATGTGCGCTCTGAAATATTGTCGCGATGGTCTACGGTTTGAACCCTTACTTCAGCCCCCCCCCCCTTCCTCACACCCTCCCCTCCAGCAGTCCTGCTGGAAGTGTTATCTAGAATGAAATAATCTTCAATCATTTTAGTCAATGAACTTTGAACTCCTACTGACCTTCTTCTGACTTGTGAACAGTTAAATAGAATGTTTACTGGTAGCTTGAGATATTATTGATGTGAGTTAAAGAAAGAGATAGAGAAGGAAGCAGAGAGATAGAGAGATTGAAAGAGATTCAAACTAAAAGAGAAAAAACTTTGAAATCAGAGCAATTAGACAGAGGAATAGACGGACGGGATAATAAATATAAACATTTATAAGTAGATAAAGAGAACATAAATAAATAAGAAACAAAAATTATATAGTGATGTGTGGGATAGAAAGAGAGAAAGAGAGAGAGAGAGAAAGAAAGAGAGGAAGAGAGAAAGTGAGAAAGAGGGATGGAGAGAGAGAGAATTGACGGGAAAAGAAAGTATATGTTTTCAGGAGAGAGAGATAAAGAGAGAAAGAGTAAGAAAGAAAGAGAGTGAGAGAGAAAAGAAAAGAGTGAGAGAGAGTTATCTGCAGAAATCTAAGAAGATTCAGACAAGACTTAATGAAAGATCGAAAAAAAAAAAAGTAATCACAATATCGTGAGCTCTAAATATTCACGTGCATGGCTGCTCTAATTCTTGATTTGTTCTAACCGTCTCGATCAATACACTGTCTTATGAAAGCAATTTATCTGTCCCCTCCCCTCCCTCCATCTCTGCACGAGGCTTAAAAACAGCAACAGTTGAAGCTACACATAAAAACACAAATTAAAATCCCACTTCATTCCATATTTCCTTAAAGCCTGGTTTGATTTACAAACGGGTAATGGATTTTGTGAAAAATCTATTCATGTTCCCTATATCGTATTTCAAGTTCAAATATTTGGTTTCAGAAAATGTACACATCTTAAGAAATCAAAGAGAATTGGCGTTCCCATTCGTAGCGTATTTCTGGCATTACGGACATTTTAGCATAGAACACATATAATGTGTGAGTTAAAAGAATGATACCTAATCCAGAAAACACACACACACAAACACAAATACTAATGAGTAGAGAATTGGGGGAAAGACCTTTTATATTTGGATATCTATTGATTGGTTATTGAACTGTCTAGGCATTGTTTCTATTTTTACATTACTTTACATAAATGAGCAGGCGCGGTGGCTGAGTCGTAACGCGCTTGGCTTCCCAACCTGGGGTCCCGGGTTCGAATCCTGGTGAAGACAAGATTTTTATTTCGGAATCTTTGGGCGCCTCTGAGTCCACCCAGCTCTAAATGGGTACCTGACATTAGTTGGGGAAAAGTAAAGGCTTGTTGGTCGTTGTGCTGGCCACATGACACCCTCGTAAACCGTAGGCAACAGAAACAGATGACCTTTACATCATCTGCCCTATAGACCACAAGGTCTGAAAGGGGAACTTTTACATAAATGACGAGTGTTAAGTTGAGTATAAAGCACCTCCTTTCCTAACTGACTTTTCTTGGGTTCCATTCTCGGTTAAGACTGGGATTTAAATTTTTGGATTTTTAGGAATTTCTGGAGTCCACACAACTAGCATTAGCCAATGGGACAATGGGAGACTTTAGATAGGTCATTAGGTCTCAATTATGAAAGGTCATGAGGTCTAAATTATGATAAGCATCTAGATTATCATGGTTGATTAGATCTAAATTATGATAGGTAATTAGGTCTCAATTATAATAGGTAATTAGGTCTAAATTATGATTCGTTATTAAGTCTAATATTCCACATAGGTTTTCTATTACCTTTTTGTTTTTGTATTTTGTATGTTTAGGTAAACATTCTCTGTGTATTACTGTTGTTCCTGTGAGTCACTAGCTCCAATGACCAATGCTCTTATAAATTACGTCTTAGCATCCATGTTTTTTGTGTTTGTCCTTTCAGTCCAGAAGAGGAGTTGTGTCTCCAGAAGAAATCAAGCCAAAAACAACAGACATGCATTGGGGCTACGACAAAGAAAATGGTAACTGAAAGTTATTTTATTATTAGTACAATTCCTCTTGTTAAGTTTGCAAGTTCTTCATCGGGTTAAAAAAAACAACCTGAGTGGATACAGATCTCGAAAACGGCTCTAATGATTTTTCATAGAAATTTGAGAGACTATGTATAACTTTGGGAAAAGAATTACTAGCTTATTGGCAACAGGGGGAAAAGCTTTGATTTAAAGTTAGGATTTTTCCAAATATAATAGTCTGTAAAATTAGATTTGGTCAGGGAGTCTAGACTTTCTATATTTTGAAACACACGGGAAGATTATTACGTACTCTACATATCCATGTGTTAATCAAGTCGTGAATGTTAGTGAGAGACTGAAACTCTACTAAATTGTTGGTTTTAATGTCTGATTCAGGCAACCCGTTACATACTCTAAAATCCCTAAGAAAAAAAGAGTAAAAAAAAAAATTTATGCGAATTCGTCCAAGTATATGGAAATGAAATCAGAAATGTGCTTTGATCTAATTATCTTCTTCTTTGAAATAACGTTTGTAATTGAAGACATTAGATAGTGCCTGAGGAAATGGAGACATGCTTGACCTACAAAGAAAGCTTTGAAGTCCTGACCGATGGTTTATAATGTCATACGTAAAAACGTGTGGATCTGAACATGCACTCAGATAACCAGGGGCCGCCCTTGGAGGATTGGTGTCCCCAAATGAAATTAAAAAGAAAGAAACTGCGAAAAAATAAAAATATCTCAATTTATTAAAAACCTACTAATCTATCTATCTATCTATCTATCTATCTATCTATCTATCTATCTATCTATCTATCTATCTATCTATCTATCTATCTATCTATCTATCTATCTATCTATCTATCTATATAAGTAAAAAGACAAATAACTGAAATTTATAAATCGCAAATCTTAGAACTAGACACAGAGCTAGACATGTAAACCTAGTGCCCTAGTGCTCTACTACGTCTGAGATCAAATTCAAGTTTCGAAATTTTTTCTAAAAAACTTTTTTGTTTTTGCCCTGTGTGAGGTGGTCCCCATCAATTGGAGGCCCAAGGCGGCTGCCTAGATTGCCCATGCCTAGGACCTGCCCTGAGATAACTAGAAACAATTGTATATTTAATTTAAATAATACATTTGCGATAAAAAAAGTTTTCTTTTAAACTCTGGGTTGTCGAGATTTGTTTGCTTAGGACTGTGTTGCTAGACGGAGGGTCCATGGTTCTTGTCCTGGTCAGTGGAGTCTTTTTTTCGCTATATTTAATCCACAATTTACCTTTATATGTGTACTATGTATGCATGTATACAGTAACTATAAATACTGTCTTACAAATATCAGTCTTTGTTTTTTACAAAGCGAATATTAACTTATATAAAATTATATTAACTTATATTAACTGGGCGGTTTATTTTTACACATTTTTTCCCCACTTACCATTCTCGGATCAAATTAAAATTTTGTTTGGTAATTCATTGTCGATGACATGTTTTGGATTAAAAATATATAAATCGCAACATCTAACAGGTTTTGAACATATATTTTTAAGTTCAATATAAATCACACAGACACACACACAAAAAAAAGCTTTTTTATAGCGTTACTTTCATGCTTATAGCATGCTCAGAGCGCTATGGTCCAATCTCATTTGTGGACCCGGGGGGTGGGGGGGGGGTAGGGGGTATCGGTTAGAAGATTTTCCGTGCTGCCTTTAGGTGCTCAGTAAACACAACTCTGCTCAAGTCGGGCGTAGAGCATCGAGCCCCATTCATAGGCAGCCAAGGCAATCCAAGTTCAAGCGTACTTAGCCTCTCGACCACGCTTCCCATCACACAAAACACACACAGCATCATTAGTCAGACCATATCGGGCTATCTCATTTCTCTGTGATCTCTTTCAAGACTACTTGTAGTCTCCCCTATCTATTATATTCTTTCAAGCTGAAAATCTCTGCAACTATATGAGCATCATATTTTTTTCTTCTTATTCTAAAAGCTAAGTAAAAAGGTCATTCGAGAGCAAGGAGTTTTTTTTTTTAATTTTTTTTTTCAACGAAAACTTGAATTTCCTAATGCCCAGCTTCATGCATGACCAGTCAAGCGTTTCGTTGGAGAGATCCAGGCATCGGTCCTCCACTTTGTCATCACGTCTTCACTGCTGCGGTAAAATTGGTGTTAACAGTTGACCGCACTCACCAAGCAAAGACCTCCACGGCCCCACCCCCACATGCTTTCTTGTGTATGTCTTCGTCTCGTCGCGAGGGTAGTTTAACGCTTGCAAGCTCTAATTTAATCATGCCTCGCCTGAGGGCTGTCTTAAGAATTCAGATTTAAGCTGGGTTTTTTTTTGGCTTTCGCTAAAAGAGGAAAAAACCTAGTTTAAGTGGGAAAAAAACCTAGATGAGCTTATAGTTTTTTAAAAAAATGTCAAAAATTGACTTTTTGCTACTTTAACAAGTAAATGAAAGACAATGTCTAATGTTGTTGTGAGACTATTATGACGTGTGTATTCGGAATATTCGAGATGATATCATAACATGAAATGAGAACTATTTGTTACAAAGCTTATATTAACTCACTCTGTCTGGTAAAACGTTTGAACACTTTCTCCCACACACAATCTCGGATCAAGCTGAAATGGAGCACAATTATTTCTTGCACCTGACAAAAGAAGAATTAATTAAAAAAAAATTTTAGTAAATTTGCTATTGGTAATTAAATATTTTGATAGGTTATTAACAAGGGAGAGCAATAGTACTTGACAGATGTGGTGGTATAGTAGCTATAGGTCCCCTTGAGAAGGTTTGCGCCCTGAGTGACTATTTTTTTATGCATTTTAAAAGCGGTCACGGTAACATTCAATCAGATACTCCCTTCTTTCCCGATCCACTTTCCAATTGATGATAGGATCATTATGCATTAAAAAAGCTTAAAGCATGAAATTGCTCTAAACAAAAATAACTTTTCTAATCGCACAGATTTATTATGGTTAGCATTGTATTATTTATCTACCACAAATTTCATGGCTGATCCAAACTAATTGATAAATTTACACTTAATATTAGCTTTGGTATTTTTTGTAATAACTTGAATAACTTCTTTGTAAACAATACTAGATTTGACTTTTATTACAATATAGACAAAATAAAGTTGCGTTAAATGAAATAATAAAGCTTTAGTAATAATATAAAATGGTATTTTATTAACAAAATCTAGCTCACTACAATCACACATCTTTTCATTCTGGCAAAATGTAGTTGTCTTTCCTTTCTAAACCTGCTGACGACAATGCCGGCCATTTTGCATCATTCACACATAGCTAGCCTCTTTCCCCCGTCACCATAGAAACACACACATGCACTGCATATCAGTTATGACTTAGACTTAGACTTTGAAGAAAGCTTTGTTCAGTTCACATGTCTTCTGTGACCAGTAGTTATTATGGTGTCGTGGGGCTTGCACATTCCTCATCCCATATGCTAGGACAAATTTGTACAAATACTCCTTCTTCCCTAGTGCTATTAGAGCATGGAATGGGTTGCCTGAGCTAGCCAGAAAAAAACAGTGACTTGGCAGAATTTAGGTCATTGGTTAATATGCATGACTGAATGCATGACGCGTAGGACGTAATCATCTTCTTTTTTGAAGTAACGTCTGTATTATATAAGATAAGATAAGATAAACGATGTAACGCTCTTCCTTCCCCTGCCAACTTCAGTAGCAACACGTAGATCCATAGAGTAAGTAAATGTCCCCTTTAAGACCTTGTGGTCTATAGGGCAGATGATGTAAAGGTTATCCGTTTTTTGTGGACTACGGTTAACGAGAGAGTCGTGTGGCCAGAACAATGACTAAACCGCCATTATTTTTCCCAACTAATGTCAGCTACCCATTAGAGCTGGGTGATCCATGGACGCCCTAAAAATCACCCAATGAAAAGTATTCTTGGAAGGCTATGAGAAATGCAGTCGAGAGAAGGGGGGGGGGGAATCCTTCTCCAATCATTTCAGACTGAAAAATACATGCAAATGTCAATGTGTGTGTATGTTCCTAACCAATTGTGTGCATATTGTAGGGGCGAAGCTAGGTATTTTCCATCGTTTGGGGGCCCGGAAGGTTTGACCTCTGTAGGGCCCCTGCATTTTGCGTAATATTACATTTTAAATGTAAAAAACATTCATTTGGGTGGGGGCCCGGGGGGATTTTCGAATTCTCCCCCCCCCACCCTAGCTACGCTAATGGCATATTGTCTGACTATGTTTAAATGCTCTTATTTTTGGTTGGCGTAACACCCTGACCAGGGTAGGATTGAAACAAGTCATTGTAAAAGGTCCGAACACTGGCCTGCGACGTCACAACCTATGGGCAGTTTAGACCAATAGCTTGTTGGCACGTGGCCAGTTTGTACGAAAGACAAAATAATAATTAGAATGAAGTTAAAGTATATAGGGCAGTGCACAAACCAATAAATCAGGAAATGACCTAGAAACATAAAACATCAACATAAAAAGATGCAAAACATTAAGTCATCAACTATATTGTGCATGATCACTGTTCAAAAGTATGTTCTAACACTTACTAATAGTAATCCATGGTTAAGCAAAAGGCTCTTCGCGGCTTTAAAACTCTGTAGTGTATGAAAGAATTTAAAGCATAGCGACTACGAAATGTCTGCGAGAACCATGCATTCATGTTTACCTACAATCAGAGCCTGTAGTTAAAAATGTAGTTTATTTTTCTTCCTTCTTAAAGCAATATATATAGTTCAGTTTCATCATTCTTAAGTAACTCTGTTCATATCGAAGACAACCGTTAGCCATCGATACCTCTTTTCTGGAAGGGTAAAAAACCCTTTAGTCATCGGAAACGCTCAATAGGCCAGTTCCAGACTGTTTATCAAAAATATCATTACTGACATTGTCACATAGTCCAGCCACTTGGAAGAGCACTTGGAATCAGCAGGCTTCTGAAAGAGAAATCTGTAGAAGTCTTAACAAGAAAATAAAAAATACATTCTTAAAAGAAAACAACAAAAAAAAAACTTCTATTAAGCATAGTTGTATCAATTAGTTTGGATCAGTCATGTAATTAAATTTGTAATAGATCTAGACTAACAGTAAAAATAATTTATACAAATTTAAAAAAAAACGGGGAACTACCTGAATGCAAAATCAAGGCTCAAACCAAAGAGGTAACCACTCTGCTAGTGGAGAGCCTAAGAACATGGAATTTATTTAAATAATCTGTCTTCTACGATAAAAACACAAAGGTTCTATACTGCTGATAACAGTTGTGTCTACGTCATTGGGTACTGAAAATACAGGTCACAGTAGGGACTTCCAAAACTTGTGAAACAGCGCTGCCTTCTTAAAGCTTCCACATCGACGTCTGCGTTTATAAGTGCATATACTAGATATGACTAGACAAATTGAAGAATAACAACCGGACTCAAAAAATACTTAACAATGTACATGTATTGACCTAGAATCCTAGATTTATGTCAGTTCTGTTTATTTCTTTATTTATCTCCCTTACTGAAATAGTAGAGATCCTTTGGCCACATCCATTTAAACCCAGATTAATCTATAAGAGTTTAATGGTTGAGCTCTTACCAAAGTAACGTCTCCAAGCCTTGAAGAGACAAAGTAATTTACTCATCAGAATACATTGTTGCAAGTTGTTCATTATGAAACCATGGCAACTGATGTACCAGACAAACAACTAAAACCTATTGGAGGATTCAAAATTTGGACTAAATCAAATTACGTTGCTAGGTAACAGAGTAGGCCAAGATTTAAAATAGAAATGTATTAAAAACAAAACAAAACAAAAAAAGAAGGTTAATTAATTATTTTTTCATTATGTACTTCGATGTCCAGTCTTCATGACCAGAACAAACAAGACCATAACAATAGTCAAAGACATTATTTACTTATTTGTCGATTCCAATTTCGGACTTTCAATAATGATTATGCTAATTGATTCGTAAATGACTAAAAATCTTTTAATGTAACCGAGTTACCTCGAATTCGATTGATAATAAGAACCAAATGAATGTATCTGTTTTTCTGTTTGCCAGATCAAGGAACTAAACTAAGTTTTATGGCCAGATAAAAACGGTAAAAAAAAAAGTGGTAACGTTTTTAAAACCTGAATTATATTATACGACTATTTAAAAAGAGTAGAAAGGTGCATTTCAAAGTTACGAAGATTCAATCTATACGTCAATATTTCCAGACTATTAGAAGTCCTGTTTTTAAGTAATTATTTCATTCATTGAAGTTAGATTTTTACTTATAAACAGTTGTACTTCCGTCTTCGTTCAGAGTTGAAGCACAGTCACAGACACTCCCTTTAAAACTTGCAATGAATTCTCTACGCTGACCCATTTCTTTTCATGTGAAAGAACACATATTTACAGTATAGTATGCAAAATTTTAAAACAATGAGTTGAGCATAAAAGTTAATCCTGGTTCCCAATGAGGAACATACAATCAAAATCTGAATTGAGTGATTGTAAATATGTCCGTTGCACGGCAGCTCATTTTATAATGTTTGAAATACTTATACTGTAAAATTTACATTAACCATTTTATAGTTTATTTTCTAATTTTCGCTAATCGCCTTTTTTTCAAAATAGTGCCCTTGTTTAAACCAATCAAGATTACGCCGAATAGGGCGCCACTAAATAATATATTGGGCCGTAGTTTAATATGAATATAAGAAAAGGGTTTATTGAAAACATTTTATTAGAATTTATTTATTTTTATTAATATTTCTGACAGGACCTCAGACATGGGGACACCACTATCCAGAAGCCAACGGGCCACGACAGAGTCCTATCGACATCGACCCCTCCTCGGCCAAGTTTGACGTGATCCTTGCCAACAATCCACTAGTCATCAATTACCAGACAGAACACAACCTCAACGTTGAAAACAATGGTCACTCGTACAAAGCTGACATCAAAGAGGAATCCAGTAAGTCTTCATCGAAAGCTTTTTTAGCTCTTAAGAAGTCAGAACTCTGTTGGGAAGTTCAAGGTAATGCTTCCATTAAAGCTAATGAAAACTTCTTCAAAAACATGATGCTGAAACGGAACATTTTTTTTTTGTTCGGGTTTCTAACAGTACATAGGATTTAAGTAGGGTCCAAATAGCTGGAAGAACAAGGGTTATACAATGATGTGTCAATCAATCACTCAATCAATGTATATATCAATCAATCAATCAATCAATCAATCAACCTATCTATCTATCTATCTGTCTATCTATCTATCTATCTATCTATCTATCTATCTATCTATCTATCTATCTGTCTGTCTATCTATCTATCTATCTATCTATCTATCTATCTATCTATCTATCTATCTATCTATCTATCTATCTATCTATCTGTCTGTCTGTCTGTCTGTCTATCTATCTATCTATCTATCTAACAATGTATGGATCTGGCTATCTATTTATTAACCAATCAATCATCAATCAAACCAATCATTCAATCTTTCAATCTGTCCGTCTACCTACCTAAATATCAAATTTTCCTCTATCTTGATAAATACGCACATTAAAAGTAAAGACTGTTGATAACTCTTACTGTAGGGGGGATAACTCAGCAAATATCATGAGGTTCGATAAACTTTAGATGTCATTACCTCGCCTGATTAGAATCCTTGTTCCACATCAGAAAGTAGAATGACTTCAATTATAGCTGATATATGCTGGGGAATTCAAAGACTGCTTTTCAGGGCGGCTTTCATCTCGATATTGAAATGGCAAGTCTAATTGGCTGTCATTGCTGCAGACTCCTTGTCTTGGACTCGTGCACTTACTGTGATGACAAGCGACTGAAACATCCAAAGAGCTTGCTAATGGCTTTTTGACGTTTAGCTGGTGACATTTATATTTAAGTATAGTTTTAGTGTGACACCAATCTTTTAAGGCCTCTCCACTCCTAAACCCCCTTCACTACCTCTTGTTTCAGCAATCAGTGGAGGGCCTCTTGGCAGCAGCAAGTACAAACTGGTGCAGTTCCATTTTCATTGGGGGCGGGACGACAAGTGTGGAAGTGAGCACACCCTGAAAGGAAAAATGTACCCCGGTGAGGTGAGTTGGTTCAATGGGGTGGCCTTTTTGTTTGAGCGTGCCTGTGCGCGAGCGTGTTAGTGCGAGGTCAGAGAATGATTGACATTCGATAAATGGTGATATTAAAGGTAATTATTTTTAATAACTTACTCTAATTTAAATGAAGTCTGTTTACCTTATCTAAATTAACGACCATTCAGCTATTAATTTCATTGATTCATTGTAAAGTGAAGTTTCCCTTTCAGACCTTGCGATCTACAGAGCATATAATTTTAAGGTTTCTTTGGCCAACGATTAACGAGCAGTAAGTGGCCAGAACAAAGACCAACCGTCTTTACTTTCCAAAACTAAAGTCAGGTACCCATTAGAATTGGTTGGAGTTAAGGGCGCCCTAAAAATCCCCAAAATCACCGAGATTCAAAACCATGGCCTCAGGTTCGAAGGCCAAACGCTTGACTACTCTTCCACCTCGCCCCCATCAATTCATCGTACACATTTAATATAAATCACAATAAAAGTTAACCACAGTATTTTTCTCTTTGTTTACTCATTTACTTTAATCGAGGTTATATCCAATCACTGTCTGGTCAAAATCTTGTCCAAGTTATCTCACTCACTTCCCAGTCTCGGATCAAGTTGAAACTTTGCACAAATTATTCCTTGCCAATGACAAACCATGTATCAGACGGAGTGGTTGATATAAGCTTTGAAACAAGAACAACAACATATCTATCTTCTTATCTTATATTATCTTATATAATACAGACATTAGATCGAAAAAGATAATAATGACATCCTACACATTTCATGTGTCAATCTAGTCCAGCATGTCAATCAATGACCTATAGGCCTACTCTGCTAAGTCGTTGGTTTCTCCTGGCTGATTCTTTATCGTTTAAGATGTTATATTTTATTATAAGAATAAATCTCGCGAATATATATATATATATATCTTGCGTTTGGACGAACTTTAGTTTTATTCAAACATAAAATTATTCATCCTTGACCCTGCAAGCCAGAAGTCATGACTTTTTTTTTTCTTCCAATCAGCTGCATCTCGTCCACTACAACGCTGAGAAATACAAGTCTTTCACAGAGGCGGTCACACAACCCGACGGCCTGGCTGTCATCGGCGTGTTCTTGAAGGTGAGTGCACTCCATATTCTAGCAAAGAAAGAGAGAGTAGAAGTGAGTGAGAGAGAGAGTAGAACAGAGTGATAGAGAGAGATAGAATGGGAGAGATTGAGAGGCAGAACGAATGTGAGAGAGAGAGAAAGAGGGAGAGAGAAAGTGAGAGAAAATCTAAGAGATTGAGGGTAACAGAGAGAGAGAGAAAGATAGAGAGTGAGAACGAATGAGAAAGAGAGAGAGAGAGAGAGAGAGAGTATGTGAGACCAATCGTCATAGAAGTCCTAAACATTGATCTGCAACGTCACAACCCGTGGGCAGTGGAGACCAATAGCTTGTTGCCACGTCATGGGTCTGTACCACGTGGCTTCGAGTTATTGGTCTAAGCTGCTCACAGGATGTGACATCGCAGGTCAGTGTTGAGGCCTTCTATAACCAAGGGTCTCAGTTTTGTTGATTGTTTGCATGCCAGAAAGAAAGTAGACTTTGCTTATAAGAAATAAAGTAGACTTTGCTTATAAGAAAGAAAGTAGACTTTGCTTGTAAGAAAATGTAACTAAAAACTAGATTACATGATAGCTATATGTTCATTTTTATGACGGCCTAACTAGGGCTAAGCTTTATTCAGCATTTCACTTGCTCCTTTAATTTCAACCATCTTAACTCTTTCTCTCCTGACGATACCAGCGTTGATTCCAGCAGAATGTGGTAAATAATTACGGAGAGAAAGAGTTAAGTTTGTATCTGACGTTTGTTAGAAAAGTAAAGATAGTTGGTTATTGCGCTGGCAATATGATGTCCTCGTGAACATTTAGCCAAAGAAACAGTTACGCTGTACAATATCGCCCATATGTTCCTCTACTTATCAATATCAAGCTTACAATATTGGGGATTTTCTCGATCAACTAAATAATGTTAGGGCTGGGACACCAACGTAGCTAGCAAAGTAAAAACAACAAAATGAAGAGCTTAAAAAAATGGTGGATTCAGCAATGCTTAAAAGTGCTTTAAAGTTCTCACATTTACACATAAAATATATTTAGGTCTATATTCTCACCTTTACCTTAACCTTCAACTATCCCTTAGTCTGTTGGACCGTTGGGGCATCATACAAGATCTGTTGTCCGTCTTTCGTCAGTTCTCTTTGTCTTTTGCCTTGGATAGAATCTCTTTCAGTTACTGGTCTGTTCGTTATTTTATGTTGTCTTCACATCGCTTTCTCTGCCTTCTTCCTTTTTCCTGGTACTGTTCCCTGTAGGAAGTTTTTTTGCAAGTCCTGAAGACCTTGCAATATGGCCATAAAGTTTTGGTTTCTGTGTTTGTTTGTTTTTTTACATTGGTTAACAGGTCATCGTGGGACCCTATTGCCGTTGTGAGAAACTGCTTGAAAAGCGTCAGAGTTTTGGGCCATAGTTAATGTCAGACTGACATTGTCAGTTATGGATTTTTATAAAGAGCATTCATATTATAAATAAGATTTTAAAAGTCAAATCTTTAATACGATTTCTTTATAAGTATAACTCTACATTGTTTTTTTAATGATTTTAAAGTTCTAGGCCTTCTAGTGTTGATATGATTGTGAAGTTTGTTGCTGCTAGTATTGGTATGATTGTAAAGTATGTGGCCTACTAGTGTTGATATGATTGTAAAGTTTCAGGTTTACTAGTGTTGATATGATTGTAAAATGTTAAGGCTTCCGCGCGGTGTTGATTCTTGGAAATATATCTAGTGTAGATCTGACTGGAAGTAACGCTGAACTCAACTACTTCAGTAACACCGGCGAAAGGCCGAAACAATCAAATATGTAGTCGACGCTGGTGTTGTTCTACAAATATGTTTTATACTCAAGAAGGGAATCGTCCGATGTCAGCTATGTCCGTAAATCCGTACATCTATTGTACTCAAGTCTACTACTCTACATGAAGAGTCTTCCTTTTAGCGTCGCTTAGAGCGTTCTTATTTTTTAAAGATCTGTCACGTCACTTGTCGCTAATTAAAATTTTCCCCTTATTCCCGAAACAAATAACTAATTCCTAATCATGTCATAACAAAAGTTTCAGGTTTACTAGTGTTGATATGATTGTGAAGTTTGTTGCTACTAGTGTTGATATGATTGTAAAGTTTCAGGTCTACTTGTGTTGATATGATTGTAAGGTTTTAGGCTTACTAGTGTTGATATGATTGTAAGGTTTTAGGCTTACTAGTGTTGATATGATTGTAAAGTTTCAGGTCTACTTGTGTTGATATGATTGTAAGGTTTTAGGCTTACTAGTGTTGATATGATTGTAAGGTTTGAGGCCTACTAATGTTGATATGATTGTAAGGTTTGAGGCCTACTAATGTTGATATGATTGTAAGGTTTAAGGCCTACTAGTGTTGATATGATTGTAAGATTTGAGGCCTACTAGTGTTGATATAATTGCAAAGTTTGAGGCCTACTAGTGTTGATAAGGTGAAACTTCAAATCTGGAACCGAAAACAGTTGTTATAGTAACTAAAATCCTAATGATATAAATATTCGCTACGTCTCTTTCTCCTCAGGTGGGCACTATAGACCACGAAGGTTTCAAAGTTCTCTCCGACAACGCAAGTAAAGTCAAATGTAAAGCTTTCAAAACAGAGACAGGCTTAGATCTCAACCCCAATAACTTGTTGCCAGGTAGGTCTTGCCCAGTTTGTAACTTCATTTAATCGTTTTAGTTCCAGGAAAATCCCAATCAAGGCTCACTGGTCGTGTTGTGTGTGCATTCCGGACTTTTGTCTCCAATGATATCCAGTTTGAGCCCTGCCAGCCGCCATACCGTGATTGAGCTTGGATGCAATAATCTTCGTTTCTGAAGGCGGGTCTCAAACTTTGTCTATATTACTAAGGCACTTGGCGGCCTGTGCGAAACGTCACAAAACTAGACAAATCGGACAGAAATGCAACTACCAGCACAGTGCTGTGGAGCACTCTAGAGCAGGACAAGACACACAGAAAGTCTCTGGTCAAACACATCTCCGGAGGTCTTGACCATATTATGCTTCTGAAAAACGATGGCTTTTAGGGCGAGAGAGTGAGGTCGACGTGTTGCGCGAATCCTCCTCACTTTAATCATAATTTTAAGGACAAGTTATCCCCCCCCCCCCCACCCCGAACTATATATATATATATATATATATATATATATATATATATATATATATTATATATATATATATATTATATATATATATATTATATATGTATATGTATATAACTTAAGCACTATAGTGATTGGTCGATTCATCCAGGACCCTCAGAGATTTGACCAATTTCAATTGTCTGGCGATCATAGAGTTTGGTCAAAGCCAATTATCAAACCACTTCAGAGAATGGTCAGCTCCTTATCTTATATAATACAGACAAAAAAGAAGGTGATTACCTGTTACTTGTCATGCATTTAGTCATGCATGTTAACCAATGACTTAAGTTCAGCCAAGTCACTGGTTCCTACAGCTCCAGGACCACGTAATAAAGTGATCTCAAAGACTGGATAACACACGGGAGATAACCAAACATTTGTTTTTATTCTCTTAGTTACTTATTAAGATTTACCTCCCCTGCCACACTAAGGACGCTAAGGTTTAACAACTTGATTTATAGTTTATAAGTAAAACAGAGACATACACATTGTTCTCTGTACTTATTTCTCAGATAAAAAGTATTCATAATATTCCATTTCTGTTCAATTATTAAGAATGAACAAATAATTAACTTTTTTTCTTCTAAAAAAATAATAGAAAATGTTACAAACTACTGGACATATGAAGGCTCACTGACCACACCCCCATGTTGCGAAAGTGTACAGTGGATAGTTCTGAAAGATCCAATCTCTGTCTCTCCTGAACAAGTAAGTAGCTCATTGTCCAATCTCTAACACAACTCAAACAACTAATTAGCACAGGTCCAATCTCTTTCTCTTTTAAACAAGTAATTAGCACAGGTCCAATCTCTTTCTCTCCTGAACAAGTAAATAACACATGTCCAATCTTTGTCTCTCCTGAACAAGTAAATAACACATGTCCAATCTTTGTCTCTCCTGAACAAGTAAATAACACATGTCCAATCTTTGTCTCTCCTGAACAAGTAAATAGCACATGTCCAATCTTTGTCTCTCCTGAACAAGTAAATAGCACATGTCCAATCTTTGTCTCTCCTGAACAAGTAAATAACACATGTCCAATCTTTGTCTCTCTTGAACAAGTAAATAACACAGGTCCAATCTTTGTCTCTCTTGAACAAGTAAATAACACATGTCCAATCTTTGTCTCTCTTGAACAAGTAAATAACACAGGTCCAATCTTTGTCTCTCTTGAACAAGTAAATAACACAGGTCCAATCTTTGTCTCTCTTGAACAAGTAAATAACACAGGTCCAATCTTTGTCTCTCTTGAACAAGTAAATAACACAGGTCCAATCTTTGTCTCTCTTGAACAAGTAAATAACACAGGTCCAATCTTTGTCTATCCTGAACAAGTAAATAACACATGTCCAATCTCTTTCTCTCCTGAACAAGTAAGTAGCACAATACCAATCTCTAACTTAACTGCATAAGTAACTCAGATTTAAAATTTAAAGACACTGTATTATAATTTTACTTGAAATTATGTCTTTAAAATAATCATTCATTAAGAAAAGAGCAAACTTAATTTGTAACTATTCTAGTAGAAAGTAGACTGGTAGACTGTAGACTGTTGAAGACTGTAGACTGGTAGACTGTAGACTGTTGAAGACTGTAGACTGTGGTAGACTGTAGACTGGTAGACTGTAGACTGTGGTAGACTGTAGACTGTTGAAGACTGTAGACTGTGGTAGACTGTAGACTGTGGTAGACTGTTGTAGACTGTGGTAGACTGTAGACTGTTGAAGACAGTAGACTGTGGTAGACTGTAAACTGTGGTAGACTGTTGTAGACTGTGGTAGACTGTAGACTGTGGTAGACTGTAGACTATGGTTGACTGTAGACAGAGGTAGACTGATGTTGAGGGAGATAAATTATGAAAGTGAAACTTAGATAAAAATTAGAAGAAGAAACATTTTAGGATGTCCTTTGAAAATTATTTTCTGGGTACAATGTATCTTATATTATTAGTAAAAACAATGTAACTAACAATAAAATATTGTATTACTTTTAACAGATTAAAAAAAAAAATCCAGCACTAATAATTCTTCTCAGGCCAAAAACATAAAGACATTGAACATTGTTTGAAAATTGTTTACTAACATAATTACAGTGGTTCAAATCACATATATACTGTGCACACGTAATTTATGTCACAAATATTTTAACTTTCTGGAGAATGTTGCACAATTAGGAAACTGCATTCTTTTTCTATTTGAATAAAAAAAATAATTAAAAACAATCTTTGTTAGTTTACAAAAACTCAAAGGAGTAATTGATTCTTCTTAATTAAAAAAAAAAAAAAAATTAAATGATGTCCTTATTATAGTTCACATATGTTTCAGATTCGGGCACTGCGAAACTTGTGCTGTGATGAAAATGGCTCCAAACGTATCATTGAGAATTTTAGACCCCCACTTCCACTAGGTGAAAGAGAGCTTCGATCTTCCTTCCAGTTGTAAACATCTCTTCATATTTTTAAACTGCTGCTGTCATCTCATTATTTAAACTACGATTGTAAACTCGTAGACAATTTAATACATTTTAGAATAACATAATTTAAAATATTTCTGTATCTTTTTGCAAATTATAAAACAAGATACATATCTTAATTATCTTTCTATTTTTGTTAAATCTTTGAAAATATTTGTATACTATTAATAATTTTATTTAGTTCCTGTTCATAATAACAGTATAGAATTTATTTTTAAATGCCTATAATTACAAAAATTTTTTTTTAATTTGCTTCACCATAAGAAATTTTATTAAAGACAATATAAATGTATTACTTTTCACAGTAAATGTATTTGGCCAATCTATGCAGCAGATAATCATCTGTATATAACATCACTAGTTTATTGTTTTAACTAATTGTTCCATTTTTTTTAAAACTTGATTTTAAAAACGATGGCCGTATTGCACAATGTGTTACAGCAAATCAAAATTAGCAATGATTTCAAAACTGCTTTTTCCCCCCTCTGAATTATGGGAAATTTTTTTTTTAGTGAGAAAATGTTGAGGTGTTGAGTAATCATTTTCATGCGAGTGTCTTTCTACTTAACAAAACAAAGAATGTGATATCGTGTGTTGTGTGAAACTCTTAAGTGAACAAAAAAGTTTCAATGTTTCAGAAGTACATGTTTTTTATATATATATATACATTTACATTTTAATATATTTCAATGTCAAAAAATTTTGAAAACATCTTTCATTACTTTTGAATCAGTTTAAAATGATTATAAATATTATTATTATTTTAAACTGAATTCAAAATGTATAACATTTTATAGGTGTATATTTGTATGATATATTTCATATATCTCAATCAAAATACTGTTATTCTGGATTTTTTAATTTTGTTTTTGATAAGTGAAGCCTTTTGTCTTTTAATTTAATTCTAGGCCTGTAGCCTATTGGTCATAATCTAGAAATATTTTATAGAATTAATTTATTATGCATCGTTGTATTGATGGTAACAAACAATTTCTTTATTTTTCTCTTTTAATCATTTCTAATTCAAATTCAACCCATGCTGAATGCTTCAAGATTATTAATATAATTTTCATTTGGAATAATTCTGAAATTGTGAAGACTCCTTACACACAATTTCGATAACTGTTTTAAATTATTCCTCAGGTGGTTATATTTTCCCTTTGCTCCTTCTGATATGACTAAAGAGGCTAGTCCTTGATAAACAGCTACAGTCTAGGCTAGAGAAATAAATAAAATTCTGACAACATTTAATGTTTACAATTATTTATAAGGTTCACCAGAATGGTACCTCATATTTAAAAAAAAGAAAAATTCCACACACAAAATTCCATAATTGTTTTTATATTTTCTTATATCTTATCTACACAACCTAGCTGTAGATTCACAAAAATTTTGCATAATAATTTATCTATTCAAATTACAACAATACAATGATAATTTCCCAATAATTTCCCATTTAATTTTTTTTAGCAATATTTTATGAATCAAAACTACAGTGAATGTGAGCATAATTTGTCTTTGTTACTTGCTTGATAATAATATTCTAGCATTAATACTTTATATTTTTTGGCTTAATATAATTTATAAAATAAGAAGATAAGATAAATATGCATTTTAAAGTTGTTGTTTTTTTTTAAATTGTATACTTAATATCTGTTAAACATCTTAAAATCATAATTTTTTAGCAGGATATTGTAAAACATTATACTTCATTTAAAATAATGAGAATACAATAAATTGTCTTTCATTTTCTTGGACATGTTTATAAAAAAACAGAGTTGTAATATTGAAATTTCTAAGTCAAAAAAGGATGATGTTGAGGAGCAGTAAATCTGTGATCTACAGACTGTGTCAGTGTTGAAAGCTTTTACTGATGTGCTCTGATGTGTGAACACAGCCTGAGAGGTTGTGTATTTGCTCATGCTCATGTTTCAACTGAAGTGAAATCAAATAGAAATGTGTAGATAAGTTTACAATCAAATAATTTGTTTTGTTTTCACTACCATTTATTTTAGCAAGTATGTTATTTTATATGCTAAACTATTTATTATTTTATACAAGCAATGAATGAATATACATAAAAAAAAAGTAATATATTTCTACTTTTGTTGATGATGAAAGACATTGTGAATAGCCCACCGGACATGTGATACTAAAGTTGTGAAAATAGCTTTAAAACAAATAATTGTACATATTCATTCTATGATCAGTCCAGCTATGAATAGGTATTACTAAATAAATGGCATTTACTAATTGTGAGATGTGCACTTTGTGGTACACATAAGTGTGTGGTTCACAAAAGATACATAGTTAAGGCACTTGCTAAAATGGATAAACTATTTTTGAATTCCAGTATAACATACAATAATAAATACAATTTCTCTTTTGATTGAAAAAAGTAGGCAATTACATTTGTATGTCAATATGGCACTGATCAAACTCACTACCCATTCCTTACTTTACTTTATTACAAATTTATAAAGATTTTCTTCAATATCTTTTAGCCCTTACAAAATTTTAAATTAATGTCAGACCAAATCATATAAAAAATGTTTATACAGACAATAAAAGAGAAGTATTTCTTTCAAATTGAGACTCTACAATCAATGTTTCTTTCTGTATATTTCAATGTATTGTTGTTTTTTTATATTTCATTTTGCCCTGAACTTTCACTGTATGTTGACACAATGTATAAAGTATATTGACATCAGCTAGGCTAGTTCATAGATGAGTCTATATTGTTGACACTCTCTGGAGATGTTGGTATTTTCTACATTCTGTAATTTAGATTATAATAAACAGGAGTGAATCAAATTTGATTTGTCTTTTACTCTGTTGTAATGATTCAGAGCCTGCAAGATTGTTTGGATGGGAGTCTGCTTTTAATGAAGTCAAATCTCGTACTTGACATTATAAACTTGAAATTTTTTTTTTCAATAATTAAACTTATGACAACAAATAAATAAATAAAATAAAAAGAATATATATATATAGGCATGCACTATAATCAAATAAAATAAGATAAGATAAGATAATTTTTATTGATCCAATCAAATGGAAATTCAGTTTGACTGCCATTGAAAACCTCAGCGTAATTACTGCACAATAACAATATAGATGCAAATATGAACAACATTCACACACATACACACACAAACAGCTCTTTATATTCGACTTGACACTGAGACTTGACACTGAGACTTGACACTGAGACTTGACACTGAGACTTGACACTAAGTCCCTATAGAAAGATAAAAGACCAAATTCTTCTAATCTTCCAGTCTAATTGTAAAAAAAAATACAAATACGATCGAATCCAATTACAAACAACTATATAATGAGAAAGTACAACTCACCCTAAACAGGGGTCAAGATAATCCAATAAGAATATATCCAAGGAACAATGATAAGACTATTCAATATCCGATCCAAGGAGAAATTCCAAATGCGACTTGTCTCTTCGACACAAGATGGAGAGAATGAAACAGACGATTTATGACGAAAGTCATACGCGCACTCACTCTACGTCACAAGAAATAATGACAAGCAACAAGGGGAGATCATTCCCCTAGCCTACACAAGAAAATATTATTTAACTCAGATGACGTCATCAACTAGTGATGAACGCGGCGCTAAGCAACCAATTCAATAGGTGCAACACCTTGGTTTGCTGGACCGTTGGGGACACCACACAGGATCTGTCAACTATTTTTCTCCATTCTTCTCTGTCATTTGAGTTCATTCTGATATTCTTTCTGAAAATATTGAAACCTGCATTTTTACCTGCCTGGGTGGACCACCTCGGGGGCCCATTTTGAGTTTGTGTTTCCACACAATCTGTCTTTGTAACTTGTTGTTTTTTTTTTTTGTTTGTTTTTCTTTTTTTTAAAGCTGTCTATCACTGCCATACAGAGTGCTGGGTTATTGTTGGTCTGTCTAAAGTCTAAAGTGAATAAAATTAAATTAAAGAAAATCTGTGAACGCATATTTACAATGAGTTTTAAAAAAAAGGGGCGTAGCCTACGTGTTAAGTAAATTTCATTTTCCGTATTTCTTTGAATTTAATAGCATGTAGATTTTGTTAAAAAATTATTTTTTTTTATTTTGTTGTTGGCCCTTTGAAGGGAGAAACTCTGATTAGTATTGCCCCTCCTTCTTCAAACTAAAAATAATGGAGTTGCCCTAAGCTAGGTGTATTCTAAATCTAAGAACATCAAACTTTGGGTTAGAGTTAGAAGTTTTGATTAGTATTGCCCCTCCTTCTTTAAACTAAAAAAAAAATGGAGTTGTCCTAAGCTAGGTGTATTCTAAATCTAAGAACATCAAACCGTTGGAAGCTTAAAAAGTGTCAAGCGATGGTTCTATATGATAGCCTATGTATCTGTAAACTATAGTTTACAAACATTATTTCCCTTGTGCTTTAGGCCTAACTTTTGAAATAGGAGCTTCTTAAGTAAAAGTCAACATTCTGAATACAGCGGGTTCTTGTTTAATCCACGTCTGCACAGACTACAGTGACTACAAGGTATAAAACGCAATTACTTTTGTACTTTGTGTTGTCGAATGCCATAAGGATAACTTGGGAGCAGTGTAGATATTGGTTAGTAATAATGACACCTTTTTTTGTCCCAACATCATGTTATTGCTAAAGGGGAGTAAATAGATAGAACTGTGAAATCAAGGGAATGAACCATCCCATAAGTCCTAATCAAACAGACAAGCTATTTAATACACTCCTCAATTCTCATCTCTTACGCCTTCTTCTATATTCTCTCTCTCTATTTCTTCTCAAAGAACAAACATTAGACAATTTCTTGGGCTCAATCAAATGTATTTATTTTACCCTTTAGTCCGATAAGTCTTCAAATTAGTCCATTACAAACATTTGTGTACTAATTAAGTATTTTATTATCGGTCTATAACTTTAACTTAGCAGAAACACAAACGCTTAAGGCTATAGTATAATTAAAAAGTTCACCTCATTGATAGGAGTAATTTTTTGTGGAAAACGGCATATTGACATTAAACCTAAAGCTCTATCCTCAAATACCCCTCTCTATCCATTCCCTTCCCTACCCCGAAAAAAAAAAAGATGTTACTAACAGTCTTAGTAGATCTAGGTCAAAGTTTTGCCCACTGAAAGCGCAGGCTCGACAAAAGATGTAACCTGTGGGGTGTGTCGTAGCTATTTCTCATGATCTCTGGGTAGATGATCACCGATACAGTTTAAATACACTTTGGTGACGTGACATAAATATGTTTTTAATAGTGGTGTGGTGACTCTTCGTGCGAGACAGACATGAGCCACTGGTCAGATGTCATTCACGGCAGAGCCAACTAGTAAGTAAGGTTTGTCTAGCCATCGAAAGTCTTTAAAACATTTGTGTAAATATAGGCCTATGCCTTAATGTTTTCTCTCTCTCACACACATCTATGTCTTTTACACTGTCTGCCTCTATGTTTAGTGTAGAAATTAGTTCGATACCTTTGCTATATAATTGCATAAGTAAATTAATTTAGATGGCTGCCTGATTGGGATGGTTGCCTGCTCGTGTGGTATGTGCTCCGGACTGTCGTCTTGATGGACCCAGGTTCGAACTCTGCGCGCCGTCGTTACCCACCTCCAGGGCCAGCATTAGATAGACTAATTGAAGGCCTTAGGCCAAGTGAATTTGGTGAACACACATGAAATAGAAAAATAAATACTAAACAGTGAAAAAACTAAAGTTAGTCATTGTTTTAACTCTTTCTCTCCGTAAATATTTCCCACTTTTCAATGGAATTATTCATTTTGCTCATTTTGGTTTCACTACCCTGTTATGATTAAATTTCAATTAATTTTTGTGTATGTAATCAGGAAATGTTATATTGCGTATATAATTATAGAAGAATGCATGCTCTTTTAATATAACACAAATTAAAGTTTCTAAAACCAAAAAAAAAAAAATTAACTTGATGGGGTCAAATCAGCGTTGGTATCTTCAGTTAGGAGAGAAAGAGTTAAAAAACCGAGTGTACAACAAAAACAACGAGAACACATTACGCTATTTATTCTCTAACTGTGCCCCTACCAATCGGCAGCTGCCTAGTTTGCCTATGACTAAGGCCGGCCCTGTCACCGTCGTGATGAAAAGCTAGGATATAATAATCTTCAATTTTGAAAGAGAAACCAAAACATGTAAAACATTATTTGGAATTAGAGTTAAGTCTATCTATGTCCTTTAATCTTAGTAATTCCTATCGATAAGAAAGGCAAGTTGTTTATGATTTGTATTTTGATTGTTGTTTATTAGTAAAGTGTAGAAAGATGCTTTGTGGTTGGAGGCCCCTCAAAGGGGCCAAACAGTAACAGCTAAGTTTCCAACACTTCCGCACCGCACACAACTATTTGGTATTTAGAGAGATAGGATAATGGTTTTTAATTCTTTGTATTTCATAGCTTATAAAAATTAAAAAAAAAAAAATACTTATCAACAATTAATTAACTATTTGGTTAATTTTTCTAATGGACTCATGTTTTGTCAGGTTCAATGATTAATTGTGCAAAGTTTTAACTTTATCAGAGAATGGGAGAAAATAAAACATGTTTCAATTTTTATTCCAGTTAGACAGAATGAGTTGATAAAAGCTTTTTAAAAATTTTGTAAGTTTATGCAAATAAATTTGACCTATACTGCATCAGCAAAAAAATATATATTATATTTTCAATTTTCACTTTTCAATTAAGAGTCGGAGAAATAGAATAACAATTGTACTTTGTTATTTCACGAATGCAGGATCCGATTTAAATTGGTGTCAGTCTGCCTAACCACTGAGAGTGATTAATTCAATACACAGTTGACAGTTTTAAAAGAAAGTACGAAGGCCTAAAATCTACATTGGCTGATGAACGCACTAAGACAACCTTTCTATTTACCGATTTCAAAGTGTTGAATGTAACAGACACTACGGGGGTGAATTTAGAGTACCTTCCCTTCGTAATGTAAATATGTAAAAGTAAATATACTGTACATGTTCAAATCAAGGATCTCTAAGAAGTTGGTGATAATGATATATATTGAACAGTAGTAACCTACCTAGTTAGGGTCCCCCTTTGGTTCACCATGTAAACTGAATCCATCCAAGTCTTGTTAATTAAACTCCTGTCAATCCTCAATAATTTTATAATAAAAGGCCCCTTGGGACTCTTCGTAGACCCTTGGGGGTCTATATAGACCACTTTTGGAATAACTGTTCTAAAATCATCATAAGCCTCCTTTAATCGTAGAACGACTATGGTTCATCTCGAACTAAGCGAGATGAAAGCATGGGCATTGTTTATGGTCGAAACGATGTCGCCCACACAGCAGTTCCCCAATCTCTACACAGCTGGTGTGACCAAAGGAACGGAATTCCGATACAGGTTGGGATCAGTTGCGCCACAGGCTCTGCCAGGCTGTAGCACCGTGTGTCGATATCTGCCTAAGGGTCACCAGCTCCTGATTTTTTTCTCAGGGTTGTCTCCCGAAGCCTTTCCCGTGTTTCGGTATAGCAGGAAGGCAACGGAGGTTTGGAATCAAGAGTTCCGCAAGGTTGTTAACGCCGGAAGTGGTAATGGTTCTAAGCCCACCATTATCTATAAAATGCACGCGTCTCAAATAGCATCTGACAGCCAGTCAAACTCCTGGCATTCACGTGTGGCTCTGATACTGAGCCAGGGGGAACTGTTATGACTAACAGGAGAAGGTGCAAAGGTGAGCAACTGGCAACTAAATTAGTAAGAGTAGGGCAGAAGAAGCTCGTTAGCCTTGGTTGGCTACCCAGCAAGGAGAAGGAAAACTCTAGAGTCCAAACCTTCTAAAATATAGCATGCTTTTTTTTCGAATAATTGTAAGGGCCTCAACAAAAATCCTCCACATACCGTAATCCGGCCCAGCAAATACAGCAGACAAAACTGGGCCGGAAGTTCTTATAGTCCTCGTCTTCAAGACACTTTATACGTTACATTTTGTTTTTCGATACCTCTGGGTTAATAAAATAGTTTGGAGAGTAGTACAATCTTTTTTTTTTTATTTGTAGAGTAGTTTATATAGAAAGGAAAGGAGAAAAATCGAATTACAGACAAAAAAAAGAAAACTATTTATGTTTCATTTTGGGCTATTTCAGAATGCCGCTATAGATGTTTACAAACGCTAATATAGAATAAGAAATATGACAAACATTCATTTCGTTGCTGATGTCTGACAACTAACTTACCAAACATCATGTCTGAGTGTCATTGGTGTCTAACGGCGTTTATCCTAGGCTGTGTCTTCACCTCCACGACACAACAAGACTCTGCAGTAAGAGACACACCCAAGGGTCTGGACAGTAAGTATATACAAATAAGGCTTTCAGACATTGGAATAAAGGCAGAGCATTTGAGTAGATATGGGCTTTTTGTGTGTGTGGGGGGGGGCATTAGGGCATTGGAATAAAAGCAGAGCATTTGAGTAGATATGGGCTTTTTGTGTGTGTGTGTGGGGGGGGGCACTAGGACATTGGAATAAAGGCAGAGCATTTGAGTAGATATGGGCTTGTGTGTGTGTGTGTGTGTGTGTGTGTGTGGCATTAGGACATTGGAATAAAGGCAGAGCATTTGAGTAGATATGGGCTTTTGTGTGTGTGTGGGGGGGGGCATTTGGACATTGGAATAAGGGCAGAACATTTTTTTTTAGTCGAAAGGCGTTTTTGTGGACATTTAGATGCATTCAGATATTAGCATCATCATGTCTCTTTAAAACTAATGTAAAATTAAGCTATATACGTAACAAGATTACAAAAATACTTTGTGTGGAAACACAAATTCAAAATCGGCCCCCGAAGTGGTCCACCCACTTCAATATTTTCAGAAAGAACATCCGGATCAAATTATCAAAGACAAATGACAGATAAGAATGGAGAAAGAAGGTTGACAGATCTTTTGTAGTGCCCCAATGGTGCTGCAGATCAAAGGATAGGTGCAAGTGAATGTAAGGTTAGATGTGAACCTGGCCTAACTGGTTCCCCTTTCGGACCTTGTGGTTTATAGGACAGATGTAAAGTTCATCTTTTGTGGCCTACGGTTAATGAGGGTGTCATGTGGCCAGAACAACGACCAACCGCCTTTACTTTTCCCCAACTAATGTCGGGTACCCATTAGAGCTGGGTGGACTCAGAGGCGCCCAAGGATTCCGAAGTTGAAAATCCAAGTCTTCACCAGGATTCGAACCCGGTAACCCCGGTTCGGAAGCCAAGCGCTTTAACGCTCAGCTAGAGCGCATTCCCTGGCCTGACTGAAGTTTTACAATAGATGTACTGGTTTTGAAAGGCTCAATTTTTTTTTTTTTAAGGAAACCTCAGAATTTGCGCTATTCAGTTTTAGCTTTATCATCATAGGAATCCTTGGGCCTTATGCCTCTTTTCTTTGCCTCTTTTTGGGGCTTTATATGTCTCTTTTATGGGCCATCTGGCAATGTCGACGTATTAAATTAAAAGTCAAGATAAATGCAATTTACAAGATTACTATTCGTTTTAAATTATGTCTAGCTTACCATGCATACTAAATAGATTTTTTCTCTTAAATATAGTACTTAGTATAACAGAATTTACATAACTTAACAATACAAATATAAAAACAAAATTTTCGACAAAAAAATCTACAACCGTTTGCATAAATGTGTTTAAAATATGAAAAACAGTCGTCTCCCCTAATAAAGAGCCTCAAGTGTTTGAGTATTTAATAGTTAATAGTTGAAAAAGTGGTCTATTTTTATGAAAAAGCTGCTTGCATAAGTGATTTAAAAAATGAGATTTTTCGCTTTCAAAAAAGAAAAAAAGTAGCCGTTGCATCAGAACTTTGAATGGTTTAAATTATTGTGATGTCGAATTTTCACTATCTTTTCTAGTTTACGTGATCTAAACGGGACAAACGGACAGAAGGACAGAAATTTCACACAAAACTAATAGCGTCTTTTCCTCTTTCGGGCCGCTAAAAATCGATTTTTAAAAATCTAAAAGAGCGCTTACGGTTCGAATATACTTTAATATATATTTACTCGATAATATAGAGGTGTTTTCTTTTAAATGAAATAATTTAATTAGTTTTGATATAAACATAAGAATTTATTGGATGCGACTTCATATCTTACATATTACAGACGTGCGGTTTGCGCGCTGGACTGTCGTTTGGATTTATCGATGGTCCCGGGTTGAAACCCTGCCCGCTCCCATCCCCCGTCGTCCTGCGGGAGGTTTGGACTAGGAAGTAATTATCTTCAACTCTGAAGGAACATCCGAAACATGGAAAACATTTTACAAAAAAAGATAATTACCTCCTACGCATTTCATGTTTCAGTCTATTCATCCATGTAAAGTCGTTGGTTTTCCTGGCTGATTCAGGCAACCCATTCCACTCTCTAATGGTACTAGGGAAAAATTAGTTGTATAGTTCCATGGCTCATCATATATCACTTAATACAAAAAGCAGCTATTTAGATAAATAGCGCGTAACTATAGAGTATTTGTCACGATCATGAATAGTACTAGATGTCACGTTGAAGATTATCTTGATCTATATAGCACAATCAATGATCGTGGTTGCCGAGGATTTAGAAATCGTCAGCTGATAAGATGATCATTTAGAAGTTGCTAGTTGATAGGATGATCATCTAGAAGTTGCTAGTTTATAGAGGATCATCTAGAAGTTGCTAGTCGATAAGACTAAGTATGTTATTATTAAATTCAATGAAGAAACTTCTCTTCGTCTAAAACAAATTCTTTAATTCAAAACTTGGAAAAGCTATCCACAAATAATTATAATGGTTAAATGTACTTGAATAGAACAGAATATGTATATTTCTACTAAATAAATTTATTCTACACAATAATATTATTATGTCAGCTTCCTTTGAGTTCTAACACGAGACTGCCGTCTTTCAGAGCTTTGGGCGTTTTGCCATTTGACTAATATCTTTTTGCCGCTTGGTTAAACAATCTGACCAATAAATGCAGCTCAATGTACAATAATTAATATTTCTAACCAATCACATTCACTCCAAAACACAAGTTTGTTGCATGATGGAAATTTCCGAGGTAGCTGAAATTCTGCCGATAACCTTGGGCTAAATATAGACAAGGAGTAGGTGACAGTATTAAACATGATAAGATATTTCTTCCTAAAGTTAAGATTTCTTTAAGAAAGAACTCTTATTAAGAAAGTTAAGAAAAACCTTAAATACATGTATGTGGCTCTTCATTCTTGCTAGTTTAATTGCCAAACTGCTTAACTCGAGGACTGACTTTAAGCTAGACTCACAGTTCCAGTCTCCTAACTGTCCAGTACTGAGCTGCCTTACACACTCAGGTTTTTGGTCCACGAAGGCTTTCGATCACATGACCATAACACTGGTCATATTTGTGTGTACTAGTACTGTCCCTTTTCAATCGACACAGTTGACAGCCTAGCAGCATGTGACACTGCTTGTGTTACTTGTGTCAGTTGGTCTCAAACAAAATTAACTCTATCACTGCGCCAATACAGTTACAACACTACGTTTTTTATTGTGAATATTAGCTTTTTTTTTTTTAAATTTGGAATTTAATTTATTTAGTTTGTGTTTAGCGACTACACAAAGATCACACTAAATGAAGCATCTTTTTCTTCTAGATTGCCGTATTTTGGGCGCCACCTGCGAAACATCATGTTCTGTATTCAGAACTATCTCTTTGACAGCACTTTGTCCTAATAAATTAATTTGTTGCAGAAGTCAAAACGGGAATAAAGGTAATCTAGTCTTTCTCTTTAGTTATTCTTTGTGACAAAAAAAAATTGGACCTATTGTAAAATTATTTTTAAATATATTTCTGACATTGCTCGCCACTTTATGAGACCCAACAAACCCATCAACTGCAACCGGCTTATATTTGTTATAAAACATAACACACATAATTATCAAAACATTTATGTTACAATACATGTTATGTACCTCTAGAAAGTGCAACGATGTTGACATCAACTGTTTGACTAACAAACTGAAATGGTTGAGCTTGAATCATTGTTTTCCATTTTCCAGATTTGCGATCCGTTAGGCAGATGATTTAAAGATCATTTGTTTATGTCCCACACTGTTAACGAAATGTCATATGGCCAGCACAAATACCAACCGCCATTATTTTCCCTAACTAATGCCAGGCACATATTAGAGCTGAATGGACTCCGAAAATCTCGTAATTACAAAATTCCAGTCTGCACCGAGATTTGAACCTGGGACCATCCGGTTTGGAAGCCAAGCGCTATACCACCCAACCACCGAGCCTACTAAAAGAAATAGCTTTTACATATAGCCGAACTCAGTACCTTCGGCTTTATAAGCACCATGAAAGCACCACATGGCACATGAATCATAGACGAATTTTCAATTATAGATTGGACTCATCTTGGCTTGCGTGAAACACCTTCCTGCCAACTGCCAAGACAAAACATTACGATTGCGCATGCTCTAGGAGCACGGATATGGCACAAAAACAAAAGCAATAATGGAAGAGTCCATCAATCACACAAAAAATGCACATTTTAAAAAATCATTTCTATTATTAAATTTCAATAGTCAAAATAAAAATACTTTAAACGCCTTTTTTATTGTGTAAACTAAAATGTTTAAGATTATTACATTCAAAGGTACTTTCAATAAGGCATTAAATAATTTGAGATATGATATAAATACGAATTGTGATGCATGCTATTACTTATATAGGGCACGACATGGCCTAAATTTGTGCTGATGTGCCAACAAAACAAAATATCAAAAATAACTATCTCTATATATCTATATCTATATCTATCTATCTATCTATCTATCTATCTATCTATCTATCTATCTATCTATTATTCTCTTCTTCCCTCAACAGTTTGGACGAGAAGAAGACGTAAAGGAAAGATCACTCTCTTATTTTTGGTTTAATTTAATAATTTATACACCTTGAATTAGCGCGCGTTCTATGAAAGTGTGGGCCCAATGCGGTCACATAGGTTGCAGTGGCCTAAGGCCGCCCCCTCAAAATAGCGGAGTATGGTACGCCGCCGTTCGACTAGTTACTTATATTTTTCTTTGACTTTTTTTCAGGAAATCAAACAAAAAAATCATACTTTTGGAATAGAGTGGATATTCCTGATGTCGGAGAAGAACTCGAGAATTATATGACTTACACAGCGCCAACTACGACCACCAAGAGAAAACCATCTTTCTTCGACTTCTTCAGAGACTATAGAGATAAGTTGAAAACTAAAACAAAACAAGAAATCGAGGAGTCGTTTCTGAACTCGCTGAAAAAATTTAAACTACCAAACATAGAGTCCATTTGGTCAAAGCTTAATCGGTCAAGCAAACATCGTAATTGTAAGTGATATGTTATTAAGATTAGATTATTAGATTGTACACATTTGTGCAAATGCTTCTTTTTCCCAATTAGAGCATCGAATGGGTTGATGCAGGGGCGGACTGGCTATATGGGCATTCGGGCAAATGCCCGGTGGGCCGGTGAATGAGCCGCATGGATGCCACTAAGACTTGTATTCAATTGTCAAAAGATTTAGAAATATTCTTTTATAAAAGGAGCACTCGGGGTGTCGTGAGTTACAGACTCTTCAGTGTTTTAGGATTACAAACTAACGTATTTTCCGAAATAAAGTAAAAGCCTACAACCGTATACAGTACTATTTATAGGTGATTGGTCCCTTTATAGACGCATCCGAATATATTGACACCAACGAAGTTTATAGTAAGTATAGGCATTGTTACTTGTTAATCGCTTAGTACGTAGGTCTCTATAAGGGATGAAGACTATAAATAGCACTGTTGTGTGTGAATATCATTACATGGTTATGTTAATATGGGCCTATATGGTAGCTTGGTTTTTCGTTCACTTTATAAAAGATCCAAATTCAAGTGTCATTTAGTAATTCCAGATAGTAAAAAAAAAACAACATTGAAGCAAATTGATATTTAGATAACCATGCAGGCTACCTACTAGTGTAAATGCCTTGTTACGTAAACCCAGTTTTCGTCACTGTTTCAAACTTAGCAGAATGATTTGAAGGATATGCCATGTAATTTGGCGGCCGGATTGCACAGAAATGCCCGGGCCGATTTAACACCCAGTCCGCCCTTGGTTGCCTGAACCAGCAAGGAAAAGCAATATAAGTCCTCATATAAAAGATATTTTAAAAGCAAATTTATATTACCTTTTTTAAGACGTATAATAATCCCAAGAATAGTTTGAGAATGTAAGACCCTATTTTCATTTGACGAGGGGTGGTGAATTGGATGGGGGTTGGGAGGGGTCGAGGAATTAATTATTCATGGACCAAAAATATGTAGGGGGGAGTGTTTCAAATGGTGGCCAGATTGCAAGACTATTTTTACCATAAAACTTTAACATTATGATATAATTAACCTGATCTAAAGTGCTTATAGTGCTGGAGTTAGAGCCATCACAGACAATGTTATGTATCGCTCAATTTCGGGCGCCTCTGAGTCAACTTAGCACTTAGGAGTACTTGACATTAGTTGGGGAAAAGTCAAGGCGGTTGGTGCGATGGCCTCGTTAACTTTGGACCACAGAAATAGATGTGCCCGATAGATCGCAAGGTCTCAAAGGGAAATTATGTATAAATTAGAGATAGATAAAAATAATACCTAGAAATAATACCTAGAATCTATATATATTTATCTGAACGATTCGCATTTGTATTTAGGAGTATCTAACTAATGAACTGCATTTATACTTAAGTTGTAATGTTCTATATTTGTAAGGTCAGGTAGACAGGTTTCCGGTTTGTAAAGTTAGTTAGATAGTTTTCAGGTGTGTAAGGTCAGTTAGACAGATTTTGTTGTTTTAAACTTCACAGCTGAAAGGTGTGGTCTGCCAATGAACGCTCGGTTCAGGCGCGTGGTCGGTGGAGCTCTGGTGGGCAGGTGTGTCTACCCCTGGATGGTCTACATATCACGTGACCCAGGTAAAGATGACCTGTGTGGTGGCACCCTGGTCTCAGATAGACATATCTTAACGGCCGCTCACTGTTTTGAGTAAGTTCTGTAGCACTAAGTTTTTTATGCGGGAGCCTAACGTATAGTATGTGGCTTGGAGGATGAGTGGTTAAACGCTTGGCTTCCGAACCTGGGGTCCTGGGTTTAAATCTCTGTGTAGACTGAGATTTTGAATTTCGGGATTTTTAGGCGCCCCTGAGTCCACCGAACTGTAATGGGTACCTGACTTTAGTTTGGGAAAGTAAAGGCGGTTAGTCGTTGTGCTGGCCACATGACACCCTGCTCGTTAACCGTTGGCCATAGAAACAGATGACCTTAACATCATCTGCCCTATAGGTCTGAAAGGGGAAAACTTTACTTTTATAGTAAACGGCAAAGCATACAATTTGACGTTAGAAATATTTAAGCGTCATTTATTAGCGGCCCCCGAAAGGGGAAAAGACGCTATTAGTTTTGTGCGAAATGGGGCACTACACAAGATCTGTCAACCTTTTTTCTCCATTCTTATCTCTCAGTTGTCTTTGATATAATTTCATTTGGATGTTCTTTCTGAAAATATTGAAGCCTGCCTGGGTGGACCTCTTCGGGGGCCGATTTTGAGTTTGTGTTTCCACACAAACTGTCTTTGTAACCTTGTTTTTGTTCATCTTGTAATAAAAGCTGTTTTGATAAAAGTTAAATAAAAGCAAGTTTATATAAAAAAAACTTTATTAAAAAATCGCTTGTATTGAGCGAAATTGAGCGAAATTGTGTGTCAAAGATTTGACCAGACAGACAATAAAGACAGAAAGATGGAGTGTGTTGATGTTATCTTGGTACCAAACGTTTTTAAAATTTATAGTGATTATTTTTTTTTACCCCGATCCTCACCTACGTTTATACATATAAGAATGGGTGGACTGGCTATTTGGGCAACTGGGCTAATGTCCGGTGGGCCGGTGCCTAAATGGACAGGTGGGGCTGATGAATGGGCCACAATAAATGTCAATAAGTACCTTAAACTTGATTGATCTCGCCGCATCTTTCATAAAGTGGCTTTATAGTATGGTATGCAGGAGGTCTCCAGTTGTTTAATCACATTTATGAAAACGGTTTTAGATTTATTGTCAAAAAATATTTTTTTGTATACATTTGTATTGCTAAGTTAGATAATGTCCACCTTGCTAAGTACTACATTTATAAAAAAAAAAGTTTACTTTTTTTTTAAAAGAAAAAAAATCTATTTAATATGCATATAAGTGAACATAATTGAAAACAACAATTAATAAGTAGTTTTTCATATTATCGCGTGAACTGCAGAGTTAGGGCAGGTTCACCTATCCCTTCGTATGCTGGGCCGTTAGGGCACAAGATCTGTAAACCTTCTTTCTCTATTCTTCTCTGTCATTGGATAGAATTTCATTCCGATATTTTTTCTGAAAATATTGAAACGTGCCTTTTTACCTGACTGGGTGGACCACTTCGTGGGGCCGATTTTGAGTTTGTGTTTTCTGTCTTTGTAACCTCGTTTTTTTTTTTTTTAATTTTTACATGATTTGGTTGTTACTTCAAAATAGCGTAAAAGCCTCTCGGGACAGCCGGGGGGGGGGGGGGGGGGAGGAGATATGAGAGGCAGGCATAGAACCTGAGACCATGGAGACGTTGCTCTAGTGTACATGACATGCCAGCCGGTACGGTTATCCTATGTTATTCTCCCCACTATAAGTTATACCAAAATAATGTTTAAAATAGCTTTTAAGATTATGACTGCGCTGTACGTTTTTTTTTTTTTTTTTTTTTTTTTTTACAAATTGAGATTTCCTATAGCAGTTAGTCTATTTATATACAGCATATTATAGAAATCGCGTTTGTATATATGCGTTCCGTTTTTTTTTTTTGCCTATCATTTTTTAGCATATGCCATCAAATTGTGTCGTAAAGTAATGCCTGGGCCGATTTTGATCCCCATTTCGCCCCTGGATATAAATATTCTATCAAGTGGCCAGTAGCCTACGGAAGTGTGAGTGTGTCAGATTGTTATGTCGCGTTGTAATCTGGGATATATTTCTGTTCTGCTTAACTGTGATAAGTTGATTGTGTTGACAGAACAGTTTAATAAAGAACAAAAGCATTTAGTCTCAGACTGGGAAGCGGTACTGTGCGTGACTGTCGTATGGCTAGATAAATGTTACCTGCATCAAAGCTAGTCGTCCACTGAATTATTATGTTGTATTATCATAGCGTAGTCCAATGTTGTTATCTCAAGGGTTGCTAAGGTCAAGATCATGCCTCTTTGGACATTTCGTATTGTCTAAATTCAAAATACGTGTATAATAAATTACTAGTGTCTCAATGTTTTTGGAAAGACAACTATGTAAATTCGGAGGTGCCGTCAGGGCAGGCCTTGAATAATTAGAGGCGAATAAATTAGGTGGCCCAAATTAAAATAATAATAAAAAAAAATAAACAGGAAAACTTAGCTACTGCCTAGTTACCCTAATCTTAAGGCCGACCCTCTTGCAGTTGATATGCATTTATTCGTATACGAAAGTTCAGATATTTTTAGATGTGATATAAAACTTTAGTTAATGAAGATTAGATGTTTTCTCGCTTCTATTAATGCTATTTCTTTCCAGCTTTTTAGAATCCAGATGGCCAACTCTAACAATTGGGGAATATATCAAAGGGGAAGAACGAGTTGCATCCAAATTTGTAACGTCAAATTACACAGTTGTCTCCCATCCGAATTATGACAGTTTTACTTACAGTAAGTTAATTTGTCATTTCTCTACAATGACATAGGAATGATTATACTTATTCTTATTGACAAACTCACATGTTCATACCCTGCATTCTGCGACCACGAAGTAATGAATAAATCTAGTATACATGTAGGTCCTACCTTTTATATTAACCCTCAAATGAATAGTTACTGTTATTGAAGTCGTAATAATACTAGACCAGTGGTTCTCAAATAGGGGGGTCCTCGGATTCCCTGAAGTCCAGGAGACGATCCGCAGAAAAATTAAAATTGCATACAAT
The DNA here is from genome assembly GCF_947242115.1 of Biomphalaria glabrata. NCBI lineage: Eukaryota > Metazoa > Mollusca > Gastropoda > Planorbidae > Biomphalaria > Biomphalaria glabrata. The sequence continues at coordinate 41,984,150 of NC_074717.1, read as the reverse complement.
TGAAAATAACTACTAAAAACCAGTTTATCCGATTGGATAATTTTGAAAATAATCAACTCGCCTTTTCACTAATTTTTAATATGTATTCTTCTATGACGACATAAACCAGAGACATTCTTCACTTCGATATTCCTGATTGGGTGTTTGAGCTCTTTGTGTGTGGACAAGCTCAGATTTCAAACAGATGAATCCAAGACAATGCAAGGGCAGCTTATTAATATCCACAAATAAAGATCTTCAAAAAATGTTCCAACAAGGCCAGCTGAAATGCTAGTTTTAAAAACAAAATGCATTGTGGTTTCTATGACAAGAACTGTTGACTACTTTCCCGTCAACTTAGTTCGTAGAACGTGGACTCAGTGTTAGGACAAAAGTTCATCACCAATCAAAGAAATCGACCCGAAATTTGTGCTCGTTTAGACTTGCTGCTTACAAACATAGAGCCGGACACAGATACACTCATACAATCTCATCAAGCTTATCCAAGTCATTCATGTTTTTAAAATTGTATTTTTAATAACCCTTCAACAAATTTGGTAATTTTACATTTGTACGTTATAACATATGCATTTATGTAGCATGGTCAACCTACTCATGGCAGGATAAAAAAGCTGAATATCTTCCACCTCCGATGCCTAAGGCGGATCTTTAAAATAAGGTGGCAAGATAAGATAACCAATGAGGAAGTGCTACGAAGAGCAGGGTGCCAGGACATCCGCTCTGTTATCAGCAGCAGACGCTTTGGCTGGCTTGGCCACGTTCGTAGAGTGCCAGTAGGTCAGCTTCCACAAGACATCCTGTATGGAGATCTAATAGAAGGCAGGAGAGCCGCTGGTCGTCCACTTTTACGTTATACGGATGTATGCAAACGCGACATGAAGCTATTTAAAATCGACACTAGCAGCTGGGAAAAGTAGCACTAGATAGATCCACATGGAGAGAGAGCATAAAGGAAGGGTCTCGGATTGTTGATGCCATACACAACAGCAGCAGAAAGAAGGGTGAAAATGCAACTGCTCCTGGTGATTCCATATGCCCAATCTGCAACCGCAGATGTGTATCAAGGATTGGCCTCTTTAGTCACACAAGAAGTAGCAAAGGGAAAAGATCGTCTCTCGAGACGTAAAATGCCAAAGAGACAGAGAGATATATGTAGCATTTTTTTTTTACTTGGGAGGTCCATCAGCAAGTTTTCACTATATAAAGGGGTTCCCGGGTACAAAAAAATTTGAGGACCTCCGTACAAGACAAACAATTTTCTCAAGTTAGCAAATTCAATGTGTACTTTACATTTAAAATTTAAGATTAACATAACCAACACCCTGTACAGCAGTGCTAAACAACTGAAGAAAACAGCACACTATTTTTCCTTGGCACAGTCTGCAAAAGAGCTGGCAGCCCAGCAGCGAAAAGCTGGCTAGAAGAAGAAGAATAGTAACATTCTGTCATTATTAAAGTAGCCTTAGCAAACATTTGTTGGACAACATTCCTTATTGGATCGTGCACAATGAACACATTATTTGTAAATAAAATATCAACATGAAACGAATCACTTTGAATCGAAAACTTGAAAAATAAACGCTTATATGTGATATAACACTTAACCCTTAAAGTGCTGAGCTGTTTTACACTGAATGCATACAAAATGGAATTCAAATATTAATGTTTAGAGGCTAAAGCTACCACGCGCGTTTTAAGGGTTAAGCATTTTTTAAAATCAATGTTTCAGATTTTGTTTAAAAGTTTTTTCTAAATGCTTGATCACGGGGTATTAAACGTTTTCCCCCTTGCGTCAGTGTCTTGGGCGAGATATATGGGTCACTGCTGGGTCTTCGTATCCAAAAGAAACACTCTTCCTAAAGTCAAGTCAGCGAAAATGAAATCAAATGAGTCGTAACTATTAACTCTTTCTCCCCTAATTGACGATACCATCGTTGATTTAAATCTATGTTAAATTTTATAATCTTAACTTTGTATTATATAAAAAGAGCATGCATTTATCTTTAATTCTATATCAAATATAACATTTTCTGATAACAAACGACGAAGTTATTGAAGTTTAATCATAACAGGGGAGTAAAAATGTAATAAGCAAAATGAAGAATTCCGTCAAAATGTGGGAGAATAATTACGCAGTGAAAGAGATAAGGTATCTGCAAGTAATTGTCATTAAAACTATGAATAATTCGATAAATCATATTCAGGTTATAGTCTTATATTTCTTAAAGAATAGAAAGAAAGTTGTTTTTTTTTCATGCTACTCCTAGATTTTAAGACGTCCAATGAGACACACATTTTTATTGAAAGACTCAGTTCATTTAAACGGACTATTTCCTTTCAATTTAGGTCACGACATTGCTTTGTTGACTTTGGCCCAGCCCATTGACCTGGACAGGTTCGAGTGTCTAAACCCTATTTGCCTACCCCAACCTGGACAATTCGTTTCCGTAGGCGATTCTTGCAGCGTTGCTGGATGGGGCTCTACATCTCGTACCATCAGTAAGTAGATTAAATTAATGTAACTGGCAGTACACCCTTGGACGCAAGGGATGTAACACACTATGCATGTGTTTTGCAGTATAATTATAAATCATATAAGATAAGATAAGAAGAAAAATAATGGCGTCAGAAGAAAAGGAGTATTTGTGTTTTGTTTTCAGACGCGCCTGCAGTGTCCACATCATTTCTCATGTCTACCTCAGTCCGAGTGGTCAACGGCAGCTACTGTCAAGATAAGTTTGGAAGCTTGTATAATCCAAGAATACACATATGTGCCGGGGACATGTCCGGGGCCTCGGACTCTTGTTTGGTACTATTACTTTTATTACCTTGCTGCTAGACAGCACAGCGAAGCATTGTTGGGCTTCTTAACTTCTTATGAATTACTTACATACATTGATCAGGTCAAATGTCTCATAAAATGTACCTTTAGGAGTGTATATTAGGCGTTGTCTTCGATTTTTATGATTAACCCAGGTACGACCTGACATGTCGTTGTTAGCCGTGGGTCTATATAAGTTTTACTTTCGTCGTCAGCGCCTGTGTTCGACAAGGACAAATAACTTTTACAAACATTCGCCCGACAAATTGCTTTGGCATGAAACGGAAGCTATATTTTTTCTATCTCTTATAAATATGAACAATACCAGAAATGTATATTTAGGTAGAAGCATTTTTCACAAAGCTTGTATCATCTCATACAATCTGTCTATCTGGTAAAAAAGATTAAACACGTCATTTCTCCCAAATCCATTCTCGGATCAAGTTGAGATTTTGCATAATTATTTCTTGTCCCTGACAAAACAAGATTCAATTTAAAAAAAAAAATTAGCAATTAGTTTATTAATAATAATTAAATATTTTTTTTATCGAACAAGGGAAAGAAATTGTAACTGACTGAAGCAGCAGTATAAGTTTCCTTTATAATTTGTCGTTTAAAACTAACAGTAAATATTTCTGAAAACTTTTATATCGTTAGCACTTCGCTGGCACAGTGGTTAGAGCATGAGCTTGATCCCTTGTGTTGAAGTCGTACAACTTTTATTTTATATAGAATACGTTTAAAAAGTTATTGGTGTAACGTTCCTCCAGATGTCCCCTTCTTTCTGAAAACTAATCAATACAATTACACTTAATATAAGCTTCGTTTTTTTATATTTTCAATGTTATCTTTCTTCCATTACGCAATTGAGTTTAAACAGATGTACAATATATGTCAGGGGCATGTATGGCGAGATTGAATGTATCATGAATTTGCTGTAACTTTGGTATGAAAGAGTTATGTGGCTTTGTGGGTATCAATGCGAGACCAGTCGTTATAGAACGCCTCAACAGTGACCTGCAACGTAATACAGACAGATATTGGTCTAATCGGGCCACAGGTTGTGACGTTGCAGGGCAGTGCTCAGGCCTCCTTAACGTTTGGTCTGGATGAATGTGAACAGTCTGCGCGTGCTGTGAACTGAATGTTTTGGCCAATCTGTACAGATACGAATGTTCTGGGTATGACAGAGACCAATCTGTACAGATACGAATGGTCTGGGTATGACGGAGACCAATCTGTACAGATACGAATGGTCTGGGTATGACAGAGACCAATCTGTACTGATACGAATGGTCTGGGTATGACAGAGACCAATCTGTATTGATACGAATGGTCTGGGTATTACAGAGACCAATCTGTACTGATACGAATGGTCTGGGTATTACAGAGACCAATCTGTATTGATACGAATGGTCTGGGTATTAGAGAGACCAATCTGTACTGATACGAATGGTCTGGGTATTACAGAGACCAATCTGTATTGATACGAATGGTCTGGGTATTACAGAGACCAATCTGTACAGTAAAAGTGTACGTAAGCTTGTTCATAAGATATTCAGATAAACAACCACGACGTAGAACAACAAGAAACTGAAATGGAGTGAACACTGTCAAAACCTTTACACCAAAATTCACCAACGTCTTTTGTATCTTAGAAAGCTAAGGAAGTTCAACATCGACAAAACAATAATTAATAGACTAATTAATAAAGCATCGTATATCACTCGAACACATCTACCTTCTCTTGAAGAGCTTTTTCGTGAAAGATGCCTTTCCAAAACACTCACGATTCTTAAGGACAACCTGCACTTATTAAACCACTGTTACATCAGATCTGAAAGAAGTGGTCGTCTCCTTTCCGTTAGGACTAAAACAGAAAGATTTAAAAACTCCTTCATCCCACTTTCGGTCAGTGTTACAAGATCAGCTGTCGTCATCGAGAAGTACATAGAAGTCTAATTCATAAAGCGCTGGTTGTGTGTGTGTATGTGTTTCGTGTGTGAATGTTGCTCGTATTTGCATCTATACAATACAGTAGTCACGCTGAGGTTGTCAATTGTAGTCAGACTGAATTTCCATTTGATTGGATCAATAAAAAATATTTTATCTTATCTTATATCTCAGAGAGGGAATAGTACAAGTCTGTTTTTGTAATCACTGAGATATTTGTTATTTACGTCTTGTGCTTCTTGGGCTGAATTTTGTGAAATGTTTTAAGAGTAACGCAAGATATTATGTATAGATCATTTAAACAGTAATAACGGTTTTCGATCTGTAGAGGTTTAAATAATCGAAGTTATATATTTTCAACCTTATTCTACACAGGAGAAAAACCTGACAATAGACGTACATTATATATCACTTGTCTTGTAATTTTCATATTCACAGGTCATTGCTTTTAAGTTCATTATTCTTCAGTGTCTAAGTAATAGTTTAAAAGACTAATTCCATTCACTATAGCAGTTGCTAGAATATGTATTTCTCTTTTTTTTTGTATTTACTTTTTTATGTTTTGTTCCTAGGGTGATTCTGGCGGACCTTTCATGTGCAGTCATGATGTCATCAACAAGGGGAATACAGAAGATGGAACTAGCAGGCTCTACATGATGGGCGTCATATCGGCAGGAGGCGCCCCTTGCGCTCAAAAGGACACCCCTGCGTTGTACACTAACATAAGCCAAGTGATGGATTGGATACAAACAGAGATGGCGTCATCAGATCAATAAACGTTTTTTTTTTAAAGAGCTAGTTTTTGACTTAGATTTATTTACTGTCCGTTGAAAAGAAGGTATTCAATTAGATCTGTACCTAAAGAATGTCGAACGTGGCCGGGATATTTTTGAAGGTACAATGTTGTTGTTGTTTCTATTCTTGGGTGGGGTGGGGTGGGGTGGGGGGGGGGCGAAGTCCATAACAGCTCAGTGAATTCACTCCGTCTGTCTGTCTGTCAGGTACAAATTTTGTACGCGTTATCTCTCCCATTTCTCTTTCTCGGATCGAGTTGAAACTTTGTTGAAATGTCTTAATTATTATTATTTTTTTCCAATGTATTGTAATGTAAGTGCATAATATGAAACATTGCTTATTAAATGATGTTTTAAATATTTTGACTTATATAAGTAGCTTATTGAACAGAACACACTTAATTTAGTAATACAGATATTTAAAAAAAATTTGGAAAAAAATAATACTTTGCATAAATATTTGAAAATATGCACTGAGGTGTGTATCCTTAGTAATATAGTCTCACGTGTTATTACTTTTATGAAAAAAAAACTTCTTGTATATTTACTTTTAAAAAGTAAATAATTTACTTTCAGAAAAAAAAAGTAGCCGTTGCATCAGAACTTTGATGTAACCTAAACGGGACGGACGGACAGAGAGACCACATAATAATTATAGTGGCTATTACTTTTTCGGGGGCCGCCAAAAATAAACTATGAATAAATATCCAGTGATATTTAATTATTTTTGTTTGATAAAGAAAAGAGGAATACATTTTAAAGTATTGAAAGATATAGCAGTAAATGTGCAGTTTTTCCTGTTATATAAGATTTTTTTATCATATATTTTTTTTTAAATCTTGCCAGTCTGTTATTAGACAAAGACCTATTGAAACATGTTTTCCATTTTTAAAAGACTTGAACATAAAAAGATTAAGTGTTTTAACTCTTAGACCTACTTTTTTTTTGCAAATATTTTGAGCTGTAATATTTTGAGTTGGAACAAGCTCTTGTAGGGGACTATACTAACATAGAGCAATCACTAAATGGAAGTAGAGATGTTAAGGATACCAAAGTCTAGTTTTATATAATTGTGTATCCTAAATGCAACATTGATGTTGGATTTAGACTACCTTTATGTACTCATTTCTAGAGATTCGTTAAAAGTTTAAGTTTAAATCAGATCGACATATTTCTGGAGAGCATCACTGTGTGTGTGTTTGTTAATGCAGGTGTGTGTGTGTGAATACGTGATTGTGTGAATGTGTATGCATGTTTGTGTGTGCTTTATTCAGCTTAAATATCTAAGATTGTTATTACAGTGGTTTTCTGGCCACTCGACACCCTTGACATCATCTGCCCATGTCCAACTTACTTTCTCATAAATCTAATTTTAAAAGTAGCAATGAAAATGATATTATAAAATTATTTTATTTACACATATTTATAGCATGTATTAAGTAGGATGATGTATTCAATGTCCAAATGTCATGGGGGTGTGTACATGTACGAAGCTGTAAAATAACATATGACTATATACAGCTGACGAGAGGAACAGGAGATAGTGCATGCGCATGCGCTACTGTCTGGCGGTCTGTCCAGTTTTCTGTATCCGAGACGTCTGCATCTTGTGATGAGATTTTAGTGGCTGTCGGGCTTTATCGGGCGCTTTCGGAAGTGACCCGGCGGGTTCAAATACCTTTGTGGCCGATATGTCATTCAAAGTGTCGAGGAAGAGGTGGCCGGTGGTCAAGGATGAATAATTTTGAAGGGGTAGCGTATTGTGGGGTTTGGAGGGCGGAGATGACACAGTGGAGAAAGGGAAAGTACTTTTGGTGAAACGCCTAGATTTCCTGAAAGGAGACATTTTACTTGTCGCATTGTGGAGCTCATCTTCTCTTGTGGTCATTTTTCTGTGCAGTAACCAAAGACTCTGATCGGACAGTGTCGGGTGTGGCTCTTCTCTGACATCCGTTTGCTTGCGCTTCTGAACGCCATCTTGTCTTTTAGTAATATGTCTATTGTGTAACTTAAGACTGTCATCGGAAAATGTCGGGTGCACTTCTTCCCTGATCAAGGTTTCCTTGCACTTCTGAGTGCCACCAACGTCTCGTTTAGTCATTTTTCTGCGCGGTAACTTACAACTGTCATCGGACAGTGTCGTGTGTGTGTCCTCTCTGACATTGGTTGGCTTGTGGGATGATTTGGTTGGCTTGTGGGATGATTTGGTTGGCTTGTGTGATGGTTTGGTTGGCTTGTGTGGTGGCTTTATATAGACATGGTCTCGTTCATCGTGGCACTCATTTGGATAATAATGCTGAACATTTTTATCAGATGTATTTAGAGCTTGAAGATATTTCAATATTTCTTTCTCAAAGTCTTTTCTATGATTCATTTCGAAGTAATGAACAGAATTCTCCGGCGACTTGCGGTGGTGAAGCTTTTCAAGTTTCCTGTGCTGGTCAGACCTGACAGGCTTGCTCTGATGTTCTACTTGCTGGTTTTCTTTCTCCATGTTAGCGCGCTTGTGTGACTGTAGATCGTCCTCGTGTTTTTCAAAGGTTTCTTCTTTATTCCCCTTGCGTATGTTCGATCTCTTTGACAAAGCGATTAAATAGTTGAACCTAGCATCAGTCTGAACGAATGGCCTGAGTTCCTTTGCCGTTTTGTTGGTAATTCTTTGATTGTCATAGTTGTCTACCAAGTCGATGCCTATTGGACTCTGAATTTTTTTGCATTTTGCAGTTATTCGACTTTTTTCTAACTGAAAGCTGTGTTCATTTGGTATTAAGCCTTTTCCATCACTTTCATGGTCGACTGATGTTAAGCAAAGATTACTCTTTGAGTTTTTAGTGTTAATGACAAAATCTTTAACTCCTTGTGAATTTTTTTTTTGTCTTTTGAATCCAGCGCCGACAAGTTTCTTATTAAGCTGTACTTCTTTTTTTCTGTGAGTCGGGGTTAATTCTTTGTCAGCTTCCTCTAGTGGTGTGTTGAATGTCTGATCAGCAGCGTTGCCTCGTCCTTTGGTTACTGAGTAACGTTTATATGGCCTATTGGGAATCGATCTACCATCACGTTGTAAAGTATATTCATTACAGACTAATTTTTCTTCATCTTGAGATAATATTCGTTTTGGTCCTGGCTTCTTCACAGGTATTTTAGACTTTCTTTGACTTCGAGTTGATGTTATATTTTGTGGTGGGCGGACATCGTTTTTGTTGCGAAATTTTGAATGCTCCTCTTTTTCTAGTGTGTTTCTATTTTCAGTTTCTGACTGCTTCAGGTCGTCAGAGCGCAAACGTTGTCCATTGTGTTGCAGTATTTTAGAACGAATTGCTGCCAGTTGCGACGGTTTTTGAGTCGTTTCGATGAAGCGCTGAATACTGTCATAAGGAGAATGTTTAAATTGGGAGATAAAAGCTTGCTCCTGTAAAGGACAAGGACATAGAATTGTGCTCCCGGTATGTTCAGATCTCTGCTGTTGATTATTTGGAGCCTGGAGCGCTACGAGTAAGGCAGACAACAACGTATTGTAAATGTCTGTCTTCTTTGAATGGCACACGATGGGCGGATCCTCCAACTGTGACGTCATGACTACTTTGTCCTTCATATCCGTGGCATCCGTCTGCTCACCTTTGGATACGTTTCTCTTAGATGTTGGCTGAGAGTCCTTAGCGGATTGAACATGTTCTGGTTTCTCATTGTAGTCTTGTCTTTTATCTGCAGAAGTGGACGGACTATGAGCCCCGGCTTTGAGGTGATCACTTGCATGGCTGTTGAGTTTCCCGTAGCTCTTATTTTGCGCTTGAAGTCTCAATTTTTCTCGATAATTATTTCTGCGTGATACTCTTTGCGACAACGGAAGCTTGCAATTTCTATTTATACTTTGACTCTTGATCAATTCTTGGGATTTACATGGCGAGTTTTCCTTCTGTTTTTCTAATGTATCTGGGTTTTTCCGTTTCCTACTATTAGTCATGTTGAGATTGATCTGGATTTTGATCTCTCTTTCAGCCTTATTGTTACGCTGTGGCGTTCCAGCTTTCATGCACGCGCTATTCTGATGCCCAGCAAAGACTTTTGGTGTGCCAATGATATTTAAACTTGTGTCTTTTAAGTTTTGTTTGCTCAAGACAGAAGTATAGCCATGACTTTGAACATTCGGTTTGGCTTTGTTTTGCCACAGTTTAGCTTTAAAATCGTTGAGTCCTAAGTCTCGATTCTGTTCAGGCTCAGAGACTTTATGAATGTGGGCGTCTTCCTTTAGTTGCTCAAGGCTTATGAGAGTATTCTTGTGAGATGTTGTGTCATGTTTCTGTATTGTTCCAGAGTCATTTAATTTGTCTCCTTTTTGAAATGCTTTACTTAGCATTGATTTAGCAGAGATCAAATTGTTGTCACCGGAAGCTGCGACAACGTTGTGTTGGTCTAATTGTTTTGAAGAGAAATCCTTATTCGACTCTTTCCTCAGATAGATCTCATTCGGGTTCTTAGATTTAAAATCAGACTTATTTTTCTTTTCAGAATTTCCGTTTTGTTTCACTTGCCTGTTTTCTGATTGTTTATTGGATTCTTTCGGTGTTGGCTCATGTAAGCATGGTAGCTGTTTGCTACCAAAGCCTTGTTCTTCTAAAGCGTGGCTTATCTCTATTTCTGTAGTGTCCCGGTGAGGTGGCCTGTTTGTCAATTTTTCATTATTACATCCCTTTGTCTTATTTAATTCATCTCGAAACTTGTGACACTTAGGTTCTAAAGACCAATCCCAACACGGTGGTCTTCGAGCAGCGTCTTGGTTTTGATTGGCTAGCATATCTTGGTAGTTTTTACTGTCGGAAGAATATCTCCAATTTTGTTTCTTAGGTTTGACGTCTGGTTGCGTTTGGTAGTCTAAGCATTGTTCTGGGTAAAGCAGTTGTTCAGTAGTTTTTAAGTCTCTCGCCGCCTTTTCGATTGATAACTCTGTTTCTTGTCCCGGATTTTGTTTCTGATTTTGCTCTGGCACATTGCTGAGCTCAATGCTTTGATCTGTTGGTTTAAACGGGATCTTGTAGACGTAGCCAAACCGGCTCCTTTGAACACTTTGATTTAGAACAGCCTCTTGTTGGATCTGGCTATCAGTGACATCAGCTAGGGAGCCCGTAAACTTCCTGACGTTCTTCTCTACGTGTTTGTTTATTTCCACCTTTGTTTCAATGCTCTCCGCTAGATCCAACTTTTTAGATTCAAGGCGTACTCCAAATTTATCTTTCCATATTTTGTCGTAGTGTTCAGTCTCGCGTTTTGTTGTCACCGTTTTTTCGAGCGAAGTTTTACGAGACGTCTTTACTTTATCAGTTTCTGGAACCCTATCTCGGCATTGGTCAAGACCCAAGTTTTGACCATCTAGACGACATCCTGACAAGACAACGCCGTCGTTCGGATCAAGCTGCGGAGCTTTTATTGTCTGAACGTTTGTTCTCTCGTAGTAGCTCTTACCCGTCTTTATCAGCGTCAGCAGATCCATGAGTTCGACAGCGACCTGGCTCCCAAGTGTTGGGCATTGAATATGTTTGTCCACCATTTCGGGTAAACTATTGACGTCTGTTTGGCAAACGTTATCGATTTTGAGACTTTGGTTGCAGGGCTCGGGAAAGATGACAAGTGTGTCTTTATCTTCTTTGGCGACTGGCTTTGACATTGAGAAACTGGTTTGCACACCACAATGCATTGTTGCGCTTTTAGCTACCTCTTCTGGAGGGCGAACTTTCTTGTTCGTTTCAGCTCGTGAATCTCGGTCACCGGAAGCAGAAGATGTGCTTATGGAAAAGGTCTGTCCATTTGAAAATTGTTTTTGTGGTCGCTTTGTTACTGACGAGTAGTAATCCCGTGTTTTTAAAATTGGTTCTTTTTTATGTGTATTTTGTAAAGTAATGAGCGGTTCTGGTTCATTCTTTGGTTTCATGCTCTTATCGTTAACTATAGAACGCTTATTCTTGCAGTGATTAGTTGGTGATCCTATTAAATCCTGCCTGTATGGACTTCTTGTTCTTCTATCAGGTCTATGGCAGTGTCTATCATCTCTCTGCTGATTATCTTGTTCATAAGATTGGCTTGGATGACAGTCAGTATTTCTTGGGGCAGCCTTTTTGTTCTTCTCTTCACGTGAGCTCAAATCTGTTTCGACGGATGAAATTTTAGGTAAAAGCCTGTTAATCTTTTTATCATGTTGAAGACAATAAGACGGATGACTTTTTGCACACATTTCTGTGTCGCACAGTCGTGGGCGCCTTGCAGTACCCAACGCGTCATTGTTATTGACGGCCCCACCAATCTTGTCTGAACAAGGTGAAGGTCTTTTGCTGACTGGTGGTTTTTGTGGCTGCGTTAGGTCATTTAACACATGAGATGATGACCTTAAGAGACAGTGTTTCCGTTTTCGTAACTTTGTATTCCTGCGTTCAGTGTCTGTGTCAGTCATAGGTGGCCTCTCTATCTCGCTCAGTCGCAGGCCTCTAAATTTCCCATGTTTCGGCAAAATCTCCATGTACGATACCTGCTCGGCATTCAAACCAACTGCAGTTTTAGGCATCTTGTGTTTGGGAGAGGACGTGCTTTCCTGTTGGGCTAAATCATCCTCCAAACTTATGACTTTTGTGGGTTCTCTTTCCTTCTTCGCGATAAACACATCACGAGTTAGATCTTTCTCCACGACGTACAGATCTAAGGAGCTTTCAAGACTTGCGGACCTTTTAGCTGCTTTAACGTTCACTCTCATTTTCTTTTGCACTGTATGCTTATTGAGGAGCACACTGCCGGTTGGACAGTTTATTTCTTGATTTAAAACTTCTCGTAAAGTTTCCTTCTCTAGACTAGGTTGACAATTGGCTGAATATTTAAAATGTTTGCTAAATACAAAATTACCTTTACTGCCTATTTTATCGTCGCCATAATCCCCTTTGTCTAATTTCGATTTTTCTTTAAGAGTTACCAATTTTAAGAAGTCCGTGTCCGAGCAAGATCTACTGCGAATACTGTATTCTGAAATATTTGTTTCTGAACTAGATTTATATTTTTTAGGATATTTCATATTTTTAGCGGAAGGCGAGAATCTCGCCTTTGGGCTCATGTTTTTAGAACTCTTGCGTTTTAAAAAATTCTCGAGAGAGCTGGTGTATCGTTGAACTATCGTCCCGCTTGACATCACTGAACCAGGGAAAACCTCGAGTGAGACTTTGTCAGAGATTCCAGAAATTTCATACGAGGTTGAGTCTTCGTTTTTGGTTTTGTGGTTCTCGTAAAACTTAGGAAGAGCTGGTAATTCTTGAGCATGATTTGTTTCGAAGGAATATGAGAGTTCCGAGTTTTGACTTGAGGTTGAGTTGAAGACTTCAGAACTTGACTGCTCAGAGGTGACGGGAAACACAGGATCGCATTGAATTTTATCCTTCGAATAATTTTTTGAGGCCTGTAAAGCATCTCTGATCTTATTCTCTAGTCTGTTCGTTTTTCTTGTGTTCTTAGTTTTGTAGACACGATGCTTTTGTGTTATGCATTTCACTGATCTGCCTGTACAGTTTTTGCTTGACCTGATCTCTATTTTATTAGCCATACCACGAAATGGGCTGCGATTGCATTTATTGTAATAAAAGAAACCTCTGATGTCCCCGAATCGGTGATCACTGTGGGTCAAATGATTCTTTGCTGTGCTTAAAAAACGCGACCAGTTTCTCGATCTATGCAGGGCAGCTCTGAGCGAGGCGTTTTGGTTCTTACTAACACAGACCTTTATGGCGGATACACTCCGGGTTTCATGCGATAACTCATCATCGGATCGAAGCCCAAATGCGAAGCTTTCTTTGATAGGTAAAGTTATATGTCCATCTACAGTATCACTGTTCATGTTCGACCATCTTCTGAAAGTATCTTTCAAAAATGTATCGCCTGAACAAGAAGAACGCTTATAATTAGAGTTTTTTTGTGTATATTTCTTAAGATTTTTCTTGCTTCTATAACCTATACTGTTCACTGAAATGCATTGACCCAGCTTCTTAAAGGTCTGTCTGTCCCTCTGTCCAATTTGCCATTTTAAATCATATTCCCGTGAACCCAACTCATTGAAAGGGGAGCTTCTCATCGTGTTGGTAGGTTCGGGAAAACAGGGCGATCCGTTTCGGTTCTGAAATACCCTTTTAGTCACATCACAAGACGGTGTTGAGACTATATTTGAGAAGACGCTTGACCTCTGCCTTCTGTACTGACCACTCCTCCACGAGGCATCAGACAGTTTTGTAACAGAGTCAGACGAGGACTGCGTGGTGCTGGTAACACTTTTGGTGGAGCAAGTGTAGCAATCAGAAAGGTGACTCTCATTTTCAGAGGGCTGTCGAGCGCAAAGATTCAAAGCTATATGACGCTGCTTACGACTTTCGCAAACAGTCACACTTCCATTACTTGTAGAATCATTTCCTCCAGGTCCAAACTCGTTCCTTCGTGACTTGTGTCTTGTGTGTTTAGGACAAAGTTCTCCCGAAGAAGTAGCATACAATCTTTTAGCTTTGTGCTTTAAAATCGAGAAGAGCTCTACTGCTTGGTTTAATGGCAGGTCGAGATTCCTTTCGCTGTCCTCGACAGAACATTCTTTGTTTTTACAGTAGTCTTTGTAAGAATTGGTTGAGAAGTCGCACGAGTCTTCTGTTACATCCATAGCCTTGTGTTTCAAACACGTTTGAAAATGAGGCGTCTGGTCTCCTTGGAAACAATCCAAGTTGTCATCGCTCAGAATCTTCTGTATCGGGAAGGACCAGTCGACGCTTTCCTCGATTAGGAAGAAACCAGGACTTTTATGTACTGTTGGTTCTGAGAGGCAGCAGCCGGACTCTTGGCTTTTGGAAGTCGCCGCGCCATCATTGGAATCAGCTGACAAGCTCATTACACCCACAGGGATGTCATTCATTGTTTTAAGACCTATTTTTAACTTGGCGCCGCATTTGGAGCTAGAACTTTTCTTGTCTATTCGGGAGGATCTTCTCGGCATAGACTGACTCAAAGGATCTGTAGATGTTGAGGCCGTCTGTGCATGGGAACACTCATTCATTAGACTGTAATTATGAAACAAAGACAGGCGAGACTTACAAGACATGTCACTGAAAGCTAGACACTCGCGACGCACAGTTTTTTCATTCTTACGCTTCGAATTATTAATCTGACCAAACATTAGCGTGTCTTGCGGTTGTTTGATCGTACCTTCTTTCCCTCTTGTTTCTTTCGAATCAATATTTGTGCCTATTTTCGTACTTTCAGGAGGATTATATCTTTCTAAGTCTTTCATTGTTACTTCTATAATCTTCCGTAGTTCCGCTGTACAGTCAAAAATGTTGGCCCCAGTTTGCTGATTCTCATTAGTGTTACTTTTCCATTGGCCTTTGCGCTTTCTTGTGGGTTTCGCTGTAGTTAAAACCTTATCGCTGTTTTGGTTGGTATGTCTCTGAAGCCCGAGGTACGACTTGTGAAGCGTAAATGTCGGCACCGGCTGGGAGGTGAGCTTGGCCGCTGAGCACGGACGGAAAGTAATCCTAAGATGTTCGTCTGATTGTTTCTTGTTGCTGTTTTGAAATAGCTTGAGGGACATGAGCGAATTGTCGTCACTGGACGTCGACGATTGTACGGCGTTCGAAGTTTTACCCAGAGCGTACATTTCGTCTCGCTTCCCACTGCCTTGTATTAGCTTTGGAATTTGACGCTTTCGTTTTCTGAATACTAAAGGCTCTAGGGGTTCTCCTTTGTGTTCGGGGTATACAGCATGAAAAGTTTCCACTTGTTTACTTGAGGTTTCTGATTTGACCGAGCCCTGCGAAATACTATACGACTTTTGTAATGCATTCAACATTGGGCAATTCAAAGGCCTAACCGGCTTTGATCTGTACTTAAGTGTGCTAGATTTCATGACTCTCTGGTCATTTTGAATATACGGAGATACAGATTGTTCAACGCGTTGCCTCGACCTAAAATCATCTTGGGTCTTGTTGGAAAGCGGTCGACCTGATTTGTCCTCTTTTATTGGTACCACACTTTGACCAGGCTTATCTAAGTATATATTTTCATCGGCGTCGCTCCAGGAAGAGGACGACAGACACTGATGGGGTGAAGGACTTCTGTTGATAATGCTGCTCATCTCTCTACTCTGCTCTGTCAACGTAATCATGCTCTCGTTCTGCTTGTTTATTTTGCTGGCCACATTTTGATCACTTTCCACGTTGGAACTACTCTTTCTACTGACTAAACGCTTGGACTGGTTCAACAAATTTGGCTCTGTGTTCTTCTCTGTAAGTGTTTTCTGGTGCTGCTGTCTTGGCTGGCCATTCTTTCGTCTTAAGGAGCTATTTCCGGACACAGGGACTGTAAGCTTCTGAGGCTCCGAGAAGACATCTAAATTCGCCCAAGATTCGTTAACTTTATAATCGGTTAATTCTGACGGCGATCTGTGGGGCTTCATAACCTCCTCCGAATTTCTTTGGACATTTTTGTATTTAGGATTACCAAGGTTCTCGTCGATATTACCTATAGAGTAAAATACTGTTATTGTATAAATGTATAGTACAAGGTGAAACTCAAAAGCGCCCTAAGGATCCCGAGAATAATAATCCTAGTCTTCGCCACGATTGGAACCCGGGATCCATTGGTGCTTTACCAATCAGCCACCGCGCGTTCCCTAGATATTGTACTTCTTAAATGACCCGCGACCCTCGAAGGGAGAGAAGCGATCACGGAAATTTAAAGAAGCGTCACAAACAAGAGAGAGAAGCAATACGAAAAAAAAATGAATTAGCACTACCATCCAGGGCAGAAAAGCGTTTAAAGTCGTGATTAAATTGTATTTGTGCCACCATTTCGTTATTCATTATCTTCGGGATGGATGACCATTCTTCTTATTATTATTGCTAATTATATATTCCTTTTTTAAGAGGTCTATTCGAAAAAGTAGAAATACTAGATATTTATTGCTGTGTTTCAAAAACCAAAACCAGTAGACAGACCTACGACAAGTAAGGGATGACCATGACCTTTCAACGACAAAAAAAATAATAAAAAATCTCCTTTCTATTTATATTTGCAGGTGTTCTGGCTAAATTGTAAAGCTTGGCTTCCAAAACGGAGGGTCCCAGGTTCGAATTCTGGTATCGATTGGGATTTTTAATTCCGGGATTTTCAGGGTGCCTATGAATCCAACCAGCTCTTATATGCACCTTACATTAGTTGGGGAAAAAGTTAAGGCGGTTGGTCGTGGTGATAGCCACATGGTACCCTTGTTAACCGTGGACCACAGAAACAGATGACGTTTACATAATCCGATCTATAGATCGCAAGGTCCAAAAGGGGAACTTCACTTTACTTTCTGAAATTCTCACGATGTGTTTATCACGTAGACTGTGTAAGAGTGAGGCAGTTGATAGTAGTGTGTTTAAGGGGCAGTTGATAGTAGTGTGTTTAAGGGGCAGTTGATTGTAGTGTTTTTAAGGGGCAGTTGATTGTAGTGTGTATAAATCAGTTAGGGTTAAAATGACTAAGAAAAAAAGCTGATGGTTGTATACATTGTGTACTGGATGTTTATTACAGACCATTAAGTTACGTTGACAGGACCAGATTTAAGCAAGTTGAGGTCCCAATGGCGTAGCTAGGTGGGGACCGGGGGGGGGGGGGAGGTCCAAATTGGAAAAAAAAAACTTACAAGTTTCTGACCCATCGAAATTCGAACATATTTTTATCTCTTTTATAGACTCTCCTTTGTTGTTGATACCCAGGCTGTAGACCCACCCTTCCCCCGATAAATCCGGCCCTGTATGTTGATAATATGAGTCAAAAATTATTGGGCCTGGGCCTTCCATTTCCCTTCCACCAGAACCCAAAGTCATCATTAAATCACAAATAAATAAATAAACAAGACATGTCACATAAAATAGCAGCACTAAGGTACAAAGTTTATTTAGAGAAGACGGTGAATAAAAAAAATATGTCTAAAACCGCAGAGGATTCGAACCACGGACCTCCGAACCGACCCCCTTAGCATTGTGAACTTCACCCTCTTCTTTCAATAGCATTTCCTTCTTAGTTGTTATATGTCAAGTTTAGTTTCGGCTCTAAAGGTCAAACTTCATTTCGAAATCACTAATTGCAAAGACAATGTGAAAGACATGTTTATAAAAATGAAATAATAACTTATAATTAAAAAAAAGATATAAATAGTTAAACTGAATACAATACTTATTATGTCATATCAATAAATAAATATTTCTTTTCTCAAATGATGAGAAAAAAAATTAAACGATCGCTCCTTTTGTTACAATGCCATTCAATCAAGGCATCAGTGATATTAATTAGTCTACATATGTGTAATTACGATTTAGAACCATTTCCGTCAGCTATACGAACATTAGTACGTTATAAGTATGTGACTCTCCACCATGTTTTACTTTGTGTAGCGCATTCAGCAATTTTTGATTCGATGTTAAAAAATCTTTATGCGACTTTTGCATCGATAATTTGAACAGAAAATTGAAAGACGTCTAAGGAAAAAAAACAAAATTAAGACTTACTCTCTTTTTTATCTTTGTTTCTTAAGAACCGGTGTGCACTTCTTTGGGCAGACCCTGCTTCATTAGCTAAGAACCGGTGTGCACTTCTTTGGCTTTGGGCAGATCCTGCTTCATTAGCTAAGAACCGGTGTGCACTTCTTTGGCTTTGGGCAGATCCTGCTTCATTAGCTAAGAACCGGTGTGCACTTCTTTGGGCAGATCCTGCTTCATTAGATAAGAACCGGTGTGCACTTCTTTGGCTTTGGGCAGATCCTGCTTCATTAGCTAAGAACCGGTGTGCACATCTTTGGGCAGCTCCTGCTTCATTCGCTAAGAAACTTTGTGACATGAATGTCTCTACTGACTTATGAAGAGTGCTTTTGGCTTCTATGGAGCCATCCAGCTTTGTGCAAGTGATATTCAGCCTGAAGCTGTCATCCTTTGGCAAGATGAGTTTCCAGACGCACCCATCGTCCGACGACTTCTGGGTGTTATTGTGGACAATTCGAGCGTCATCGTCCTGGACAAGGGGCCTCTTCGCAGGCGCGGGCACGCTGTGCCGTTTAGTTCTCGGGGGGCTTGTTCTCTCGTGGCTTGAGCTTGACGTGAAGTCGGACGACTTCAGACTGCGTGGGGTCGAGTACCTCCGTCTCATTTTCTCATCTGTTGACAAAGACGCCAGGAACACCTGGTCGTTGGCCTGGCTTTTCTTTTCAGCCTTTCTTGAACAGCAAGAGCATTTGATGCTGCCTGTCTTTAGCTGACTCTGACGGCACATTAGGGATTCCGTAGATTGTATCACGCAAAGGTTTTCCAGCTCCTTCTCTTCTTTCTTATGCTGGGGCTCCATGCTTCTCTGCTGATTGCGGTTGGGAATGGGAGAAACATTATTAGACTCTGTTAAATTCTCTGCGTCTGTGTTTTTAAAAAATAAAACAAAAAAAATATTGTTGAGACATTTGTAAAAATAAGTTTAAAACATACTGCTAACAATGCGGAAAGTCATGAAGTGTGCAGGGGGTTGGTATACACAGAAATTTCATAGCAATATTATATATAAATATATATAAAAGGGGGGGGGGGTCCAGCGAGAGAGAGACAATGAGAGAGAGAGAGGGAGAGATGGACGGAAAGAGAAAGAATGAGGGCCATTTCATTTAATTGCAATAGATACAATAATTCACAGGCTAAAAATTATGATAGTGTGATCGTTAAAATTTGACCCGATTATTGAAATTAAAGAACAAAACCCAGTAAAGAGGCGGATGTCCCCACTATAGTAAATCAAATAAAGCTTTGAAACAAAGCAATGGGCGTAGCCCGTGTGTAATGCTAGCATGTATGTATATTATATTTCTAAGTAACCACTGACTGACCATTCAAGAGAGCTCTTAAACTGTTTTATTCGTATTCGCATGAAATTTCTTACGCAGGTTCCTTTTACCGCGAAGGCGCTCACTAAGAATATCGGTTTTGAAGTATTCGCAAAGTGACCACTACGATTCACGCGAGATAATTGGCATCGTGGTCAGTTGTCTTAGGTAGGACAGACGAGTCCAGAACGCCAATGAAAATGTCTGTTATTGTAGTGAGTTACATTTTGGTCAAAACAGCATTTGTATTAATACTAAAGTCTACTAAATTGACTTACATTTCATGTCAAGTTGATTGTTTATATATTGTAATGAAAGTTATATTTAGTACTATTAAAAGAAGTTATTCAAACTAATCTAGTTATTTCAAGTCTTATAAGTTAGGATAGAATTCGCTTATTGGGGTTTTGGGCTTCAAGTCAACGACCGTCCACAACAATCGGACATAATCTAAATACACTCATGAAATATCATCATGTTTGCAAAAACATTTATTTTTAAATTTATTTAGCAAAAGTTACAATTTCAATAAACAATCCTTCAACAACATATATTTTGTTGATTTTTTTTTCTTTTTTAAAATTTACATTTTTAATTTATATACCATGCATTTATGCATCCATTTCACCATTTCACTTAGGGGTCGATGGGCGAAATTTTGATTGCTTAAAGGGGTCCCCGGGTCGAAAAACAATTTGAGAACCTCTAGTCTAAAGAATCAAAGATACTTTGTTGAATGTCATTTGTGTTGACGAAATGAACTAGAATTTTGTGTTTCTTACTTTTCTTACAAATGTCCCTGTGGACTCCTAGTGGTCGTAGCCCCCCAAAAATGCAACCACTTAGCACCATGGTTACTATCCCACAGCTAATGTGAAACTACTTACAATTAGTTCGGACCTTACAGTTTCCAAGGGCGGAATCCAGAAGGCGGATACAAGTTAAAGAACTCTTGTTTTTCTGTCCGATAGACTTTGCACCAGATTTTCCCGGCTGATGGGTCTGAGGATTTCGAACACTGTGCAGCCAGAGAGATAACCTTTCAAAAGTGGAACAGAGAAAGTCTCTTTCAAATATTGTTGTGTATGTTGAAATTTAAGGAGTATGTTGTGAACTCTTCAGCTCCAGAGGGTAAAATGGAGGAACTAAAGATGGACGTAACATATGTCTTTTGTTCGTTAACTAATTCCTCATTTATAAAGCTGATGACAATAGGAATGAACGATTACTACGCTATCAAAAACTTATATATAATGGCATAACAGGCCCTCCATCTTTTGGCTTTGCCCATGTAAAGATTTACTAAGAGTATATAAGATTCTAGTTTGGTGATAGGGTACCAGAATTGGAAACATTTAATACGTTATATTCTAATATTGAATCTAGTTACAACAGCTAATTTAAATATCTATAAAACTTCTAGTTTTAGTTCAACTCTTAACAAAATGTAAATACACATTTTGGCCAAATGCAGGAATTCCTAAAGACGTGTGCTCAAAATATACAAAATTTAATTATATAGTTGTTATATCTTGAAAAATGAAAAACAACCTACAAATATAATATATATAAAGGTTACTAGGAGGGGTGACTATTGACTCTATTAAAATCTTGTAATTAATGACTTTCTATTACACCCCCAAATGAGGTGTAGTAAAATAGTCTCATTTAAAGAAACTGTAATCTATGAAGTAAATCTAGTCAATGGCCGCGTGACTATCACAGCGTCAAACTAATATACTTCCCACGGCAAGAATCAGGAATCGGATATAACTTGGCTGTCATTGACTCAGTGGCTTTATAAAACAAAGAAAAAAAACAACTTCCCCCTTCAAAGGGGTACAGGGATGGACTGGGTGTCAAAATCCACCCTAAAATATCAAAGTCATGAGTTGCTTTGAACCTAGGCTGCCACGCAAGTGACTTCAGTCTGTAAAATTATTTTTTTTGAAATTAAGGCGAGGGTCCAGTATAAGGCACAGAGGGACCCTTTTACGTGAGAATTTTTGAAAATTATTTAAAGAACCTTATATCATTAAAAGACCATGGCCCACTGAGCATTTGAAGAATGTCCATATCGTTAGTCCATTCTACAGAGATAGGAAAACTTGACCTGAATGAATTAGAGCAATTTTTTAGCTAGGAAATTGATATTCGTAGCTAATATATTAGGTTGGTAGGTTAGCATTTCTGACTTAGAAGGTAACCGATTACAATTTGATGAAGGAATCTATTACCTCCTGATGAAGGAATCAATTAAAACAGCTAGACTATGTAATTAGTTATATGTAGTTTGCTTTTCAGGAAGAGAAGTGGCTGAGTGGTAAATCCTTGTCTTCTCAACCGGAGGATTTCGGGTTCGAATCTTGGTGAAAACTGGGATTATTAATCTCGGGGTTTTAAGGGCGCCCCTGATTCCACCCAAGTCTAATGGGTACCTGACGTAAGTTGGGAAGAGTAAAGGCGGTTGGTCCTTGTGCTGGCCACTTGACACCCTGCTTGTTAACCGTTGGCCAAAGAAACAGATGACCTTTGCATCATCTGCCCTGTACACCGACCTAGTTTATTATGCTTCTTTAGGACCTTTAAGGTTAAGTTTGCAAGATTTTAACCTCTGACGAACGATACTTCTGACGGACGATTCAAACCAGTTGTGAAATAAAACATTTCGATGGTGGGCCCTTGGTGACAGCTTGTTTACAGGACATACAGGACGTACTTACACTAAGAAGACACAGAAGACGGTAGTGGACAAGACGACTCCTACAATGATTCCGTGGTAAGGAGACGACTCTATCCACTCGTTCAGGTTCATCTCTGCCTTATTTCCCTCTTCTTCTACACAGGAGAGTTAGACATTAAAAGGGGCATCATTCAATAACCAAACAGTTTAAGAAGAAATAAATGTGTGCATATCATAGTATAATACAATTATTTTCAAATCTTGGAGTAGACACCGGACTTTGCTTGTACTGTGACTGACAAACTATGTATGGCTTATTACAGTCCTTGTTGATATTATTAGTAGTTATTAAGATGTATTGCTTCACCAGTATCTCTAGTGAATATTCATATTATCAATATTTGTAACCATTGATTATTAACACCATAATTATCCCTTTCATTCAGAGGTTTCCCAGAAAGCAGTAGTTCCCCCGCCTGTGGGATTCCGAAACGCATTTTCTGTTTGAGTCTACTCCTTAAGCCTTGGAACTTACATGGACACACACCTTAGGTTTGGTTTATGGGTAGCAGAGCTATGATTGGCCTCACATCTTGGGGCCAAACCTCCTCCGAGACCTTTTCAGAGCTTCTCAGCCTCAGTTTCCTGCGGTCACCTCTAGGAGGCACTGAATAGGGATTATTGTGGAGAGGCAATCTACTAACAAGGGAGACTTACAAATCGCTTCCCTTTCACAGAGGCTAGCCAGTGGTGACAGTAAGTTAAGTTAACGCACTAGACGCTCTTTACAGCCTTTGTACAGACTCAGAGTCAGTCTTTTTTACGATCTAAAACTCATCAACCAATTCTAAGATTATATCATGCATGGTTCTGTTATAAACATCAACTGATACGTATAATCTTACTTAATCCTAATCTGGTAGAAAAGCATTGACGTAGACACTGAAAGGATATTTGACAGGTCGAGTGGTTGGTAATCCTGACCTCCCGCAGGAAGCGGAGGATTGTAGCGGGCAGGGTATGAACCCGGGACCAACGAGATGACTGAACCAAAGTCCAGTGCGCATACCTCACGTTAAACTCATAGTCATTAGATTGAATTCTATTTACCCACCATGGCAAAATATGTAGGTCACGTCTGGCCCTCGAGGTCAAGTAAAATATTGCACCCTTTTTGTCTTTTCTAATTAGCTACAGATTGTAGTACAGATAATTCTCAATAAGAAGATAATTGTGTATTAGGCGTATCCATGTGTCAATGATTTTAATTAAAGATATATAATCAACTGAGTCATGGCTTTTACTGTCTGATTCAAGCAACCCGTTCCATTCTGTAATGGCTTCAAAAAAGAAGGAGCCCTTTTTTTTTAGTTCGTTTGACTTGAATAAATCCTTAAGTCTATCTGACTACCTGACTACACTACTGCCTGACTACCTGACTACCTGACTACACTACTGCCTGAGTAGCTGACTACCTGACTACCTGACTACACGACTGCCTGAGTAGCTGACTGCAATACAATATAACCAGATACCGTTTCTCTGTATGCATTTACATGTAGCTAAGAATCTTGATCTAAATCTAGACAGTTCTATGTTATAGACTAGATATAGATTATATATAGATAATAATTCATTCTAGATCTAAACTAGTTTTAGCTAGTGATATCTATATGTCTACATACATTAAAAGTCAAATAGTATAATTTTTGACGTTTAATTTTTGGTGCTCTCTTTCGTACTGATGTGGAGCTACAAGTCTCTAGTGTGAGATCCTCTGTATACAATACATTAGTACTTATGTGGACCGACGAAGAGTTAATTACTTCAAAACATTTTCACTTACCCATAACACTCCGACTCTTGGTCGGTCCTGGCTCAACATCAGTGCTGAACTGCGCACCAAGAAAAGTAGTGTTTAAACTTGTTTACGTCTAAATACGATATTTGTACCTTGTCGCAAAGATCTTGATTACCAAGCAAAGGTTTCTATTATTAAACAACAATGTTGGTCATTTTGTTTCTTGGCAGGTCGTGCCATTTAATATAGAAGGATTATTGACATCAAAGCTACAGTGTCTGTATAATTATTGTTATTCTAGCTACTGTGTCTCATTGTTTTGACATGCCCGTTACTTTTGTCTCATTGTTTTAACATCCCAGCTACTGTGTTTCATTGTTTTGACATCCCAGATACTGTGTTTCATTGTTTTGACATCCCAGGTACTGTGTCTCATTGTTTTGACATCCCGACTACTGTGTCTCATTGTTTTGACATCCCAGATACTGTGTCTCATTGTTTTGACATCCCGACTACTGTGTCTCATTGTTTTGACATCCCAGCTACTGTGTCTCATTGTTTTGACATCCCGACTACTGTGTCTCATTGTTTTGACATCCCAGCTACTGTGTCTCATTGTTTTGACATCCCAGCTACTGTGTCTCATTGTTTTGACATCCCAGCTACTGTGTCTCATTGTTTTGACATCCCAGCTACTGTGTCTCATTGTTTTGACATCCCAGCTACTGTGTCTCATTGTTTTGACATCCCAGCTACTGTGTCTCATTGTTTTGACATCCCAGCTACTGTGTCTCATTGTTTTGACATCCCAGCTACTGTGTCTCATTGTTTTGACATCCCAGCTACTGTGTCTCATTGTTTTGACATCCCAGCTACTGTGTCTCATTGTTTTGACATCCCAGCTACTGTGTCTCATTGGTTTGACATCAAACATTTAGTATTGGACTAACACTACAAGATAAGATAAGATATGACAAACTATTCAATACACTGTATATTTTATTATATGTAAAATATGTACAGGACAAATATAAGGAAAACCATGTAGATTTATTTGATTTACAAACTAAGTATATCTTCATATATTATATAATATATTATGTTTTATACATTGAAACAAACAAATTATGAGTATATTATTGATATAATAAATGCAGTTTGTAAACAAATAATCTAGACAGAATAAAAACTTGAACAAGAATATTTCATTATGTGATAGCGTGTATGCCATTCATTCATACTACGTTAATTTCCAATCCAAGATTACTGTCCCTCCACGGGACAACAACCGTAACCCTAACCCTCCACGGGACAACAACCGTAACTCCAAACTCGTATCGGTTTATTTCGTTGCCCACCTTCGATATGTTTTGTTTGTTTTGTTTGTTTTGTTTGTTTTGTTTGTTTTGTTTGTTTTGTTTGTTTTGTTTGTTTTGTTTGTTTAGAACAGTGATGCTCAACGTAATTCAATCTGCGGGCCATTTTTAATTTCCAACACTAGTGTCGCGGGCTACATGATGGAAAAGATACAAAAACTGAATGAAATTGACCTGAAACTATTTTATTTCAAACCCGAGGATCTAGTACTTACATGGAATCATTGGGATATTTCAATTTTCTCTTTACACTTTAAAATGTAAAGATCCGTTCACTTTTCCGAAAAGATTCTATAGTCTTATTTTATGAACGCACAAATGTTAAATGCCTATGTAGTAATCCATTAGATAAAGTAAGGGTCCTAACCTAGGTAAAGATACATTTTGAACATTTTTATTGGGGGGGGGGGGGGGGGGAATTTTTAAGACTTTGTGCCGACGTTTCGGCGGGCAAGATTTGGCCCGCGGGCCGTATTTTGGGCATCACTGGTTTAGAACGATTGACATGAACTTAAATCACCTACAATAAAGGGAATTTGTAATAACAATTTAGTTACATTTAAAATACATGTTTCAAAATATTAAAGAGCTAAAATTCTATATTTCTTATGTTTCAAATGTTTAACTAAAATAAACTTACAGAGTTTGCGATTAAATATTAATTAAATATACAACATTTCATTGTTTATTAGCTAAAACAATATTAACATAACATGCAAGAGGCTGGTTACAAAAAAAAAGCTTTTTTTTTTTTAAAAAGAATTCTTCTATACAGCTAGAAGACCTATAAGAGGCATACTTTTTTCTTTAAATAACAAATGAATGATAGATTTGTTTAAAAAAATGAGCCAATTCCGCAATCTAAACAAACACACACATGCCATCAACATATACGTAATGCAAATTTTGTTTATAATCAACCAATGAAAATTGCACTAACATGATAATCAAAATGTTTCAATGATATAATCACGTGATCTGCGCATTTGCTTGTGGTGGTCACGTGTTGGTGGACCTGTTACATACAAGATGGCGGAATTAAATTTGCTAGATCTAGACATAACATATAAATTAGCTCGTCATAGCAAGCGTTGGTCATTAAATTGGGGACATGGTAAAACAGCCATGCAATGATGGAAATTTTAATTTGCTAGATTCAAAACAAAAAAATATTAAAAGAAATATTTAACAGCAGGCATTGATTTTAAGGTTTGATACCTACAAGATGGCGGTACTTCCAATCATGTCACGAAATCTAGTGGTTGTGTTGATTGCGTTTTTCTGGAGACTTTTTTTTTCTATTTACAGCAATGAAACGACGTGTATATGCACATGGCTTAAGTCTAATGCTATTTTATTACACACACACATTTTAATGCTTCACTGGGCATTAAAAGAACATGGGCACAGGTGATTTGTGAATAAATTTGTTTTAGGATTATTTAGATGGATAATTGGCGAAATGTATTTAATTCAATTATAATTTTCTTGAAACCAATATCATCAACACGCCGACGATCAGTTCCAGTCCAAGGGAAGCTACTGCCAGACCAAAGGAGAAACCCAATCGTTTGCTTCCATTTAATGATACGTCACTGTCGTCTTCAAATTTGGCGCCAAATATGATCACAGCAATGAGCCAGAAAATCGCTGTAGAGAGAAACAAATGTTTGATGATGTAGATCTATGAATTATTGCCATAATATATATTAATATAAATCACGCTTTGTCTGCACGAGATGCCAAAAGTGAATGCAGGTCGCAACTGGGTTTGAGTTGTCATGTGAAATAAGGATGCAATCATCTTTAATCATCGGAGTGGAAGACATTACCATTATCATTATAAGTCACATGTGTAGTGCAGTAGTTTCCATTTCAGACCTTGCAATCTATAGGACAGATGATAAGTTCAGGAGGGTTGCCTGGTCGTGCGGTTTGCGCGCTGGACTGTCGTTCTGATTTATCGACGGTCGAGGGTTCAAAACCTGCCCGCTCCCATCCCCCGTCGTCCTGCGGAAGGTTTGGGCTAGGAAGTAAACTATTTTCAACTCTGAAGGAACATCCGAAACATGTCAAACATTTTACAAACAAACAAACATCTGTTTCTTTTGCCAACGGTTAACGAGAAGGGTGTTATGTGGCCAGCACAACGACCAACCGCCTTTACTTCCCCAACTGAAGTTAGGTACCCATTAGAGATGGGTGAACTCTGGGGAGTCCTAAAATTCCCGAAATTCAAAATTCCAGTCTTCACCGAGATTCTATCCCAGGACCTCAGGCTCGAAAGCCAAGCGCTTAACCACTCAGCCACCGCGCTCACCACGTATGTAACAGTTGAAGTTTTTTTTACTAAGAGACTTGAACCAGTACAGACGTGGTTGTGGTAGAGAGTTAGAGTTTTGTTTAAATTATCCTTTTATTTGTTGCTAGAACTGTCTCAGTTTAAAAAGGAATCTATGCATTTTTATAAATAACAATTGTATTTTAACTCTTTCTCTCCGTAATTATTTACCACATTCTGGTGGAATCAACGCTTGTATTGTCAGTTAGGAGAGAAAGTTAATTCTGTTAATACTAAAGTCTTTTCAAAATGATAACAGTACGAATTAAAGACGCTTAGAATGGCTTGTGTGCTGTTTAGAACTACAAATCAACGACCGATGAACAACAGTGGATTAAATTGTGGGTTAAACATTAAAACACAAAGCTAGAACAGTGTTTCTCAAACCGTTTCGTTAACGGAACACTGCGCATGTGTTTAGTATAATAATGCTTATTTTTTTTAGAGAGATTAATTCACGTGTTTAACCTACAACAATAGTTCGCGGAACACTTGTTCAGGCCTCGCGAAACACTAGGGTTCCGAGTGAAACAGTTTGGGAACCACTTAGTTAGAAGATACATTGCTATAATAGAAGTAAGTACTGTTTTGTCATGCTTCAGTCACAACTTACCTGTAAATATGCAGCACACAGAAGCACAGAGGCCCGTCTCAGAGTTCTTGTGACAACTGCCTCCACACATATAAAGTGCGATAATCAAGCATGAGGCATTCAGCCCAGCGAAACCAATACAAGCAAACGCTTGGAAAACTCCGAACCAAACTGAAACATATTGGAGGGGTAGAAATGGACTTATAAGGACTGTTGCAATATTATTCTGAGCTCACCACAAAAAAAAAGGATTTAAAACGGATATGCTATTAAGTGCTAATCAGTGCTGCAAAAAGTACAGCAAATGACGAATAAAGCTATAAAATGGACTTAAGTAATTTATTTTAAAAATATTGGTGTCAGAAGTTTTAAATACCACGGAACTATTGTTTCAGACCAATGAATATAAGCTGAACTATCGGCTGTAATTGCACAGACCGCAGCAGCACTTTCAAAGTTCAAGAGATAGTGTTAGACAATGTATAGCCCTCGGCATTAAACTCCGACTGATGCGCTAATGGGTCATAATCACATTTTTGTAGGCCCATGGAGGCTTGCTGAAGAATTAGAGAAGAAGTCCCTAGAACTGAGATGGATAGAAGGATCCTAGGTACCACCTACAAAGACTGCATTGCAAAGGAAATCCAAAACATGGTTAAAAAGGCTATTGGTCCCCCTGATGACTTGCTGACCACTGTCAAAAAAAAAAAAAGACAAACTCAAACTTAAGCCATAGCTCGAGATCATCAGAGTTCTCAAAGACCTTCCTTCAGGGCACAGCACCAGGGAAAAGAAGAGAAACGATGGGAAGAAGGCAACTCAAACTTAAGCCATAGCTCGAGATCATCAGAGTTCTCAAAGACCTTCCTTCAGGGCACAGTACCAGGGAAAAGAAGAGAAACGATGGGAACAAGGCAACAGTGAAAGAGATTCCAGTCATCAAAAGAATGAGAAAACTGGATAGAAACGGTCGGTAAATCCTGTGTGGGTGTCCCATTAGCTCCATGGGCCTTAACCTGTCCTTGTCTCTTAGGGTAAATACGATTAAGTGAAGGTAAAGGTTTTATCATTACCAAGCAGAATTACCTTTGGCGAAGCCATCCAGCATTGCGCAGTATTTATTGTTCGGATCGCCCATATTGCAAAATCTCCAAATTCCTGTGTAATATTTGTCATCTGTGATGCCCCAGGAAGTGGTGGTGAAAGATATCCAACTAAAAAAAAATATTTAGATCAGCATCAAAGAATGTACAATAGTAACTTTTTATTTATCAGAAACGTATTGACTTTTGGGATGAACCGATGGGCGCTGAACGAGAGAACGAAGAAACGATTTAGCTTCAATGACCTTTTAACTAATGCTGACTTATGGGATACTGATGATACGTTTTAAATTCTAGTTATGTCCTTAGTCGTTAGATTTGTACAAATACCCCTTATTCTCTAATGCTATTAGAGCATGGAATGGGTTGCCTGAGCTAGATAGGAAAACCAGTGACTTGTCAGAATTGGTTAATATGCATGACTAAATTCATGACGCATAGGACCTAATCATCTTCTTTTTTGAAGTAACGTCTGTATTATATAAGATAAGATAAGATTTGTGTCCTTAGCTGTGAACACTCAGTGCTTCCCAAGATGGGGTCTTAAAAGTCTGCGGCAAGTACTTTCATTTGTTATATGTATTCAATAATAATTACTTATTTCTAGCTTCTACAAGAAAAATATCCTTCAACTTATAATGACTTTTTCGCATGCCAGATCTAATTGGTACAGAGTGTATTTACTTTGGTTCTTTCTACCTACTACTAGGGATGAAATATGTTTGGTTGAAGTATTCTGCAGTACCACTAACTTAGAAGTAATCATACATAGCATTGGCAATTACGACTACGTTTACACATGACTAGAGACAAAATTGCCACAAAATATATATTTCAAAGTTGTCAAATAAAAAAAAAAATGGGTTTGAAAAAAATTTAACCGAGAAACAAAAATATAATCTGCATCAATTTATTTTCTGGTAACAGTGGAGTGCTTATCGTAAACTTAAGGGGAAGCTTTTGAATCAATCTTGTATATTATCCTCCCTTCTTGGGCAGGCTACCACCTTTTACTAAGGTGGCGGATAAGGTAAAGACCCTTAGAAATAAGGGTTTGCTGTGAATATTAAATAAACAGCCGCGGACCAACTGGCTCGCAGTCATGGAGGATAACTTAAAACATGTAAAAAAAAAATGTGGCCTGCACAACGACCATCAGCCTTTAAGTTTCCCCAACTTATGTCAGGTACTCATTAGAGCTGCCCAAAGATCCCGAAATTAAAAATCCCATTCTTCGAGAGGATTCGAACCCGGGACCCCTGGTTCAGAACCCAAGCGCTTTATCGCTAAGCCACCGAACCCCTTTCATCTTGGAAAAAAACAACTCCAAAACTAAACAACTGATGGCTTGCAGATGATCTTGTTTGATCAAAAGCTATGAAAGCACACCCCAAAAAAGAAAATGAGGCTGAAGAGTCATTGGGCTCCCTGGTGTATAACACTTCGACACGCAACCTAATCTATGTTATCTGCACTCCATTTTTTTTTTTACTGAAAGCAACGGCAGTGAGATTGGTCTAAAAATGAATAATTAATTAATAGGAGTAGGTAGAAATAGCAGTTGTGTGCCAGGATCACGTACCTGCCCACGTTGGCAATAAAGATTATTAAAAAACAAAGTTTAGCCAAGAGAGACGAGTCACGGAGACCACTTGCGATTCCCATCTTATGGTTGGCTTACTTCCCTTACCTGCAAAAAAAAATAAAAAAATAATAATACATGTTTTAAAATATCTTATCTACAAAAGTGATATAACGCTAATTCTAATTTTGTGTTAGATGAATAGTTAGATTATTCAGAAGCTATAGTTTTAGTCCTCTACACATTCCACAAACAACAAAAAATTAAAACTTTTATTATATTTAGAATGAACATTATCAGTATTGTTTCTTTCTAAATACTAATGATATAGTTAACTAGAGAGGAGGCAGAAGACCGGCATTGTCGATAGATATCTAGATCGAGAATCAACTAAAATATTATAGATCTATAAGAGTGTGAATTTCGTTTTTTTTTTTATTAATTTAAGAAGAAATTCTTTCGTTTTTTTTTGTCCATTTACCTCCAGAGGCGGCCAAAACAGTCCACGGTGCGCCGGGCGAGTGTCATACGCGGCTCTTGAGCCTTAATCGCATACTATGTATAGATGGAGAAAGAAAAATGTAATCGATCTCCGGCGTAATGCCTGTGCTGGAAGTGGCAAAATATGTAGGTCACAGCTGGGGCTGCTTAGCGACGAAAAATACTGCATTCCTAATTAATCTTCGAACTCGAAGACAAGCCTTATTATATCGTACTACATAACGCTAACAGACTCGTCCGGCTTTCAATGGCATTAAAACAACGTTAAAAATGATTCAGAAGTAAATTAAAAAACAAGATATTAACAATAAAAAGAAGACCGTTGTCTCTAACAAGGACCTACGTCCCGTAGCACTTACATTAATTCCAATCAAGTGTTTGGAGAAAATGATTTTAAAACATCTACTGAAAGAAGTCAGACAGAACACACGTCTTGACACACACCAGTTCGCTTACAAACCGTCAAGAAGTACAGAAGATGTAATACTATTCATGCTGAATAGTCTATACCATCATCTTGATACTCAGAGACACTACGCCAGATAACTATCTGTCGACTTTTCATCCGCATTCAGCACCATCCAACCACATCGCATGATACATGTCAGGCACGAGAGAGGTTAGCACTGGAGCGCCGCAGGGGTGCGTTCTGTCAAAAATATTTTATACCATTTACAACAATGACATTCAGAGCCTATCAGCTGACACTCCCATCATAAAATTTGCTGACGACACAGCAATCATTGGCCTTATTGCAGGTGACGAAAATCAGTATCATTCAACAATTAACACATTTTACCAATGGTGCATAGATAACCTTCTAGTTTTAAATGTTTAGAAAACTAAAAGAATGACAATATATTTTAGGAAACATAATGTGCTAAATATTTAGGTCAGGTAGAATGAACCTATCAATGTAACATACTGTACTCTGCTTCAGCATTCGGATTTCAAAAGAATAATTAAATATCTTCATCATTATTGAAGCTCAGTGGCTAAGAACAAAGCAGCAGCCAAATGAAGACAATGAAGAGTCGCTGGCGGTGGAAAGTTTACACCTGCAGCAAGCACCCAGCATCACAAGACTAGCCCTCGCCTACAGCAAGCATCCAGCATCACAAAACTAGCCCTCGCCTACAGCAAGCATCCAGCATCACAAAACTAGCCCTCGCCTACAGCAAGCATCCAGCATCACAAGACTAGCCCTCGCCTACAGCAAAGCATCCAGCATCACAAAACTAGCTCTCGCCTACAGCAAGCATCCAGCTTCACAAGACTAGCCCACGCCTGGAGTCCACAAGGAAAGAGAAAGAACAGACGACGGCCCAGAAATGCACGGCTTCGAGATTTGGATAGGAAACGCAATGGCTGAGTAGTAAAACATTTGGCTTCCGAACAGGATGGTTCCGGGTTCAAATCCTCATGAAGACTGGGATTTTTAATATCGAAATCTTTGTGTGCCTCTGAGTCCACCCAGCTCTTATGGGACTGTTACAAGCAGATGAGACTCTTAATCATACACCAAACAGAATTGTATGTATAGTATATAATTAGGACTTTAAATGTAGTGGGGCCACATGTTACGAGCAGATGAGACTCTTAATCATACAGCAAACAGAATCGTATGTATAGTATATAATGATGACTTAAATCTTTGTACAACAAATAATAAAATGTCAATTAAATCTTCCTTCCTCCATATCTAAATCCTCTCTCTCTCTCTAACTCTTTCAGCACGCATTCGCACCATCCCAGATTCACGCAATGCTGCGCACATAACAGGGACTTAACATTGGTTGGGGAAAAGTAAAGGCGGTTGGTTGCTATGCTGGCCACATGACCCCTTCGTTAACCGTGGGCGACAGAAACAGATGAACATTACATTGGAGGTCACGTTTACAACATCTGGCATAGAGACCGCATGGACTAAAAGTGTAACTTTACTAGATTTGAATGCCGTATCAAGAAAGATGTTGACAAAACGTGATTGAGCCCCTTGTACGGTTTTGAAGGCAAATTCCACGTTCCATAAGCTGGGACAAATTTGTACAAATGCTCCTTCTTATTTACACTTTGTCAAACCTGAAGCTTGATGCAGTGCTCGAGCTAATGAAGGCAAGGATATTGGTAGATTAATCATGGGCGTGGCCAAGGGGTGGGGTTCAACACCCCCCCTCGAAATGAGTGGAATTTCTTATTGCATATATTGCTTTAATTTTGTTGATATTCTCTTAACTAACTCTAGGAAGAACCTATTCTAGGGTACAATAAGCGTCTTACGAAATAGTGAAGGGTGTGAATGTAATAAAACTTCATTACATACTTTCCCACCCCCACATTGATATATATATATATATAAAAGGCCGTGGGGAAAATCTAACCTCCTCCGAAAGAAATCTTGGCTACGCCCATGAACACAATCCCTCTCAGTCTCTCAAAGTGAACTTGAAAGAGAAACCCTTTTTATTGTTTCAAAGGATCTCAGGGGAAATAATAAAAACATGCAAAATAGCTAAAAAGAACTTTATTATACCCCTTTGATTGGCAATTTTTTCATTGTTAATGTTGCAAAAAAGAAAAAAAAAAGGTTTGATGGCTCATAAGATTTGTGATACATGATTAAGAAAAATATTGGGCTACTAGTGGGGGGGGGGGGCTAGGGGTTTGCATTAAGGACACACTCACACCTCAAACTAGAGAAATTGTTACATGAGACACTGTTTAAATTTAGCATATAACAGGGAGACCGCTGTGGGTATAACATTTATTATACTGTGATGATGTTATAATTAGGGCCAGATTTAAGGGCGGGCAAGTTGGGCCACAGCCCAAACTGGATCCACAAGCAAGGGGACCTACACAAATATATCCGAATTTCGACGGGTCAGAAACTTTTTAAGGTTGTTTTTTTTTTTGTTTTTTTTTTCTGTTTTTTTTTTTTCAAGCCATTGTACGTCTGGCTGAAATGTCGTGATTAAGACGTGTACGCTTATAGCAAGTTTGGAAGGCGTCAATGCAAATGAGGATTTACGACTTTGCGTCTACCAAGGGCCTTACCATCCACAAACTAAAAAATATACACTTTTAAAACTAAAATATGTGTATTAAATATTTAAAAAAAAATGGAAATTGAGATTATATCTACTCAAACTTTTCCACTAAAATATTGCATGTTTTTAGAAATAAGTATTTTCATTCATAAGTAGATCTTCATTACAGCCTATGAAAAATTGCAGGACATCCATAAAATACACGCCCCTAGGCCTCCAAATAATTAAATCCGGCCCTGGTTATTACTATTCTTTCTTTAACTCGTACAATCTAACACCATATACAAAAGGAAAACTTCAAATGGACTTTTGTTTGGTCCCTCGACTCACTATAAATATAAGCTCGCTTTGAATCTATGTGTAGATTAATTGTATGCCATTATTTACCCCATCATTATCTGCTGTTGGGGGTTTTTAATATAAACTTTTGATTCTCAACAACATCCGGGTCACTGTATATCGAAAGATCACTGATGCCAAATAGATAATAATAATTTCTTTCTAATACAAGAAGAATGATTTAGAAATCTGATTTTATGGCTCTGAAAAGTGAAAAAATGGTTCATGAATGTGTCAAATTACATAGCGTTATCAATATGTATATATTCTGTACACCTGTTACTAAAATATTTAGATATTCATGGTTATTTACTTGCTAGGCCCTTAGATGACAATCTCTAATGAAGAGATTATAAGATTAAATATACAAGATTAACTCTGTTCTAAGATGCCTTTTATCAACTTGTTTTTATTTTATAAGACTGCGTTTAAATTTTTAGCCAAGTCTGGCTTACTACGGTGGCTGATCTTGATCTAGATAGATCTAGCTAGATCTAGTTGTGTTCTCGATTTGAATTGTAGCTATTGTCGCTAGACAGTTAAGTGTATTGCTTTATGAAAGACATACAAATAGACAGCTAGTAGATCTATTTGAATCAAGAAGAGCTATCTAAACCTTGGAGAATAAGAAAGGAGATGTAGTCTTTTTATCCTTCGTTTGTCCTAAATCGCTCGTTCTCTTTCGTTTTTCTGTTCTGCTCTGTCTTTTTCTGTTTGTTTACCATCTCTCTCTCTCTCTCTTAACACCATTTTCTCTCTCTCTCTCTGTCTCGCTCTCTCTCGCTCGCTCTCTATATTTAACAGCTCCAT
Source organism: Biomphalaria glabrata (assembly GCF_947242115.1). NCBI lineage: Eukaryota > Metazoa > Mollusca > Gastropoda > Planorbidae > Biomphalaria > Biomphalaria glabrata. The sequence continues at coordinate 41,948,501 of NC_074717.1, read as the reverse complement.
CTCTCTCCCCCCTATCAAGCCCTCGTTTTTCTCTGACGTATTTTAATAAGTTTACTTATCATGTATCTTCTAACCCTCTCTCTCTCTCTCTCTCTCTCCACTTCTTCTGTCTCGCGTGTTTTATTAAGTTCAATTATTATGCATCTCTCTCTCTCTCTCTCTCTCCACTCCTTCTGTCTCGCGTGTTTTATTAAGTTCAATTATTATGCATCTCTCTCTTCTTCTCTCTCTGTCTCTTTCTCTCTCTATTTCTTTCTCTCTCTCTCCTTCTCTCTCTCTCTCTGTCTCTATCCCAAGGTCTCACTTCCTCACATTCCAATGTCTATAAAAAACAACAACATTACAATGAGCCGCCCATACTCTCCGCTCCCTCCCCCTCCTCAAAGTATTTAGGGCGCAGTGAAGCAGTAAGCAAAGAAACCTTATGAATAAAACCGGGCCACCACAGCTCAGGTAACATAAATATTTAATTTTTTTAAATATAGACAAAAATTTAGTCTATGAGAAAGTTTTCAACCTGGCCATAGAGTCCGAATTGTAAGGGGGTTTTAAAGCAGAATAATTTTCTCTACATACATAATGCAAAGCAATCAATGTATTTTTAAAGTATTAAAAGAAACTTTGTGAAAATAACGTAATTACGTATGTCTAGAGTCTGCTCAAACGAGTCATTTCTACATTCTGTTTTGATGTTCTCTCGTAAATCAAACAGTGTACCATCAGTGCTTTTCATCTCCGATATATGTGGACGGGAGTGTCTCTAAAGTAGGGCTCCACAGCCACATGTTATGTGTTTGAGATGAACCATAGTCGTTCTACGACTGAAGGAGACCTATGAATGCTTTTCTTAGCAGTTCAAAGTCTAATATAACATTGTAAGACATTTTATTATAGCTGGGAATTTTCTAGCCATTTCTGTTTAACAGGGAATAGGTACCACTGTCAAGCACCTATCAATTATTTTTTTTTTGGGGGGGTGAAGTATAAATATTTATTATGCATGGTCTAAACTTATGAATTAAATGACGAACTGAAGAAACTACTAGAAAGTACAAGCTGTGTTATTAAAGTGTGTATGTGTGCTAGGTATACGTTTACATGTTTAAGTAAGAAATACACAAGGTATCTTGTTTGAAATATAAAGCTATTTAACAGTCTTGGTTGAATGCTAGGGGATGGGGCTTGACATATATGTGTGTTTTGTGTGTGTGAAGGGTCTATATTAACAAATGGCTGCCTGGTCGTGCTTGACTGTCGTTTGGATTTATCGATGGTCCCGGGTAAAAAACCCTGCCCGCTCCCATCCCCCGTCGTCCTGCGGGAGGTTCGGACTAGGAAGTTAACTATCCTCAACTCTGAATGAACATCCGAAACATTTAAAACATTCTACAATCATTCTACAAACAAATTATATAAAAATTATATCTCAGGAATAAAAGTTTTTTCTCAATGTCGCAGGAAGGAACATTGTTTCTAAGTTAAACTATTACATGCTGTTAAGGACTGTTGACATTGCTTAGAGTTAAGGTTAGGGTTAAACTCTGCTAGTTGGTAGTAAGCATTATTTTTATTTGACACAAGTAATCAAAAATTGATTTGAAATTGATAAATATATATATATATATATATATATATATATATATATATAATATATATATGTCGGTATATTGAGCTAGGATTCCTATATCTATATTGCTGTGGCGTACCTACTGTGCAGACGCCCAGGGAAGTAAATCCTGTCGGCTCTCTCCCCCAACCATAGCGTAGCCTAAATAATCCTTATTTGCAATATAAGAACAGCCAGTAAAAAGTCCACTCGGCTCTAATGGGTACCTGACATTAGTCGGGGAAAAGGAAAGGCGTTCGGTCGTTGTGCTGGCCACATGACACCCTTGTTAACCGTTCGCCACAGAAACAGATGACCTTTACATCATCTGCCCCGTAGATCGCAAGGTCTGGAACGGGGAAACTTTTTAATAACAACTTGTCACCCCATTAGCTCTGCCGCCCTTGGTAGCTACCCATTTGTCCCCCACCCCCACCAGCTTGTAAGTTAATAATGTCATTTTTATTTCCCTTGAAAATTTAAATAAAACAATTACCTATTGACTATTTGTGGTTCTTGGCTACATGTGCCTATTTAAATATTTTAATATAAAAAAAAATACATATTGACGTTGTTTTTCATCAACAGGCAGGTAGACGAGGTGCCTTAAGGCTATTTTCATGACAAGTTTCGTGTTAATGTCATATATATATTTTGGCTTAGATTAGTTCTGAGTTTCACCTACCCCCCATCGAAAGACCAACAAAACATGCTATTTTTTTCTTATACAATAATTCAATCAAAAGAAATCAAGCGCAGTTGCATCAATTAGTTTGAATCAGTCATGTGTTTAAATTTGTAATAGATCTAGATCTGTGTGATTAGTTAACAAAAGGGGTGGTGGCTAAAGAGGGGGGGTATTTGTCTGAATATAAATACAGCTGTAAAAAAAGAGTTGGATGAGTTGAATTCGAAATCGAAAACTAATGCATCCACAAGCCTACTCGAGCCAACATACTAGCCATTGAGCCAGGTAAATGCTTATGGAAATAGAAAGGTCCAAAGATATGTATTGTTAGTTTCAAACTTTACTTTCTTGAAGAAGAGGACTAATTCAACTTATACCACCGCATCAGTCAAGTACAATTTCTTTCCCTTGTTCGAGATACCAAGCGAAATAATTAATTATCAATTTTTCGTATTGAATCTTGTTTTGTCACATAAAAGAAATAAATGTGCAAAAATTTTAGCTTGTCCGGAGATTTTGTGTGGGAGAAATAACGTGTACAAACTTTTTACCAGACAGAGGAAGTTGATATAAGCTTTGTAAAAAAAACAAACAACTAAAGGCTAATAAATGTTTTGATTTAATAGTACAACAGATGTCTACAGTATAAAATTATAGGCCTAGTTACGTTAGGTCTTCACCAGAACTAGACATTCAGTCACAAAACGTGTGTTCCAGAACTAGACATATAGTCACGTAAAGTCTTCACCAGATCTTGACATATAGTCACTTAAACTCTTCACCATAAGTAGAGATATTGTCACTTGAAGTCTTCACCAGAACTAGACATATACTCACTTAAAGTCTTCGCCAGATCTTGACTCATAGTCATGTTATAATGTCACCAGAACTAGACATATTGTCACATAAAGTCTTCACCAGAACTAGAGATTTAGTCACTTAACGTGTGTTCTAGAACTAGACATATAGTCACTTAACGTGTGTTCCAGAACTAAACATATAGTCACCTAACGTATGTTCCAGAACTAGACATATAGTCACCTAACGTATGTTCCAGAACTAGACATATAGTCACTTAACGTGTGTTCCAGAACTAAACATATAGTCACCTAACGTATGTTCCAGAACTAAACATATAGTCACCTAACGTATGTTCCAGAACTAGACATATAGTCACTTAACGTGTACTCCAGAAGGTAATAATGATACTGCGGGAATATATTATGATACACATCTTCTTTCACAATGTTTTCAAGTCACAAACGAGTGGACTGTTGGGATATATTGTCTGACTTGATTGGGATCAAAAGAAAATAAAACATACATTTAAATCTGCCCTTGCTTTAATTAATTGTTTTTGTTTTGTGATATCGAGATGATGTCTCGGAGAGATGTGGCAGGTGTTCTGTTGCTACATTATATGCTGCTATTGCCCCGCCGATTTTTCTCTACCCTAAGTTTATAGGGGTATATAACACAAGGTCCGAGTGTTTGACTGGTATATAAAATGGCCTGTACCTTTAAGTCGATGCCAGGTGTTGCTGACCTTCTTTCGGACGAAGGCCAAATACATTTTACGTACACGTCTCAAGTGCCAATTAACCACAACAAATACATTAATTATGCGTTAGAAACTCCAGGGTTTCAATTTTAATTGCAGGTCTGAAAGTTACGCAAAATGGGCCGAATATGGCCCGCGGGTCTGAGTTTGGACAACATTCTTCTAATTAGCGTGCTAGTTAATGTGCAACTAATTAATTGACTTTGGTCATCTGTATATTTACATATTTGGGGGCTGGGGGCTTATATTGCCTGATGCATTTTGGAATCACATTGTTTTTATAAATTATGATATTCCCCTTTTTTTTTAGACTCTGGATCTGACAATGTTGTGCAGATATAAGACTCGCCATAAACTGTCTTTTGGTCTTTTCGCTCAGTTTATTTAATGATTCCATCTTGTGTCTGTATAGTTACCCCATTTATTTTCTACATCTGTAAGTCTAGTAGTCTATCCAATATTTTCTTTAACTTGTGAAATACATTTTTGATTATCATTTTGTTGACGAGGGTTGTCAAAAGTGTTTATCTAGATCAGAATAAAAATAGCCTACATTTCTACTAAGTTCAACGTATTCTCATATAATTGTTATATAATCTTTAAATAATCTTTCTATATCGGAAACATTTGTAATTTGAAATCAATCTGCTGTTCTGGGCCGCACCGACGGGGCGTTGCCTTTTTTCCTACGCAATGATATCCTATCATTTATCTATGTTCTTCCCAAGAAACAAGAAACTTATTCATCTTTTTTGAAGCTATTCTTCAATAACTTTGGGGCCCATATTACTATTTTTTGTAGCGTTTTTTTTTTGTTAATATGTCTCCAACAGTTTTTGATTATTGTTCGCTCTTGGCACTTGATATTATTAAAGTGGACTTAAGTGGACAAGACTTGTCAAGGTTAATTGTGTTATGTGTTGTTTACAGGCTCTCCTTTATCTCATCAATGGAGAGAGACTTCAATTGAACTTGAGATGTTTACCCGCAATAAATGTCAGAGAACAGGAGGCGTTCTTTTTTAGGATTAATCTTTTAAAATCTCTATCTATCTATCTATCTATCTATCTATCTATCTATCTATCTATCTATCTATCTGTCTGTCTGTCTGTCTGTCTGTCTGTCTGTCTGTCTGTCTGTCTGTCTGTCTGTCTGTCTATCTATCTATCTATCTATCTATTTACTCTAAGCAGGAAAAAAGCTGAATATCTTCCACCCCCGATACCTGAGGAGGGTTTTCATGCTTAACCCTTAAAACGCGTGTGGTAGTTTAGCATCTAAACATCAGGATTGTGTATGCACTCATTGTAAAGCATTTCAGCACTTTAAGGGTTAATGACGAGTTAGAAAATTCAATATGAAGCATTTGACTACAATACAATGAGAGTATAGATTGTTATGGTATACTTACAGAGAATTGTTGGCAATGAGAGTATAGATTGTTATGGTATACAGAGAATTGTTGGCAATGAGAGTATAGATTGTTATGGTATACTTACAGAGAATTGTTGGCAATGAGAGTATAGATTGTTATGGTATACTTACAGAGAATTGTTGGCAATGAGAGTATAGATTGTTATGGTATACTTACAGAGAATTGTTGGCAATGAGAGTATAGATTGTTATGGTATACTTACAGAGAATTGTTGGCAATGAGAGTATAGATTGTTATGGTATACTTACAGAGAATTGTTGGCAATGAGAGTATAGATTGTTATGGTATACTTACAGAGAATTGTTGGCAATGAGAGTATAGATTGTTATGGTATACTTACAGAGAATTGTTGGTGCAGCTCAGCTCCTAGTACGTTCCAAACGAAACACAATAACACAAAATGCAAATGTTGAAAAAACTGAGGAGCCACGCCCCAACTTAGTCAACCGTATCCCGAGCCCTAGACGCTGGTAGAGTAAAACTAGCGGTGACACGGCCAGCAGTGCATTCGCGAGTACAGACATCGCACACATGTAAAAAGAACAAAACATTGTATGACAGATTTACTCCCCTTTTTCTTCTGACAAACATTACCCCCCCCCCCTCCCCCCACGAACATGTCAACATTGTAAGGTGTAAGTGTATTTGGTAGATTAAATCTCATCTTTGCGAAATGAACTGGGTTTGGTCTTGCTAAAGTACAAAGTATAATCGCATTTGTTTTGCAGGTTTATAAAAATTAAAAAGAATACAACGCGTGTGACATATGATCTTTCAGAAAGGTCAAAAGCTAATTCCTATGCAATGTTTAAAAAATATTTTTTTATCATTTTGAAATCAAAATTGTTAATAAGGCTAGTCTCTTTATAATGTTGTAACCCTGCGTTTCACCAGTGCTAGTGGTACGTACGAGCGTATTATTGAACCAGAACAGTAAGGCGTTAGGAGAGATGAAAAAGAACAGTGTATCAACTTGTATCAAGTGATTAGAAAGAGTCTGTTGTTGGGAACTAAGGAGCTGTCTTTTTTTTGCTGCCTGAAGACTGTAGTGGGGACCTAGAGCGAAGCGGGGAAGGCTGTTGTCGTTGATCCGTATTCAGGACTGGTAGAATTAGTAACAAGACTCTTTGAATGTAGAAGGCTGTTATATGTTTGCCCTGGTAAATAAACTTATTTATTTACTATGGAACAGAACTTCGTTGAGTTGTCTGCCTTAGATTTACAACAATAATATAATCAGAAAGTAAGTTTTAGATTCCTCGACGAGCGTTTATTACTTTTGTAACCAGTGACCATAAGATCATACATTTCCCAGTGATGTCGTTTTGGGACAAAAATTATTATCTTGCACGTTTATATTAAGACATGCATTTTACGAATTTTATTTAGAATCGAATTTCTGTTATAGTATTTCAATCAATTTTAAATACCTTGGGGTGTGTAATAAGAGTAGCAGGTGAAGACATTAAATGTCGAATAAATCTAGCGCGTCAGGCATTTACATTCCTAAAACCAACCTGGAAATCGCCCAACATCTCTAACAAGTCTACAGATTAACTCTAATGTCAAGGCTGTCCTACTGTATGTTTCTGAAACATGGAGAACAAATGAAGCAACAATAAAAAAAAAAGTACAGACCTTCATCAACAGATACCTGAAAAATATCTTGAAAATACACTGGTACAACAAAATAGAAAACATCAAACTGAGGGAGATGGATGGACATAGAAATATAGAGGTGCAGATCTTAGAGAGAAAGTGGAGATGGATTTACGCTTTATATAGACTTTGAAGTCTAAATAACATTTGAGCATGTGTATTATGAATGCCTGTTTTTTTTTTCCTTTTTTTTTTAAGTGTGACATATGACATGACAACAATTATCCACTCCTGTGGCCTTTGAGGCACACCCATCAGGCATTACGAAACAAAACAATATTCAAATATCTATATTTATTTATGTTCTGATATATCCTACCCAATCTTAGTTGATTTGATAACACTGATGTCAAACATACGACTTTCGGGATATATGAGACTATCCTAACCTCGAAATCTCGACCTCAAGGGCTGACTTCCTTCTCCACTGTAACTGACAAAAAGACAGAGAAGAATAGAGGAAGACGGTCGACTGATCATGTGTGGTGCCCAAACTGTTTAACCAGAATAGAGAGGTGTAGGTGATAGTGAATACATATTGATTTTTTATATGATGGCTACCTGGTCATAGACTGTCGTTCAATGTTCTCAATGGTCCCGGGTTCGATCCCCTCCTCTGCCCCTCGCCTACTTCACGAACGTTTGAGATAGGATGTACAATCTTCAAAAGTAAAGGATATCAGACCAATGTTGTACAGAACAATGCAAATTGCTTTTAAGTAGACATATTTATTTTTAATTTAAGAATAAATTTTTTGTTCAGAAATATTTTATTTCTTCATTTATTTGGATTCTGTCAAACCAAAAATGTTTAAAGTTTATCTATAATGTTGAAAAAAAAATGTGTATCTCTGGAATCCTACAAAATTGCTTATTACAATCCTTCTAGTTGACGTCATACGCGTCATGCATCTAGTGACATCTAGTCATGCATCTAGCCATGCACCTAGTCATGCATTTAGTCATGCATATTAACCAATGACCTAAATTCAGCCAAGTCACTGGTTTTCCTGGCTAGCTCAGGCCATGCTCTTATAGCACTAGGGATGAAGGAGCTTTTGTACACATTTGTCCTAGCATATGGAACGAGGAATGAGCCTTTACATTTGTGTCTTTCTTAGTATTTTATTAGGTTTTGATATTGTATTTGAAGATTATGGTTTAGTGTTTTATGTATAATTGCTACTTTACTTTTGAGACTTCTATCCTGAAGGCTTTCTAAATTTAGTGATTTTACTAAAGGTGTTACTCTAGTTAAATGTGAATATTTGTTAGTTATGAATCTCACTGCTCTATTTTATGTCTGCTCCAGTTTCTTAATGTTTTCTTGAGTTGGGGGTCCCAAACAAAGGATGCATATTCTATTATTGGCAAAACCAAGGTTAAATAACATTTTAGTTTTATGTTCTTATTTGATTTATAGAAATTTCTTTTAATAAATCCTAATGATTTGTATTTTTTAATTGTTTCATCAATATGGGGATTCCATGCCAGTTTTTTTCTTTATTACAACACCTAAATATTTTGCGTCTTTATTCTGTGTTACTGCATGTTCATCAATGACATAAAAGCATGATAAGATTGGGTTGCCTTAATCAGTCAGAAAAACCAACGACTTACCATTAAGTCATTGAATAACATGCATGACTACATTAATACACGAAATGCGCAGGAAGTAATTATTTTCTTGTTTGAAGTAACATCTGTAATATATAAGATAAGATTAAATCCTTTCACGTCTCCACACAATCCATCGGATCAATGTCCAGGTTGTGTGTGTACTAGAAGACAATTTGGTTCTCGCAATGTCGTTCATGTAATGTCATGTCAGCAGCAAGACGACGTCAGAGTCTGTCATCACTGTGACACATTTCTCACCTGCTTGCAACGTCACTGCCCCAAAACCTGTTTTACTCTCTATAAAGTAAACTAGACATCTTTATAAAACCTGACTGTGTTTACGCTTCGGTACAACAATGTAAGTTGCAAGGAGACGCGAAGAGAAACAGCTATTGTTGTCATATTAATAGAAACTATTGTTTGTTTAAGACTCTGGGCTGAGTCATTGTGGGTGGATTTAGTGGGGGGAGTCCTCTGTGAGATACAGCCATTGTGACCTGTTAGGTATCCTAGAGGTATGAATATTTTAAATTAAGCCGTGCCTTTATCTCCATACTAAGTGTAGATGCTGACTGTCATCCGTGTAAGATGCACTATAACTTGTCACGTGCTAAATAAGAGAAAGAAGATTATTGAATTCACTATTTCAATATAAATTAGTTTGGAAGTAGATTGAGACTAATTATTCACAAACTTACAAACCATTACACGTGCTTCTGTAAGCTCTGTATATACATATTTCGATCTATTGCTCATATTTTGACAAGCTTCACTTGGCAGCCGATTGTATGTACGGTGTAACCAGGACAATGCTTCTCAGCCTCGGGTAGAAATGATCATTAGCGAAAACCTTTTGAATAATTGGGAAGCAAAAAAAGGACCCCCCCCCCTCATTGGGGTGCCTAAGGAACTGGTAGGGACGAAAGAGCCTACAAACATGTCACTATCCATGCACCGTTCCTCAAGGTGCCGTTTTATTTCAGCAGACACATGCATGATGAGGTACAAAGATGGAATATGGGGGCATTTTTCTCTTTGGCCTCGCTTCTAATGCGAACGTCTTGGAATACGAGTCATCCGTAATAGGGATGTAATCATTTACATCTGCTTGTATCGTTCCCGAAACAGAAGCTTGTTCAGACAGGAAGATGGAGGCAAGATTCTATAGATCTTGATTTTTAAGTGAGACTCACCTGAAAATTATGAAGAAAAAGAAGCATGCGCAGTGTAAACAACATATCAAAGTAATTCTTTTTAACTTCGATTCACAAATAGTTTGGTGGACTGAATATTACATATTATTATTCTATATCCCCAAAAAATTAATTAACAATAATTAATTAACTAATTGGTTAATTTTTGGATGGATTCATCTTTTGCTAGGTAAGATAAATAATTGTTTAAAGTTTCAAATAGATTTGACAATAGGAGCGGGAAAAATAACGAGTTCAGATACTTCAGGGTATTTAGCCATATCTGTCAATACTGAAGGATTAATTTCTCTAGTTGGTAGAAAACAAAATAATTCACTTCATTTAATCCTGTGCACTCCCAGGGGAGCATAGGGCCGCAATCACACATTTCCACCGAACTCGGTTCTGAGCAGCTTTCTTCATCTGCTCCCATGTCATTCTAGTACCCTTAGCTTCACTGATGACTGACCTCTTCCAGGTTTGCTTGGGTCTGCCCACTTTCCTCTTTCCTTGTGGGTTCCAGTCAAGTGCCTGCCTTGCAACATTGGTAGCTAGTTTTCGCAGGGTGTGTTCTATCCAGCTCCATTTTCGTTTTGTGATGTCTTGGTCTATGGGCTTTTGTCTAGTTCTCTCCCACAAATCGATAGTAGTTATCTTTTCTGGCCACCTAATTCCTAATATCCGGCGTAGGCATCTGTTAACAAAGGTCTGGAGCTTTTCCATATTTGTTTTAGTGACACTCCAAGTTTCTGAACCGTATAGAAGGACAGACTTAACGTTTGTATTATAGATTCGTATCTTGTTGTGTAGAGATAATGCCTTAGAACGCAAGATAGTTTGAAGAGTTGAAAAGGCAAACCTAGCTTTATTGATACGAATTAGTATATCATCATCAGCTCCGCCGTCTTTACCAACTCTACTTCCCAGATATGTGAAGTGGTCCGTATCAAGGATGTTCTCTCTGATTGGGTTCTCTTGTCTGGTGTTGATCCTCATAACTTCTGTTTTCTTTTTGTTGATTAGAAGTCCAGTCTATTTCGCTATTTCTGAGAGTCTGGTCAGTTTGGTCTGAGCATTTTGTTGTGTATGGGAGAGAAGGCAGATGTCATCGATGAAATCCAGGTTCTCTAAATGTTGTATCAGTGTCCATTGTATGCCGCTTTTATTATCTAAGACTGTCTCCAATCGATCACCAGCACAAATATCAAGGGCGAAAGCATACATCCCTGTCTTACTCCTGTTTTTACTTGAAAAGTGTTGGTCAGCTTACCATTGTGTATTACTTGGCATGATGAGTCATCGTATAACTGTTTAATGATGTTGGTGACTTTTGTTGGAATTCCGTGGTGATTCATCAGCCTCCAGATTACGTCTCTGTCAATACTGTCGAAGGCTTTCTCAAAATCAACAAAGTTCATGTACAGAGAAGATTGCCACTCGATAGATAGTTCTATGATAAGACGTAGTGTAGCAATGTGGTCAGTGCATAATTTCTCTTTACGGAATCCAGCCTGTTCTGGTCTTAGTCTTTTGTCTAGGGCATCTTTTAGGCGTTCCAGTATTATCCTAGTTAAGACCTTGCTGAGGGTTGACAGTAACATGATTCCTCGCCAGTTGTTGCATTGAGTGAGGTCACCTTTTGGGTAATTATTAAATAATTTCGCAAACAATTTTAATTTCAAAACCTTAGGGAACTTTAAATTTACTATTTATTTCAAGTTTTGTTTTTTTTAAAATAGAATTACCACCGAAGAAAGGGAAAGACAATGAAAACTCCCATCAACAGGCAGCAGACAACAGCTTGATGTGTGTCAAACAAAGTAGGTCACAGCAACGGTCAATAGCAATGTAGAATGCAATAATTAAGTGTTTTTACATCAAACTACTAATTAGCTTAATTATTGTATAAACTAATGATTGTAAAATACAAGTTTTAATAACTTTAGTTCGTTGCGGTAAAAGTTATGCAGTGGTTGGAAATCCAATAGGAAGCAAAAAGTTGCAAATAGCATATTAAAAAACTACACATATTATATAAAGGAAAGAACTGCATATTTATTGCCACATATAAATACTGCAATATTTATCTCCATTTTTCTACATAAAAAAATAATTTATTACCACTAATTAATGGAATAATTGGTTAATTTTCTGACTGATTCATGTGTCGTCTTCGACAATGACTAATACCACAAAAGTTTCCGATACTGGGAAATGGGAAAAAATAATATATACAAGATATGTACCAGAAAGAGTTAGTTGATGTCAGATCGGTAAATAAAAGTAATCGGATGATGAAATGATGTGATCATAGTTAATGTAGTAAATTAGTATTGTATTGTGACTACATTTTCACTACATTGTGACTAAATTGTGAATACAATGTGGCTGAATTGTGACTATATTGTGGCTAAATTCTGCTTATATTATGGCTGCATTGTGCCTATATTGTGACTACAATGTGACTTAACTGTCGCTTCATTTTGGATACACAGTGTCTATAATATTTTTTTTAGAGTGGCTACACTAAGAATTCATTGTGGCTACAATTTGAGTTCTCTGTGAATATAGTGTGCTACTTTATGATTATATTGTGTCTACGCTATAGCTGCAAAGTGTTTTGAGTCATGTATAGGCAAATTAAACAGCAGCCTAGGGCCTCCAATTGTAAAACCATGATATTTCTCTCGTGTGTTCTTTTTCAGAAGAAATATACAAAATTGTATTCAAAGTTATTCTTGAAGTACACTAGGTTTTAATAAACTGCATAATTTTTGTTTTGTTTTTCGCTGTTTATTTTGTATTTTTCTATTTTTTTAGGGCCACCGACTGTGGTGTTGACTACATTATTGTTTTATTGTAGCAACGAATTGCCAACGATTGAGACCAGACTATGACTATAACATATTTAGTTTGTGTCTATTATGTGGCTACTTCCAGTTTACAATGTAACTGCATTATACTTTGTTGTGGCTACATTTCCTACTAAATAAGCCGTGTCCATTATGTGACTAATTTATTTTTTTAAACTTTGATTTTAGCATGCTTTAATTTAACGTTTTGTTAAGTAACGTTTTTAATGAGCTTTTCGTCAGGCGGTGGAGGGAACTTTTCAGAATAATGTCATAATTAAAAGGAAAATGAAAGATCCTTCAGCATGTGTATTATGGGAATGATAATCGTATCAGCAATCACAAGGGCGGCGCGATGCCCTGGGCGCCATTCTCAGGGTGCGCCACAGGCAGAGAGGTGCCAGAAAATATTGTAGTTATTTATTTAGGTAATACACAGGTATTACACAGCATTGTTTGATAGCCATTATGACATGAACTAGTGGGAATCACGGGGAACACTTATTATATTTCACAAGGAAAGTGAAATCTAGTTGGGAATTATGGGTAAACCTCCTTCTTGGAGCTGACCACATGGTCAGATATCAGTAGTTACCATGGTCATAGAAGTGAATAGACGTATAAATTATTCTTTTTTTAAGGCATTACTGAATGCTAGCGCTGTGTGCACTTGATGTATTCTATTGGATTTTATAATTGATTTCTGTGAAGTATTACTGGATTCCTTGCCAGTGTGTTCATGTAATACATCTAATTAATATATTTGTCTGCTGAATGATGACTCAGTTAATGAATGTCAATGTCGTTTTGCTATTCTAGTTATGGTACTCATTAGTAGACAAAAAACCAAATCAAGAGAAGGATATTCAATTATTACACAACAGACACTTTAATAAACGCCAGAAGAGGTTTAAATAAATATAAAGTTACATTTAGTGACAAGGTGCCAGAAAATATTGTAGATATTTAGTTAGGCAATACATTGTAATGTTATTTATATTACTTTTTTATTAAATGCTTTTTATTTATAAGCCTATATTTCTATGTGATGTTCATGGAAAATGGAGGGGGAGGCGACAATAAAGTTTCTTGTTCCGGGAGCACAATTTGCACCCTACGCCTCTGTTGAAAAAGTAAAACTACTAAAACTGTAGACACAGAAGAGGTTCTATGTGAATATGTACACAACGATAATTTAAAACAACGATAAATATAATTCTAAATGATATTCATGACACAATATGTTTGAACTCGCGTGTGTGTATACCGTGAACGTGTGTAAACTAGTATTATTGCTTTTGCATAGGACGTGTGGTTCACGCTCTAATTAGCATGATGGCTGCCTGGTCGTGAGGTTTGCGCGCTGGACTGTCGTTTGCATTTATCGATGTCCCGGGCTCAAACCCTGCCCGCTCCCATCCCCCGTCGTAGTGCGGGAGGTTTGGACTAGGAAGTAAACTATCTTCGACTCTGAAGAAACATGTCAAACATGATTAGCTCCCCCGGTCCTTTATTTTCTATGATGTGGGGTCAAAAGAAACGACGCTGCCCCTGTCACCTAGCCCTAAGTCACATACACATACGTGCACGAACTGTGGCCAACTCTGCCGCTCCAGAATCGGCTTGATCAGCCACGCCAGATTCTGCCCCGACTCAAGACGAATCCAAAGCCATTGAATCACCTGGGCGCATCCATAGTCTTTTGAGACATAAGGAGCCATATATATATATATATATATATATATATATATATATATATATATATATATATATATATATATATATATATATATGTGGGGTGGAAGAGGAATCTTTGAGAATGATTGAAGTTGTTTCTCTGGTGCTCAGCAAATACATCTATGTGAAATTTGAAGTAAAAATGTTTATTTGGTTTCAAACTAAAACTCTCTCACTGGGGATTCGAATTATAACTCTCTCACTGGGGATTCGAACTATAACTCTCACACTGGGGATTCGAACTATAACTCTCTAACTGGGGATTCGAACTATAACTCTCTAACTGGGGATTCGAACTAAAACTCTCTCACTGGGGATTCGAACTATAACTCTCTCACTGGAGATTCGAACTATATCTCTCTTACTGGGTATTCGAACTATAACTCTCTCACTGGGGATTCTAACTATAACTCTCTCACTGGGGATTTGAACTATAACTCTCTCACTGGGGATTCGAACTATAACTCTCTCACTGGGGATTCGAACTATAACTCTCTCACTGGGGATTCGAACTATAACTCTCTCACTGGGGATTCGAACTATAACTCTCTCACTGGGGATTCGAACTATATCTCTCTTACTGGGGATTCGAACTATAACTCTCTCACTGGGGATTCTAACTATAACTCTCTCACTGGGGATTTGAACTATAACTCTCTCACTGGGGATTCGAACTATAACTCTCTCACTGGGGATTCGAACTATAACTCTCTCACTGGGGATTCGAACTATAACTCTCTCACTGGGGATTCGAACTATAACTCTCTCACTGGGATTCAAATTATAATTCTTGGCTATCAAAGCGTTTTTTTTGTCGCTGAACCGCATATATTTACATAGGTATTTTAGTGTGTGTGAGTGTGTGTGGTTGTGTGTGAAACCGACTCTAAAATTATTTTTTTTTATCATGGATCTGTGGATTCATTTTTTTTAAAATTCTTTTACTATTGAATTGAAATGTAAAATTCTTCAGACCCATGCATACAGAACTGCCTTTAATTATCTTTGTGTATTGATGTGGGTGTGTTTTAGTGTGTGTGAGTGTGTGTAATTTTGTGTAAGTGTGTGTGTGTGAGTGTGTTTGATTGTGTGTGTGTGATTGTGTGTCAGTGATTGTTTGAGTGTGTTTAAGTGTGTGTCAGTGAGTATGAGTGTGTGTAAGTGTGTGTGTGTGTATAAAGTATTTGGGGCTAGAGAGACTAAGGATGGGATGATACATAAAGTTTAAGTCTTTTATGAAAGTTAAAATTTCGTTTAGTTTGAAATTTCACAAAATATTTACATTCAATGTTTCGGTCTTTAAAATGTTGAAACATTAAGCCTAAGCAAAAATATTTACAACAGACGAATTTAGGATTCATGGTATTGCAATGCAGAGAAATCAAAATCAACATTTGTTACAGCAGTAAGATGGTTTTATAATTATTCAATAATCAACACACGCACACACACACACACACAAATCTTTCAGCATTTCAGTTTTAATGTTAGCTAAGAAATTCATTGTGTCATCACATCATAATTTTATTTCCTAAGTAATTATAGTCTGGTCTTCCAGCCCTCGGAACTGGAACAAACATTTAAAAAGTCTAACAACAGGCTCACAACAGTATCAAAATATTTCATAGAAATAATTTCTTTTCAATACACTTTTTGACAGTGCTACCTCACTAAACACAGTTAATGACTTCGATTAATGCGACCACATCACTAAACGTAAAAAGTCCCAATCCTTTTTCAAAGAAATAGTTTTCATATTGCTGACTTCGATGATTCCATTCGCAGAACCTCTGTGCTCTATACTAATCACAGTGTCTCACAAAACACAGAGAAGTATTTCTCGTAAAGCACCCACACTTAGAGAAAACAAAGACAAGCTAGATTCAAACCAGATCTCTCATACAAGATGTCCACTCTCTGACCCCCCCTCGTCAGACCTTTACGGTCAGAGACTCAGTTTACAGAAAAGGAGCGTCACCAAAAGCGATGCGTAGAGAAGATGGAACGCAGTTTTGGATAGCGCGTGCATGCTCCAGGAGGCGTTGCACCCGTCTGTGTAACAGATGGTAGCACAGGTTTTGAACCCTGGCCTTGTGTCAACACAGCCGCTGGATTTGGTTGAGGTGGCACAGCTTCGAATGTACATGCTTTGTTCCCCTGTGAAGACAAGCGAAAAAAATGATGAGCTTCAATAGCATAACATTTTTAAAATAAACTTAGATTTGTTCTAGGTTGTAGAGTTTAGTCTAGAATATCATGATATTTTTTGTATAAACTTAGACTAGTCTAGTACTTGGTTGTAGAGTTTAGTATAGACTATCATGATAATTTTTTATCAACGTAGAGTAATACTTGATTGTACACATTTTTAAAAGTATCACTACATTTCAGATGCGTATGCTAATACATTAGGTTTGATTTAGTTCTCAGGTCTACATAAAAGGGGGATTAACGAGTACTATAGACTTGTGTCTTCACTCCCGTCAGAAATAAAAACCCAACAATAAAGACAACTATGAATGACAACAACACAGACAACAACACCGTAACTAAAATAGAAATAATGGAAGTCGAGCTCAGACTGTAACCAAGTGCAGGAACTAACACCAACAGTCAAGAATTACAGTTTTCAGGATCAGGTCGATTCAAATATTCATTATGTCAGGAGTGGATTTTATTCCCGTATTCCTTTAACGAGTTTGTTCACCAACTCAGACAAATAGTAGACCTGTAGTACTATACTTCCTGTCATTTTAGTGCACACTAATTACAAGCTTCTACTCTAGTTTTTTTGGCATTTATCTGCATTCTACTTGTCCTAATGTCTTTACCATAGACATATATATATAGACTGGACGATAAAGAACAAATTATTATCGGAAATATTTGGGAAAAGATAAGTTTGTAGATCCACATCACAAACCTATATATATTAGCCTATGTCTATGATTATAAAACAAAGACAAAATATTGGGAATATGGCAGTTTTGCACTTTTCAAAACTAAAGATCAAAGGTATATATAGGCTGAAATGTTAGTCCTAGAATTTATAGCTCAATCGCCGCCATTTTTTTTACATAGATATAGTACATAAAACATATTGACTCCCCCCAAATAAAAATAACTTCCTACTTCCAGTCTATATTTATTTATGTCTATGGTCTTTACTAATTAGTAGCTTTATGTTGCATTCTGGGTTTCGACATTTATGTGCAGTTTTGTTATCACTTTTAATTTGAATTCTAGTTTTGAGCATTAAAAAAATCTGTGAATGTAGTTTCGTTATTACGTCAGATTTAGGTCTTAATTTCAAAGACTCCAAACATTTATTTCCAAGGAATAAATTCACTGGTGCCTATAGCTTGTTCTGGATTGCGTTGGCCTACTATGTGAATAATTTGCCAATAGAATAACAATTTTTTTTCAGTGTGTACAAAATGCTTTGCTAATGTAAAAAAAAGTTTAAATCATCTAGACATACCTGTGGACTTGTTAATGATTCTAACAATAGAACAGGACTTGACCAGCCCACTGCCCACTTCCGGACACGGCTGTGGTTCCGGTGGATTAGTCTCACAGTCTGGTTTTTGGTCACTGCTACATATGGAACACAGGATTGTACCTGGAGTTGGTAAAAAAAAAGAGTATAACTATTTCGAACATCTTACTTTAGACATGGCGATATAGGTCTCTTTATTCTAAGCAGGGTTTTGTTTTTAAAATGACTTAAGAAAAAGTTTAAAGACCTAGTAAGTCTTTCAAGACAGACATGTTGTTGGACATTCAAGACAGGAATGCTGTTATACTTTAATGACAGCTATGTTTTTCTGTTATACCTTTGAGACAGCTATGCTTGTCTGTTGTACTTTTAAAACAGCTATGTTTGTACGACGTTTGAGATTCGTATTTTGCAATTCTTTCAAACTATCTCTGTATATTAAGTAATTAAACAACGAAATTCTAAAAAAATAATTAAAAAAAAAATAAAAAATATTGATTCCAAAACTCTAAATATGTCAAATTCTATCTCTTCTTTTCCTATAAAAAAAATAAATTAATAAATGACCATTAATTAATTGACTAATCGATTTTTTTAAAAAAATTTATGTGTTTTCATCGACAATGAATAATTTTGAAAAATTTCAACTTCATCCGAGACTGGGAACTAACAATACTATTCTCTTTTATGTAATGTCTTAAATGTATGAACAAGAATTGAAACAAGAAGGTGCAACGTTTCCTTATAACTGGATTAATTATAACATCCATGGATTTTTTATTCGTTTGTTTTTGTTTTGTTTTGTTTTTGTTTGTCAGTTGTCGAAAGGACTAAATTATTCTAGTGCAAAAAAAAAAATAATAAATTAGAAATCTTCAATAGTCACCCATAAAAATAAAACAAAAGTGTACCAAAGATTTACTATAGCTTTCAGCATCATCGGCTGCACGTAACCTGTATGTTCTTCCTTTCATATAATTGGCTTTCTTTCTCGACAACGTTTAGTTAGATCAATCTTATTTTTAACTCTATACAGTCAAAGAAAAAAAAAAACTTCATCTCGCTCAATCATTTCCTTTATGAAACTCACAGCCTAGGTCAATAAACTTTGTATTTTTATCTAAAAAAAATTCCAGTCATAAAATATAACCATCACTTTTTCCACGCTAACATCAAACATTCATTCTTTCACTTCTTGTCTCCCTTGTCCCCCACCGATTTGTTCCCTCCCATTCCAATTTTTGTTCTCCCTCGCAGTCACTTCCGCTTTCCGTGGACATTCATTCACACTCCTGCCTAACAATGACCTTGTCAATTCTCTACCCCCTCCCTTTTCAAAAATCTCCATTCATTACATGATTCCGGATAAGTTTGACCCCAAAACCAAGTGATGGATTTCCCCCCTCCCCCCTCATTTTTCTCTGTACTGGAATCATAGGCAGAGGCGATGCATCCATGGTGCAAAGTGGTTCATTGCTCATGGCTTCATGATTAATAGGTGCGAAGAGGGTCCATTGAAAGATAGTCGTTTATTAGGTTTACATTGAAAGATAGTCGTCTCTTAGGTTTACATTGAAAGATAGTAGTTTATTAGGTTTACATTGAAAGATAGTCGTTTATAAGGTTTACATTGAAAGATAGTCGTTTATTAGGTTTTCATTGAAAGATAGTCGTCTCTTAGGTTTACATTGAAAGATAGTCGTTTATTAGGTTTACATTGAAAGATAGTCGTCTCTTAGGTTTACATTGAAAGATAGTCGTCTCTTAGGTTTACATTGAAAGATAGTCGTTTATTAGGTTTACATTGAAAGATAGTCGTTTATTAGGTTTACATTGAAAGATAGTCGTCTCTTAGGTTTACATTGAAAGATAGTCGTTTATTAGGTTTACATTGAAAGATAGTCGTCTCTTAAGTTTACAATGAAAGATAGTCGTCTCTTAGGTTTATCTAGACGTACAAGTCTTAGATGTCATGACACTGTCATACAGTGGAAGTATTTTTGAATACATCTGGTATTTCAAAAAGTGAAATAAAATGACTAATGGTCCCATGTATGCCAGAGAATCTTATTTAGGTCAAAATAAAAGACTTTAATTCTACGAGTAGAAATCATAAACTGACTGAACACAATATTAACTCACATTATAATGTAATTTCAATAACAGGATCACCAAAGTAGACTAATCATGAAGCTAGAAACTTATTGACTGACACCGATTATTGTCTTTCCTTGTATCTATATCGTCGCTAAAAATACTCTCAGCAGAATCTTCAATTAGATTTTCGCTTATTTTTAACTCCTTTGATTGTTTTTAGCATTTTCAGAAAATGACTGTTGTGTATTGAAACGTAAACATTCTGTATACCGTTGATCCAAATTAAACAGCATTCATCTTGATTCTTATTAGTATCAAATAGACTATTACAGTAATAAGCCGTTCCAGAATTGAGTGTAAGGACACAATTACTTTAAAAAATAGACCTACATTCGAATGTCTTTTTTATAATGGATGGCTTGATTTTTTTTTTTAATTGGAGTGGGAAGAGCCGTTATAGTCTTGAGCCAGGTCAAGCGTACCTAGCAACGCCACTGATCATGCATTAGTAAAAACATCACGTCGACTCAATGGTCATGAGATTTGAATTCCACTTAGGTTGTAGTAAGTCTTAAGTTCACAAGCTTATCCCCGAAAAGCGAACATTTTATTTATTGATTGATTATACTGAAATACATTATAGTTCCATTCACTAAGCCACACATTTGTAAACAATCCCATGGTCTTCTGTATCGTGACTCATGTTGGTTTAATTGTATCATTCCAACAAGAACGAAGTATGTTACTAGAGCTATTTAAGTGAGTGTTTCCAATCAATAGGCACCCTTAGCAAAGACAACATTATTCTGGAATGGATACACCAAGGAAGCTCTGACTTTTAAAACTTGGCCACAATGCCAACATTAGCTGTATATGATGGAAATATATGTACATGTATCTTCATCAAGTGGCCTGTGGTAGAAAACCTCCAATTAATAGGAATTATATAGGACCAAAGCAAACACAGACACAAGATGAAATGTTCTGTTGTTTATTGTTTTACTTTGACAAAAGGCATGAACTTATAAAAGGAGAAAATTATTGACTAGTCTTTTGAACAGAAACTCTATTTGTGAGAAAGATTTGTGAAAATATCTTCCCGTCAGACATCTATGTATTGAATAAAAACAAATTTGATTTTTTTTTTCTTTGTAATAAATCAAAATAACATGTTCATATAACTTTATACCAACTCTATTCTTATTTTTAAATATTGCAAGGGTTTTTAATTTGATTGAAATGTTCAGTTTTTGGGTAGGTTTTCTAAAAATATTTAGACTATTTCATAACAAACGTATCAAATAGATGAACATTGAGCTCAATTTACTTGTTTAAGTGTTTTTGTTTTACTTCAGGTAGGAAGAATGATCGATAAGACATCAATACTGAACTTAGTCAACTTTATAAGATTAATCTATACTTTCAATATTCAGTGTAACAGAGTGAGAGAGAGAGATAGTGACTAACAAGCAGAATAAGAGATGAAAATAAGAAAAACAAATTAAAAAAAACAAAATCACAAAGCTTATATTAAGCGTACTTGTATCAATTAGTTTGGATCAGTCACGTAATTTAACTTGTAATAGATCTAGACTAACAATAAAAAAGCATTTATAAAAATAAATATTTAAAAAAAGGAACGACCTGAATTCGAACTTGTGAGCTAAAGCTTTCTCAGGCCTAAGTCAATGCGGAATTCTCTCTACTTGTGAAGGGTCTATGAGCATGGAAGATTGTGCTATCATTTGTTTCTAATTCATGTTGGTGTACCACTAAGCCTGAGATGGCAGCCTAATATAAAAGCCACTAATTCGATAAATACCACCACTGTAATCAAGTACTATTTCTTTTCCTTGTTTCATATACGCAATATGCGGTTATTAAAATCAATGATCGGTTTCTCTAGTTATTGTAAGCTACATCCGCTGTCTAACAGATGTTTCTATAGATGTAGATATATGTTTAGCAGTGTGAAAAGACAGATGTTTCTATAGATGTAGATATATGTTTAGCAGTGTGAAAAGACAGATGTTTCTATAGATGTAGATATATGTTTAGCAGTGTGAAAAGACAGATGTTTCTATAGGTGTGAAAAGACAGATGTTTCTGTAGATGTAGATCTATGTTTAGCAGTGTAAAAAGACAGATGTTTCTATAGATGTAGATCTATGTTTAGCAGTGTGAAAAGACAGATGTTTCTATAGATGTAGATCTATGTTTAGCAGTGTAAAAAGACAGATGTTTCTATAGATGTTGATGTTGTTTAGCAGTGTGAAAAGACAGATGTTTCTATAGATGTAGATATATGTTTAGCAGTGTAAAAAGACAGATGTTTCTATAGATGTAGATCTATGTTAAGTAAAGTGAAAAGACAGATGTTTCTATAGATGTAGATCTATGTTTAGCAGTGTGAAAAGACAGATGTTTCTATAGATGTTGATCTTGTTTAACAGTGTAAAAACACAGATGTTTCTATAGATGTAGATATATGTTTAGCAGTGTGAAAAGACAGATGTTTCTATAGATGTAGATATATGTTTAACAGTGTAAAAGACAGATGTTTCTATAGATGTAGATTTATGTTTAGCAGTGTAAACAGAAGTATGTTTCTATAGATGTATATCTATGTTTAACAGTGTAAAAAGACAGATGTTTCTATAGATGTAGATCTATGTTAAGTAAAGTGAAAAGACAGATGTTTCTATAGATGTAGATCTATGTTTAGCAGTGTGAAAAGACAGATGTTTCTATAGATGTTGATCTTGTTTAACAGTGTAAAAACACAGATGTTTCTATAGATGTAGATAAATGTTTAGCATTGTGAAAAGACAGATGTTTCTATAGATGTAGATATATGTTTAACAGTGTAAAAAGACAGATGTTTCTATAGATGTAGATTTATGTTTAGCAGTGTAAACAGAATGATGTTTCTATAGATGTAGATCTATGTTTAACAGTGTAAAAAGAAAGATGTTGTTTCTTCCTATATCTATAGGTCTATGCTCATTAGTGTGACAGTACGCAGTTCAGACAGTTACATTGACTAAGTATGCAAGCCTAGCATGTAAAAGTTCATAGGTTCTTACCGTCAACTAATTTTAATACTAGGGCCAGAATCCCAAAACTCCAGATGGCTGTATCAATATTCATGATGGTGTCAGAAGTCTATTCACTTAATTGCTTGACTTGCAGTGCAATGTATCTACACACTGAGACCGTGTCATTGCAGCTCGTCCATGTATAAATATTCTAGAGATGTTTCTAATCTTCTTCAGATGTTTCGTCTGGGATGAAAAATACAATAAGAGATTTATAATAAATACTAATAATGATAAATAAATAATACCAACTCAATAGTGAAATATTAATATTAATAAGACAATATTTATTATAGAGTAATTAATACTGAAAGATTTATAATAATACATTAATAATATATATATGTATGAATAAACAATAGCCTACAATGTGTAAGTACGAAAAACTGCAACAAATATTGGTCTCTAGTTAAATACATGAAAAACAAAAAGGTGTAAATTGAACCAACTGATGCTGTAAATGAAAATGTAAATTGACTTTTTATTACAAATTGTTAGCAAGCTTTGAAAAGAAATTATAGGTCTTATATTCTAATTCTAATCTACTCAGTATCAGTATCTTAATTTTGCTCTCTAGATTTCTCTCTGTAACTGCTGGGGTTATCTTTCCGTCTCTCTCCCTCTCTCTTCTGCTACTCTTTCCAAATCTCAATATCTCTTTGGCTCAGAATCCCTATCTTTCAATTTCTCTATTCTCTCTCCCTTCCAACTTTTTCTTTTCTCTCTCTTTCTTTCTCTCTGTATCACTAGTTACTCCCCCCCCTCCCTTTATATCTCTTTCTCTCTTTATCGTCCCCACCCCCTCCAACCCTTTTCCAAACGTTTTAATTTTCCTGTTCCTTGTCTCCGTCTGTCTGTCCGTGTTTCCTGCTTCCTCTCTGCCGTTGCCAATCTTCCTCAAATAATTGTCTCCCCTTGATGACGTGAATTCCGCTCCAGGACAAATAGAGCCAAATGATTGGCTGATGGAGTTGTCCACATGAAACGAAACATCTGAGCCTTGTTTTTAAGCTCTACACTGCAGTGAGTTTGTTTCAGTTGTCTTGTATTCTAGAGGACATATTCCTATGTCCATTTCAACCTTTTTCTCATGTCAAGCATATCTAAAGTTGTCAATTCACATATTTATTAATGTAGTACGGTGTTAGCAACATATCATACTAAGGCAGTGGCGTACCTAAGGATTTTGGAACTCGGGGGGCTTGACCTCTTTAGGGGAGCCTGCACTTTAACATCTGACATTACTTGAGGTAATGGTGTAATATTTAAAATAAAACCAAATTTCGGACACTCGTTTTGGGGACTCTCTTATGGGGCCCAGGGGGGGGGGGATTTTCTAATTTAGACCCTCTTCCCCCGACCTAGCTACGCCACTGTACTACTATTCCTCCTATTAGTTTGCAAACTCTTACTGAGTTCAGGAAAAAGGATGGAAACTGGACATTCGACGAGTATTTAGGAAATAGGAATAACGATTTTCCTACAAATTTGACAGTTTATATATATTGTTACGATCTACTCAATCAGGCCTTCTGCAAACACTACTTCACAACACAACAGCACATCTAACTCAAGAACTTGACAACAAGAGCTTCAAGTAACAAAGTGGCGATTTAATTTACAAATACATCGACAGACAATTCAACACAATTGGCTACATCAAATTCAAATGCTTTCTTGTACTTAACAGAACTTCCTAACTAAACATTACTAGTCTCTCTAGCTCGTACAGCTACATTTTCGAGGACTCAAAGGTACCACAAGTCCTTACTGCTTTGCTGTCCTGGACTCAACTGTCCTTTTAAACTCACTGTCTCTCGACCGTGAAGGCTCTTGATCACATGACCACAACACAGGTCATACTTGCGGTTATTAGCAGTACTGTCCCTTGTCTATCGACAGCCGTTGACCCATTGACCTGTGTGATTGGCCTGAGTCGTGTGTAGCAGTAGGCCACACACACATTAACCCTTTCAGTCCGCCACTGGAGTTACAACAATATATTTGAGGGGAAGAAAAGGTGTTCCGGCAAATATATATATAAAGCTTGAGAATAAATCAACGGGAGTAGCCGGTGTGTAATACTAGTATAATGTATATTATTGTACTAACTACTTCTTTTAAAAAATTGATCTATTCATAATAAAAGCCATTCAGAGCGAAAGGTTTTGTGACCAATATTGATCTAAAGCTTTCAAAGCTCTTTTCAAAAGTCGTCAAAAAAAAAATCTAGTTTGAAAAATTGCAATTTTATTTTGTTTTTTTTTTCATCCCCAGAAATCCCATTTCAATTTCCTCCATTGATACCAGTTCAATAAATGTGTCACAAGAACTTCAAAGAGTAAGAAAAAACATTTTGCCCGAATGCCCAGTAGAACTGGAGTATTTTTGTTGTGGTTCGGTTGAAAAAAACAACAACTCCTAACCAGAGCTGTATTATATAAGATAAGATAACATAAGAGCTCGAATTTTGAAGAAAACATTTAAAATAGTGTGCAACAACTATTGGAGTTTTAACGGGAGATAACTGTAGAAGTTATTTTGCTCAGTCGAAACACAGTTATCTCCGTTAATTTACGAGATCACTATAAAGTTTTAATGAGACTAAAATCCAAATAGATCCAATATAATGTTGGATACAGCAAAGTATTACACTGGTGCAACTCTCATGAAAAGTCAATTATGTTTAACTTTCAATTTCCTTTGCATTAGAGCATTTCTAAACGAGTTAGCAATTTTAACATGAAAACAAAATGTAGGCCTTAATTGTAATATGTAGGTCTAGTACTACATTGTTATATTATTTCAATACTACTTCTATTTCTTGTTGGTTTCTTGAGATGTCATAAAATTTAGTCTGTGACCATTAAAGGCTCTACTTTCTTAAGCTAATAATACTGATATATAAAATTTAAAATTTGCAAAATATGGATAATTTATTTAAAGCAGTCAAATATGAAATTGCTTAGAATTGTAATCTATTATCAAGAGTTCTAGACCAACATAATTTTTTTTTTTAAATTAAATTTAAAATCTTCTATTCTTCAAGTTTCTTATCATGGAACTATAACACATATTTAATTAATAAAGGAATTTATAAAGAAATATCTATCAGGAAACCCCCACAGTGACCTACATACTATGTCACATGTAAGTCAGACTTAACTAATAAAGAATCTTTGCATACATATTGTGACGGATGAATGACTGTATGTGTGTATAATATACCTTTACAAATGCGCGAATGACCGGAAGTGTGTTTGTTATCATGTGGGAGGAGACCCGCGTGTGATACGTGCCAAAAGGTGATAATAAGGTTTCTGTGTTTTGATCGAGTTGTTAAGTGTTTGATTAAATTACAGCTTAACCCAGGGACACCTAGACTCGGAGAGAAACTAAGGTAGTTTCTAGAGAGCTATATTAAAGACAGGACGAACGTATGCAAAAAGCAGTCTTTTTGGTGAGCTAAAAGGTGGTCGACGTAACAGAGGCGCCCCACGGAAACGCTTTAAAGACCAGCTTAGGCGCCAACTTGCCTTAGCTGACATAGAAGAGAGCACCTGGTTGCATGCGGTCTCAGAACGAGATAGCTGGAGGTCACTCACAAAGGCCACGGAATACACATTTGAGACCTAAAGAAAATCCGCTGCTGAGGACAGACTCAAGACGGCGAAAAAGATAATCTTAACCGACCACCGGCGGACACAATGGTTATTCTTGCCCTGAATGTAGCAAAATATGTAGGACACAGCTGGGGCTGCGTAGCTACGGGAAACACTGGATTCCTCATTAATCTTCGGACTCGAAGACAAGCCTTATTTTTTTATGTATAGATAGAAAGTAGAAAGAGGTAACAGATATATTTGACTAAACTTGTAGCAAGAAGCCTAACAAAAAGACTTCTAAAAGTATTTCAAAAACAAATTAGATCATAATAAGATGAACTTATAGGAATATAGGATATAAGTTAGTAGGGGTTGGGGGTAGGAATCACTGAAGACCAATGACAACGAACCACAATGTTCAGGTACTCACAGCTTTAGATATAGTCATTTGAAGAAACAAAAATGTTCACTTTATGTTGATTTGAAATCATGAAAATGAAATATAGAAAAATACAATGTTTTTTTAAACCATTACGTCGCGTCATCAAGAAGCAGACAGACTGCACATCTCCACACATTTTCTATCTCTCTCTCTCTCTCTCTCACACACACACACACAACACGCCAACTACTTACAGAGAGCTTCCAATCTCAGCACTTTTGCCTCATCAAGTCTGGAAGTTCCAGTCAGAAATATTTGATGATTTCCTTGTCTGTCTGAACTTTTTTTTGTTTGTTCTGTTGTAAATATCTCGCTTCGGATTTTCTTTTTCCTTTTATTATCTCTTACACTCTTTCTCAGCATTGTCTCCCTTCGCTTGCACTCTTTCTCAGCATTGTCTCCCTTCGCTTGCACTCTTTCTTAGCATTGTCTCCCTTCGCTTGCACTCTTTCTCAGCATTGTCTCCCTTTTCTTGCACTCTCCTTTGTTTACTCTTTCTCTCTCTCTCTCTCCTTCTCTTTTTTTCTCCTTATACGCTTTCTCTCTCTATTTATTCTCTCTCTCTCTCCCTCTCATTTCACTTTCTCACTCTCTCTTTCCAATGTCAGCACATTTACATGTAAAGCTGTTGTTCTTTTATTGACAACGGTAATAAGGGTATAGTGTGGCCTGCACAACGACCAACCAATGTCAGGCACCCACATAACTGTCTAGACTAGAAGAAGTCCTTATGGGAATTCGAACTTGTGATCCCTCGGCTAGTGAAGCAAGCATTTTAGAACTCAGCACGTTTCATTTCTTTCTGGTTTTCTAAATATTCAGTTCATCTTTTCTCTAAAACTTTAAATAATAATATCAATCATTTTGTCATTATGTCTTCGCTATAACTCCATCACTCTGATAATCTGTCTCCGTCAAGTCCTTCCATTATGTCCATTTAATTCAACAAGCCTTCGTATTCGTTTGATTATTGTTGTTGTTTTTTTTTTAAATCTTTTTTTTGATACATTAAAATAATATCTCCATCTCTGTATCTATCTGTAAATCTCTAAATGTCTCTCTCTTTCTCTCGATCTATCTGTCTGTCTGTGAGCCTATCTATCTATCTATCTATCTATCTATCAATCTATCTATCTATCTATCTATCTATCTATCTATCTATCTGTCTGTCTGTCTGTCTGTCTGTCTATCAATCATTCTATCTATCTATCTATCTATATTTAAACGTATACAATTTAGACTTATGTAAACCACAAACAAAAAAGTTTAAATTTTTGTTTCCTTTAGCCGGCCACTGGTCTGGGTGAGCATTGTTGTAGGAAGCAGGTTAAAGAAAGTTAAATTAAGAAGGGGTAAGAAAGATATTCGAGCGTTATGGACGGTCGTTGACTTGTAGCACCAATCTGCTGGTAGAAAACTAAACCACTGCAGGCGTATTATATTTTAATGTGTAAAACTTGAAAAAAACTGAATAACTTCTTTGATAACAAAACTAAATATAACTATTATTACATTACATAGACAAATTTAACTTGAGATGAAATGAAATAACTGATATAAAAAAAATGTAACTCACTACAAAAAGACATCCTTACTCTCTGGCATGATGGAGTCGTCTGGCCAACTTAACACAGATTGCGACAGTGCCGCTCTTCTTGAATCATTTAAAAGTCTAACATTAAACTAACGCTCTCTCGCTCTCTACAACCAACTACAAATTCTCCATTTCCATATCACCTAGGAAACACACACACTCTCCATAACATCGAGGCAACAGAAAACAAAACAAAAAAAAACTGTTTTAGCGCATTGCAGTTTGAGAATCGTTGGAGTATTGATGACTCTATATGGAACACTCATATTTTACAAGCACACAAAAACAAACATATACACACACAAAAAACTAATAAATCTAATGACAACAGAGTTGCCAGTCTGACATTTAGAGATGTGAGTTAGGGTGAGGGTGGGTGGGTTTGATGTATGTCTCACATTCTATTCTTTTGAGACACCAGAGAAAAAGAGAGAGAGAGAGAGAAAGAAAGAATTCATTCACAGCTTCTCTAAGAAAAATATAGGCCAAGATAATCCTCTATAATGTTCAACAGTTACATAATACTTATACAATATAGATCAAGACCTAGAAAGATCAGGAGAGAACCAACTTAGCTATTGTATACATAAAACATCTCGTTTTTTTTTCGTTTTTATATATATCGTGAATAAATAATAAATCATCAGTGGCTCCCAAAAGAAAAAAGAAGCTATTGATTTTGAGTGGTCTGTCCGTTTCTCTATCTGTCTGTGACGCTTAGTTCTCAAAAACTAAAAACGCTTTTTAAAATCCGACTGCACTATATTTAGTAACATTCTAAAAATAAACGCTAATTTATTTATTTTTCTGAAAGCAAAAAAAAAAAATAAGCATTTAGCATTTAGTAATTGAAAAGGCAAGAACACCATTTTTTGAAACAATAGGGACATGTAAATTGTAGCAATGTTTCTTTCTCAAACTTATACAGGGTGGCTGCCTGGTCGTGCGGTTTGCGCGCTGGACTGTCGTTCGGATTTATCGATGGTCGAGGGTTCAAATCCTGCCCGCTCCCATCCCCCGTCGTCCTGCGGGAGGTTTGGACTAGGAAGTAAACTATCTTCAACTCTGAAGGAACATCCGAAACATGTCAAACATTTTACAAACATTTTACAACCTCAACTCTAAAATGAGAATAGTTACGTTAGCTCCTCCCCCCTTAGCCAGCTGGAGTCCTGGAGGAGTGCTGTTGGCCTTCACTGAGGAGGTCTGGGGAAAGGGGGGGGGGTATAAAAGTAATGAAATAGAAAAGAAACCAAAAGACATTTTTTTTTGCATGAATATTGATAGTATGTTGAGAATAATTATTTACATCATAAATGTTCATTAATATTAGTCCGTTTGTTTGTTGTTTTTTTTTGTTTTGTTTCGAAGGTAATTTTAAACTGTTTTTTATACTAGAAAGTGTTTTTTTCTGGACATAAAAATGGAGATGCAGGATTCCTCCCTTCCTCCCACTTAGAGGGTCTGGCTCTGGGAGAGCACTGTAAGCTTCCATTACGTGATTCGGGGCAAAATCCCGACTTCAAGCCTATTTTGGTGCCTTAGGTTCGGAAATTCATTCTCCTGGCGCAAACAACAACTTTATCTAGAAGTAAGAAGACAGAATTAAAAAAAAAAGAGTTTCATATAAAAATGAGCCAATATTGAACTGTTCTCTTGCAAACAGAGCACATTATTCATCCTAGTTTTAAAACAAAGTATTTAAGTTAAATAAATACAAAGTCAAAACTGGCTACTACAAATTTGCGAGGAACATTCGAGGTACATATATGGCACGTAGCTCTGTACTTGACCTAACTTTCCTAAGATCATGTTCGTATTAATTAGGGCGTCTTGCAGCAGAACTTTATGTTTATGTTTCCCAAAAGTCCTTATCATCACGAGGTACAACTGTCGGAAGAATTTCCACCGTTCTGTTATAAGACAAACGACAAAAGTCACATTATTGGAGATGATTTGGAAATCTTCTTTAAAAAGGTTTTAGTCGCTATTAAAAGTACATAACATATATTGTCTATTTATCTATTTTCTAATGTAGGCCTACTAGTTATCAAAAGGTCTACCTGAAACGGGTTGTCATTTGTTATAATACAAGCGAGACATACACTGTAGACGACTCAGAGTGAGACCATTCGTTACAGACCTTAACACGGACCTGCAATGTCACAACCATTGAGAAGTTAAAACGTTGCCAATTGTGTGTCAAGTCCAATTGCTAGGCTTGTCCAAATAGGTCTCAGGCTTCGGAAAAGTCTCCCTACCAGTTCTATTCGGCACACTACGTCATGGCAGGCATTCCAATCGTCTGACCTGATGCTGCCTATGTAGGTCAACTGGTTCAACTCTTCAAGCCCTGACTCGCCCTGATGCTGCCTATGTAGGTCAACTGGTTCAACTCTTCAAGCCCTGACTCGCCCTGATGCTGCCTATGTAGGTCATCTGG
Source organism: Biomphalaria glabrata (assembly GCF_947242115.1). NCBI lineage: Eukaryota > Metazoa > Mollusca > Gastropoda > Planorbidae > Biomphalaria > Biomphalaria glabrata. The sequence goes on along the minus strand of NC_074717.1, from coordinate 41,917,372 downwards.
TTCAACTCTTCAAGCCCTGACTCGCCCTGATGCTGCCTATGTATGTCAACTGGTTCAACTCTTCAAGCCCTGACTCGCCCTGATGCTGCCTATGTAGGTCAACTGGTTCAACTCTTCAAGCCCTGACTCGCCCTGATGCTGCCTATGTAGGTCAACTGGTTCAACTCTTCAAGCCCTGACTCGCCCTGATGCTGCCTATGTATGTCAACTGGTTCAACTCTTCAAGCCCTGATTCGCCCTGATGCTGCCTATGTAGGTCAACTGGTTCAACTCTTCAAGCCCTGACTCGCCCTGATGCTGCCTATGTAGATCAACTGGTTCAACTCTTCAAGCCCTGACTCGCCCTGATGCTGCCTATGTAGGTCAACTGGTTCAACTCTTCAAGCCCTGACTCGCCCTGATGCTGCCTATGTAGGTCAACTGGTTCAACTCTTCAAGCCCTGACTCGCCCTGATGCTGCCTATGTATGTCAACTGGTTCAACTCTACAAGCCCTGACTCGCCCTGATGCTGCCTATGTATGTCAACTGGTTCAACTCTTCAAGCCCTGACTCGCCAAGGCTCTACGTCATTTTTTGTATGCATTTATTTATAGACCCGAGTAGTGTACAACATGGTCAGCGAAGTCCAAGTCCGTCATTCAATTCTGTCCACGCCATGGAATACCGAAGGCAGTTTGATTCATTGCTCTCCTCATTATGTAGTCGATGTCTAGGAGGATGAGGAAGGAAGATAAGATGCACCCCAGTCTCAAATCTATCTCAATGCTCTAGAAATAGATTGACCGTATAGGTGTTCTACGATATAAACAAATGCAATGTTTACGCTTGCAAATATTTAGACTCATGAAATGAAGGGAATTATGCTTTTACATAAATATTTTTTTCCCCTTCTTTTTTATTGTAAAGAAAAACCCAAAAATAATTAAATACCAAAGATAAAAAAAGTTAAGATAATAAAGACATAGTTTTTTCAGCTTAAGTAAGTTACTTTTTACGAGATCTTTAAGAAAGATAGAGTGAAAAAAAGATGACATGTAACCAATTTATAACCAAACCAGATAAAAGATTTTTTTTTTAAACTGACTCCGAGGTCTTGGGAAATTTCTGATTTGTCACGATGCAGTGTGGTCATAGAAAAAAAAAAGAGAGTGACGTATGGTAATGCTTTCAACAATTCCACTCCGAACAAGGAAGTTTTCTGTATCGTGAGTTTAAAATTTGGAGGAAAAAAAACATGCAAAAAAGGAAAATATATATTTTAAGAAATATTTCATCTCAAGATTCAATTTAATTCACAAAGCTTATAAAGATTTGGTTAAGCTTTTTTAAAAAAAAAAATGTGCTTAGAAATTTTGATTTTGATAAGACCTTTTAGATTTAGATATCGTACCTAATTTATTTTAAGAACCTATTTCAAAGCCTTAACGAATACAGCTTTCAATATTAGGTCATTATTTGGAAATTTATAAAGACGAGTCCTTCCACCACATTCTGTCACTAGGTATCGATTCTAGTATTCTAAGTATCGATAGTGAATACAGCTCGTTTCTTCAAAACAGTTAGACTAGAAAATCTAATCTCTCCTCTGAAAGAATTTCATTTGCACAAAAGATAAAAACTTGAATCTGTGTTTCTCTGACCGACCGATGTGACGAAATGTATATCATGATCATGGTGTTGCTTTATCTTCGATTCTATTAATCTTTTAATATTTCAGACATTGCGATCTATGGAGAAGATTATTTAAAGGCCATCTGTTTCTATAGGCGACAGTTAACGAGGGTTCTATGTCAGGTACTCATTAGAGTAGTGTTGACACAAAAAAGAAAAAGATGAGAGGGGTCCTAGAGAATGCAGAAATTCAAAATCCTAGTCTTCACCGAGATTCAAACCTGAAACCTATCCTTTCGAATACCAATCACTTACCACTCAACCACCACGCACTCTGATAATAATTATTTATGTAAAATATGGGTTTATTTGTTTATATGTATGTTGTGGCAACTTGACTTAGCTGACATAGAAGAGAGCACCTGGTTGCATGCGGCCTCAGAACGAGACAGCTGGAGGTCACTCACAAAGGCAGCGGGATACACATTTGAGACCAAAAGAAAATCCCCTGCCGAGGACAGACGCAAATGGCGAAAAGAAAATTTAAATCGATGACCTGCGGACAATAGTTTTGATTGCCCTTGATTTGGCAAAATATGTAGGTCACGGCTGGGGCCGCGCAGCCACAGTAAATACTGCATTCCTCAGTAACAGTAATCTTCGGACTCGAAGACAAATCTTATTATTATTATGTTGTGGAGGCCCTTGGGCTTTAGCCCCATTTGCTCTCCCATACGGCCCTGGTCTTATCCTTTAAAAAAATTTACAAATTTACAAATTTACAATTCGACAGTTCAAAAATAAAAACATAATAAACAAGGTTACAAAGACAGTTTTTGTGGAAACACAAACTCAAAATCGCCCCCCCCCCCACCTCCCCGAAGTGGTCTACCTAGAGTCTTCACCAGGATTTGAACACGGGACTTCCGGTTCCAAGTGCTTTTCTCTCCAGCCAGATCATATCCTTATATTCATTTAGCGTACACTCATATTTTTTAAATAATAACTATTAATAACCTTATCCATACATTCAAAATTAATGTTACATGTAGGCCTAATAAAGAGAAACAACAAAAGATTTATTCTTCTAACAAAATTAGATAAATTGGTAACACACACAAAAAATGTTGACCTACTTTAAGCTACAATTGTGTACAACAAGACTTTCCTCTAGCAAATAAAAATTTGTCATACAAACTAGACGTAGATTTTGCTAGATCTAGACCTAGTATTAGATCTAAATCTGGATTCAAGATCAATGTCTAGATCTAAGTCTAGAACTATAGTTAGATCTAAGTCTAAACATTCAGATTACTAGACCTAGGTCGATGCTATGATCAGGAATAGTAGGCCTTTTGTTATCTGGTAATGGTGTACTATACTGTTCGTATCCGATTCATTTCTTAATGTGATACTATTGAATGCGATAGTATTGTTTACATAATAAATAAATCTACATCCCTTGGCTGTCAGAAGATAAGTTATTGCCTTAATAATTAAAATTTTGTTCAAATTATCAATACATTTATAATCTACATAAATTATAAATTAATTAGATCTGGGATCTATTTAGTCTTATTTAGACTGTCAAGTGTGGGCCCCTACAATGACGATATGTTAAAACTGCGCGCTATAAAAAAAAGTTCGTTATTTTTTAAACTTATAACTAAAACGAAGTTCGTATCAAAAATCTTTTTTAAAAACAACATTTGAGTCAGTATTCTATTCAATGATTTAGTTAACAAATGGAAAATATATTTTATAATGATCCATTGACACTTTTACCATTGTGACCTTACATGCAAATTTTTTTGTACCAAGGCGCGAATCTATGAATGAAGCTTGAGTTAGTAATGAAGAAGTCCATGACCTATTTAAAAAAAAAAGTTACCTCCCCTGAAGTTTTTCTTTGAAAAGTGGTGTAATTTTTTTGAAAAATCTGCTTGCATATATAATTTTAAAAAGTAGATGGTTCACTTTCGGAAAAGAAAAATGTAGCCGTTGCATCAGAACTTTGAATGATCTAAAATATCATGATATCCTTTTTTTCATTTTCTCTTCTGGTTTCTGAGATCTAAACGGGACTGACGGACAGACACAAAACTAATAGAGTCTTTTCCCCTTTCGGGGGGGGGGGGCGCTAAAAATGTATATTCAGTTCTAATTATTTCAGTTCAGCATTGCAAGCATCTTACAAGCTCTAGCCAAAGAAAAAGAATGTGTTTAAACCGGAAATCTCGTCTGCAATCTGCTCTTCCTGACGACAACCAGTCACGGGAACCTAGTAATTACCTCCCCTCGGTTTGACTATTTGGCGTCTATCGACTTTGTCCAATAAGCGTAATGAACGCTGGAAGACAAATAAAAAAAATTATAGACAGAGACACAATTACATGGACGTCAATGTTTTTTATGTGTGTTTTTTGTTGTGTGTGTGTGTTTGTGTGTGAACCAGAGAGTTGCGGCGGGCCCTTAACGACAAAAATAAAATATGGGAATTCCCAAAGTGTCAGCAGACGTGGCTGGAGCAAGTGGATGAAGTGTGGAGTTGGCTTTTCTGAGCGTGACAGCATAATGATGTCAGGAGACTCAGGAAGACGCTCCGAATAGGACAAGATGAGTTCAACCAGTGAGTTCCATGTCTGAATTATATCCCTTAGACCGCATTACACGGAATGTCAATTTAATTCAAAAAATCTCCTGCAAATGTGTTTTCTTTTCTTTTTAGGGGGGACACACATTTGGTCGGTATTTTAAGAAATTAATTCTTACTCATGGGTTTAGTTTTGAAGAGCTTTTAAGGCACTCTTCTGGCATAAAGAGTAGAATTACTGCATTATTTGTATTGGAATTGTTATGTTGGTTGCTAGAGAAGATAGAAAATGTTTAATTTATTGCATGAGGCACGAAATCTGTTAGCAAACTCACAAATCACATTGGCATCTGTATAGTGAAACTTTTTTCTTCCTCTGCAGGAGGAGAACAGTAGTCTGTTTTTTTTTCTCGTTGATCACATCTTCAAGATCCAATTTATAAATTTGAGGGTGATGTAATGGATTATAAAGGGGAACACTTATACATAATAAATAGAAGATTGGGAATCCTATATATATATATATATATAGACTCTCTAACCCTCGACGAAAAAGTCATGGAAATATAGCTCTTTTATTTCTGCAAGTCGGACTACAGTTACCCCACGTAACTTTCGCGGCGATAAAGAGCGCGGCTCAGTAAAAAAAAAAAAGAGGCCGGGGCTGGGGGGGGGGGACAAATAATTTATTTCACTTAATAGCGGCGTATGCTACGCCCCGGGTCGGCTCGCGTTAAATAAACATTCAAACAAACACTATGTCAGGTACGCTGTTTTGATTCCTTATTCTAAATGCAGAAACTTTATTCTGTTATGCATACAAAGTGAAATAAAATACGGTCACTAAATGATTTCTTAAATAAAATAACTTTTTTCAAAAATAACCAAAAAAAAAAATACTTTTGAAAAAAAAAAGTTTATATTCAGTGTAGTTGTTTCAGTTAGTTTGCGTCAGCCATGTAATAAAATATGTAATAGATCCGGACAAATAAATCTGCGCGATAGAAATATTTTTACCAATTGTTTTTGTTCAACGCTATTTCATGCTTTTAGCTTTCTTAGTACGCTACCTTCTTATCTCTTTCATTGGCGGGGGGGGGGGGGAGAGAAAGAACGGGGTATCTGGGTGATTGTTTTTTAAATGTATTTATAGAAAAAAAAAGTGAGCGACCTGAATTCGAAATCGAGGTCTAGGGTCTCGTCAGCATCCTCAAGGCAATACAGTAACTACTGTGCCAGGGAGCTACTTATGAAAAAATGTTTTATAGTTATTTTAAACCTTTTCTTTCTACAAACAATAAAGGGGACTAATTCAACTTATATCACATTATCAATGAAGTAAAATTTCTTTCCCTTGTTCGAGATAGTTATGTTGGCAGGTCAAAGAAATAATTGTGAAAAGTTTCAGCTTGAGCCGAGATATTGTGTGCGCAAAACAACGTGTACATACATTTTACCAGACAGACAAAAAGACAGACAGAGTAAGTTTGTATAAGCGTGGTCCAGAGGCTAAGCGTGCTTGAACTTGGCTTGAAGGGGGCTCGAGGTTCGACATCCGACTCGGGCAGAGTTGTTTACTTAGCGCCTAAAGGCAGCACGGAAAAACCTTCTCCTAGATACCCCCTCCCACCCACTGGTCCACAACTGAGATTGGACCAAAGCGCTCTGAGCGTGCTAAAAGCATGAATGAAGCGCTACATAAAAGCCATAATTTATTTATTTAAGCTTTGTAAAAAAACGTGTTTTAGTATCGTAGCGATACAGTTTAGACCATTGGGCATGCATAGAAAAAGTGTTTTAAACACAAATATATATTCCACGTGTGTGACCTAGTATTAGGATAGGTCATAAGACCAGTGACCTCTGCTGTACTGGCAAGTTAGTCCAGTGGTACTTTATGGTCCAAAATTATATTATCTAGGCTATTAACTATAGCCTCTAGATATACAAAATTACTGAGACAGACAAGTAATAATACTAAGATGTCAGTTGTAACAAAAAAAAAAAGAGTTTATTTAGAAACAAAAGAAAAGATCATGGAATGTAGAAATGGAAATAAAAGCTAACAAAGGAAAATGAAATAATGAAACAAATAAAAATAATAGGACAGGTTCAGTTCAAAATAATCAAAGAACCGCCATCACAGAGGCACAACAGTGTCTCATCTCAAAAAAACCAAAACGATGGTTTACAATAATATAATACATGTCATGACAATTAAATGACATCATCCATGACACACACTACAGTCTCGTATCAAAACAATTTTTTACAAAAAAAAAATATATGTAGGGGAGGATAAGAGACTAAGTAGACTATACTATTTACATAAACCAACGTATTACTAACAAATAAATAAAGTCTACTTAGCTCATTATCGAAACACTCTTCCCATGTCAGTGGCACACTCCTCTTGAGTAATATAGTCAGAGCGCAACAACACAATATTAGTTACACATTATGAAGACTTTGTTCAAAATACACTGGTCAGCTCAAGGACTCAATAAAGAATGGCAATTGTAAACAGTAAACAGGGACTTAAATCAAGTATTAAAGGGGACTAACTCTTATTGACAAAAAAAAAAAGTAGCTACCCTTATTGTCCCTCTTGTCACAACGTGTTATGTTTTAAGTTGTGGGGAAGAAATCTCTCTTCAAGCCTTGTTTGTAATGTCAAAGTTTAATTGACTTGCGCATTGATTTACCTACGGCCAAGAGGATAGCCGATTGACCTATGTTATTCATTATTGATTGGTTTCACGATTAAAATCTTGCTGTATAAAGAAACTTGGTTTAAAACAGGGGTTCTCAATCTGTGGGTCGCCGAGCTTAAAAGGTAGAGAACCGCTGGTTTAAAGGAAAATAACAAATTTAAAATGTGGGTAGCTTGCATTGTTTTGATGTAAACGAGTTAACGTAGTCTTGGGGAGATGTGTCCTTAAGTTGGATAAAACTTCTTTAAATTAGACTAGAAATTCTTTTAATGGTCGATAGGTATTATCGTCTGCTTGCATATATTCTTCACAAAGCAAATATTAACTCACTCGGTCTGTCTGTATTTCTGTCTGTCACTGGAGATTTTTTAGCTAATGAGCCACACGTTTTTCAACCACTTTCTATTCTCGGATCAAGTTGAAATTTTTTGGACAATAATTCGGTGACGATGTCAACACATAAATCAGTTAAAAAAGTATTAATTAGTTAACCCATTGGTTGTAGTTGTTTCTTTTTCTTTTAAATAGAAGGAACAATTAATCTATTTAATTAATCCACAAGTGGTTTTTATTACTTTTTGTTTTAAATATAAAAAGGGGAGATAAGTCTCTGCAATATTGAGAGATATGGCAGATAAGCAGACTATTGATTGGTGTTTTACTTTCACTCAATATAAAATAATGTATAGTATTTCTCTGACATGGACACAATCGAGATTTGTTCATCATTATCTGCTCCTTGACTTGCAGTGCTCTCACGTTTTGCCACTCTTGCAGATATCATGAGAGTGTCCGGTCCATTTTTTTCATACGTTGCAAAGCCAGTTTTTTTTGGACAACCCTTTCTTCCTGCTCCCTCCACTGCAATTGAAGCAAGGTTTTTGACAGTGAGTCATGTCCAATATTTGACCGAACCAGCTCAGCTTTCTTCTCTTCACAGTAATGAGGAGTTTCTCCTTCATGCTAGCCATAGTGTTGACTTTGTTTTCTATTCCTGGTATCTAATACCCAGCAGTTTGAAGTTGCATTTACTCTCAAAGGATTGAATTCTTCTTTCAGTCAAAGCGCTAATGTTGAAATATGACACCACAATATTTCTTATCGTTTTTTGTGCAATGTCAACTGAGGCATTTTATGATGATGTGGCATTACTGTAATATTTAGGGAATTATTAACATTTTGTAATTAATTATATTCTGCTATTGGATGTGAGATGGCTGAGTGGTTAAGCTCTTGGGGTCCTGGGTTCAAATATTGAGTAAGACCCGGATTCGGAAAGATTTTTTATTTTGATTTTTAGGGCGCCCCTGAGTCCACCCAACTCTAATAGGTACCAGACTTTAGTTGGGGAAAGTAAAGGCGGTTGGTCGTTGTGCTGGCCACATAACACCCTGCTCGTTAACCGTTGGCCAAAGAAACAGATGATCTTAACGTCATCAGCCCATTAGATCGCAATGTCTGATCGGGAAACTTTACTTATATTCTGTAATTGAATACATTTGTGGTACATTAGGCCTAAGACTTAAAGCAGAAGAGAAATCATGCAACAGGAAGTATATTGTAAGCAGAGAGAAAACGTTTCAATTACAGTATCAGAGAGAAAGAGAGAAAGTGAGAAAAGAGAAGTGTGAGAGAGAGAGATTGTAACACTCAGAAGATAAAAAATGTAAATGAGTTCTATCAACACTGTCCAGTGATGTCCGGAAGGTCAGACTTAATCTAATTTTGCCTAATGTCCTCACCCACTAAAGCCCACAGGGACATCACCAACGTGGGACTATCAGCTTATTCTCTCTTATGATATTTCTACTGTTTATTTATAACTCTATATGGGTTAAGACACAACTGTAAAAATAAAATAAAGTGATCGTACTTGGTTTTGTTAAAGTCATTCTCATACAATTCTAATCAATATAAAACTTACTTTTATATAACATTTAGCTATTAGCATTCAAAAACTCAATAGCATAACATTATTGGGGATTTTCCATACTAAAATTTATCTACAATATTTTGTAAAGACGAGTAGTACATCTCTCCAATGGTCTTTCAGAGTTGAAGATAATGTACTTCAAATCCAAACCTCCCGAAGGACGATGGGTAATGGCAGCGTACAGGGTATGAACACGGGACCATCGAGATGACCGAACGACAATCCATCGCGCGTACAGCAAGACCAGGCAGCCAATATTATCTATGTTTTTACTCGTTGATTTCTAAGATTCCTTTTACGTTTTGTAAGTAATACAATTCAGTATGATAGGAAATGAATGGTAAGCAATGTCAAGAAATATAGAGGCGATATAATAGAAACTCAAGTAAACATTAAGAAACTTGAAAAGACACAAAATAGAGCAGTGAGATTCATAACAAACAAATATTTCCCTTTGACTAGAGTAACATCTTTAGTGAAATCACTAAATTAAGAAAGCCTTCAGGATAGAAGACTTAAAAGTAAAGTAGCAACTATACATATAACATTGAACCATAATCTTCAAATACAAAAACAAAACCAAATAAAATACTCACTAAGACACAAAGATAAAGGCACATTCCTCGTCCCACATGCTAGGACTAATTTGTACAAATATTCCTTCTTCCCTAGTGCTATTAGAGCATGGAATGGATTGCCTGAGCTAGCCAGGAAAACCAGTGACTTGGCAGAATTTAAATCATTGGTTAACATGCATGACTAGATGCATGACGACTAGAACGTAATCATCTTTTTTGAAGTAACGTCTGTATTTTATAAGATAAGATAATATGTGATAAGATAAGATAAGCTGAAGAAAAACTTGAGACGAAGAAGAGAAGCATATCAGGTATGATTTAAAAAAAAAATAAACACAAATTAAACAATGCCGTGGACCGCGGAGACGCTATCGAAAGATGACTGTTGTCAACTAAAAAGAAGCACAAGTTAAATACTTTTATAAACAAGGTTTCAAAGACAATTTGTGTGGAAACACAAACTCAAAATCAGCCCCCGAAGTGGTCCATTTATTCGAACACGGGACTTGCGGTTTAAATGCTTTTTTAAAAACTTTGTGATATTCATTGAAATCGGATCAATTTATTTGAATCCATCATGTCGTTTTTAATGACTCTAAATTGAACCAACTACAAGCAAATTAGCGAGATTGTCCAAAAAAAAAACAACGTTTGGTTTATCAGTGGACTTGGCTTAAGTGTGATCTGAGAGCACTTTTTCTTCGATTTCTTGTTTCACTGTGTATGATTATTGTCACTGGTCACCAGCCGCCGATTTAGTACATTTTCAATATAACATGGTTATTGCATGCTCAGTGCGTTATGATCTTATCACTTGAGTGAAGTGGGATATTTATTTGGCAGGATTCCGGTTTGGACTTTTGAAAGAATTTTTTTTTAAAACAAAAATATGCAGTGGGCTCCAGTGTGAACTCGATCTCAAGCCTCCGTGATAGATGGTCAACGTGTTTTGTTACTGAGCCATGCAAGTACTTGTTAAAAATACGTCTGTTGTTAGTTTATCATTTTAAGCAAACGACTTCATTCTCTGATAATTTGTAGGTTCGGATGTTCTTGGATGCCTGTTTGAGAAACAACAATCTTTAAGAAAGTTAAAAATTGCAAGCATGAAAAACATTTCTTAGGTCATGATTTTGAAATTCTAAAATCATAGCAGTACAGAGAAGATAAAGAGCAAAACAAATAAGTAAACGAAGGAGCTCTTCTATTCCTTAGCAATGTCATCATTGAAACAAATCCAACATTCTGAGGTAAATTTCTCATGTAAAATTTAAGGGAAATTGTGGTATGAAGTATGACCATATTTTTTGTTTGCTATTTCGCATAATTCCTTTGCTTTTATAATGCATAGATATGCGTAAAGAATAATAATCATTGTAAGATAAATTTCCACAAGGATAATACATATTATTTTTATATTAGATTATTACGATTGTTTACTAAATAACTTTTGTATGTAAAACTCACTAGATTCTTTCACTTTTTCATTAAAATGTTGAAGTTGTTTACTAGGCTGTTGTATTTGTCCAATACACTGGCTCACTGGTTTGCTAGATTTTATACTGGTTCACAGTCTCTTTGTACTGGTTCACTTGTAAGTTTTACTAGTTCACTAAACTTCACTAGACTGTTGTACTTTTGTTCACTACACTGGCTCATTGGCTCACTAGACTATTTGTGCTGGATCCCTAGACAGATTGTACTGGTTCACAGACTGTTGTACTTGTTCACTACCTTAGTTTACAGGTTCACAAGACTTATTGTACTGGTTCACAACACTTATTATACTGGTTTACTTGACTGTTGGCACTGGTTTACTTGACTGTTTGTATTAGTTAACTAGACTGTTTGTACTGATTGACAATACTGTTTGTACTGGTTCACTAGACACTTTGTAATAGCTCATTAGATTTTCTGCTGTTTCACTAGACAGTTTCTACTAGTCAACTATACTGCAGTTGTATTACTCCTCTAGACCAACTGTTAAACATGTATATTTGACACTCCACTAGACCAACTGTTAAACATGTATATTTGACATTCCACTAGACCAACTGTTAAACATGTATATTTGACACTCCACTAGACCAACTGTTAAACATGTATATTTGACACTCCACTAGACCAACTGTTAAACATGTATATTTGACACTCCACTAGACCAACTGTTAAACATGTATATTTGACACTCCACTAGACCAACTGTTAAACATGTATATTTGACACTCCACTAGACCAACTGTTAAACATGTATATTTGACACTCCACTAGACCAACTGTTAAACATGTATATTTGACACTCCACTAGACCAACTGTTAAACATGTATATTAGACACTCCACTAGACCAACTGTTAAACATGTATATTTGACACTCCACTAGACCAACTGTTAAACATGTATATTAGACACTCCACTAGACCAACTGTTAAACATGTATATTTGACACTCCACTAGACCAACTGTTAAACATGTATATTTGACACTCCACTAGACCAACTGTTAAACATGTATATTTGACACTCCACTAGACCAACTGTTAAACATGTATATTTGACACTCCACTAGACCAACTGTTAAACATGTATATTTGACACTCCACTAGACCAACTGTTAAACATGTATATTTGACACTCCACTAGACCAACTGTTAAACATGTATATTTGACACTCCACTAGACCAACTGTTAAACATGTATATTAGACACTCCACTAGACCAACTGTTAAACATGTATATTTGACACTCCACTAGACCAACTGTTAAACATGTATATTTGACACTCCACTAGACCAACTGTTAAACATGTATATTTGACACTCCACTAGACCAACTGTTAAACATGTATATTTGACACTCCACTAGACCAACTGTTAAACATGTATATTTGACACTCCACTAGACCAACTGTTAAACATGTATATTTGACACTCCACTAGACCAACTGTTAAACATGTATATTAGACACTCCACTAGACCAACTGTTATACATGTATACTAGACTGTTATGTATACTTCTAGTCTATTGTAGTTGTCCGCCTTACTTGTGTGTTTCGTTTGTCAGTGCCAAAGGAGATTACCTCCCTTTCCATTCAGTTTCCGAATTATCCCCCTTGTTACATTCAATGGCCGCCTGCTGTGTCTCTGGACACAATAACGTCCCTTTAGTAATCTTTTTTTTTTTCCCGCTCTTTTCGGTTTTAATTTCCTTAAAAGCTAATACTTGGGATTCATTGTCCGCCTTGTGGCCCCCGCCCCCTGTACTGAAGCCCCTTTTCATTCCTTTTAGTTATGAATCCCAGGTCGTGTCCTGAGGCTGACCTAATAATCAATCTCTCCCACCGTGCTGTTAAATATAGATGCACAAGAGGCAGAGGCTTTAACTCGCTGGGGCGGCAGCAGGGCGACAAGAGGCAGGCTTTAATTCGCTGGGGCGGCAGCAGGCCGAATTCAAGAAATAGAACCACACAAGAAAGATGTCTCGGAGAGAACAGTGTGCGAGTGTCTGTGTGTGTGCGCGTCAAGGCCATATCCTCAACCGAACTCTATTTGGCTTCTGTTTTTTTTGTCATTTTATTATATAATGAACACCGTAACTGATCAAAGGTGAACTCAACACGAACACCCGCTCGGCTGTTTATACGTAGCGTGTTACACGCGACATCACATATTTACATAAATATATTTTACATGCGTGATGTTGCAATATACATTTCTCAATTCATAATATATCAATATGACATATGAATTTTCGATTCTAAACAATATCAAGGACATATATTGAATGTCAAGTGTTCCCAATAAATAATAAATGACGTTAGTTTGTGCTTCAAGTGAAAGGATCTGAAGCTTGATTTTACAGGGAATAAAATTAATTGTATAGTTTTTAAATTGCATTGGTTATCAGCACTTCTTATTTTGCTCAACACAGAGTACACTAGTTATCCGGCTTGAATGAGACTATTTCCTAGCGTTTAAATTAAGTCGAAAGTTCTTAAATTAAAATTTATATGAAACGAAGTACGTCATATAAACAATCCACAACAGGCTAAATAGGAATAAAAAAGAAAAATGTCGTGAAATCGTTTATTTGATTGTCGCCCCTAAGGTTTGTTTACATCTGTAAGACTGTATACTGTCATTATATAGCAGCGGTTCTCAACCTTTCATGCTCGGCGACCCCTTTTTACAATCCCCCACTCTGCCGCGACCCCCCCCCCCACACACACATAGGGCAATAGAAGAGTAGACAATAACAATCCATATTTTCGATGCTTTTATGCGACCCCTGGCAAATTGTCAATCGACCCACAAGGGGGTCGCGATCCACAGGCTGAGATCCCTTGTTATATAGTGTCGTGATCTTTACTATGTGTGTAGTCGTTTGTCATTCAATGTAATAAAGCTTTCGATGTAACATGGTTTTTGTTATGGTAAAGTACCACACAAAATATTTTTAAAAAATACTGCAAGTTTATCAATCCTTTTTCTATATAAACAAAATAATTAATTACTTATTGACTGGATATTTTTTTTTAAATTGATTCATGTATTGTCTTAGAGAAAAAAAATATGACAAATTTTTTGCTTGATCCAAAAATGGGAAGTGAGAGAAAAACGTGTAAAAGAATTCACCCAGACAGACAAACAGACGGAGTGAACGTGCAATGGCAAACCTCGCTTTAAATATGACTTTACAGTCATCTTTGAGTCCATTGGATATGAGAAATAGGCTGATCTTCGATCGCGATGGAGGATATGTATTGGTAGTGTAATATAATTAAACGTGGAAATGTTATCTTAAGAATGTTCGTTTACAGATTACTAATAATCCATTTAATTTCCATAAACTCTCATCCTAGCAAAAAGTTGAAGCTATCAGAAAACTTTTCGGTCAGATTTTGTTGGACATACTTAAATATACAGGCTATAACATCTGGTCAATGAATGGGACAAAGAAGAATTTACGTAATGTTAACGCTGTGCTAGATTCTAATATCTAAGGAGCTGTAGTAGTCACGATTTAACACTTGAGTTCTGTCCCTTTTTAAAAAAACACATTTCACTTTACCAGAAAGAGTTGTCTGAGCTGTCTCCTCTAATAATAATTATCTGAACTATAATAACAGCCCTTTTTTTTTCCTCTACGGAACTTACATGTATTATACAATACATCATACGATAGGCCATGTTATTTTCCATACAATGAGATTTGCAATGTTCCAAACATGTTTCTAAATAAAAGATATTCAAGGCAACAGTGGAAGGAATTCAATGTCCGAGACATCCATGTACTTGTTGGCCACATTAATATTACAATTCCTCCTACGAGCTTGCAAACTCTTCATGTGTTCAGGAATCACGGTAGACGATAGACTGGAATTTCGAAAACGGCTTTCTCGATTTTCCTAGATATTTGACAGTCTATGTATATATATATATATCTTTGGGGGGGAAATAACTACCTAATTGGCGATTCAGTGAAAACGTTTTATAAAATTGTAATTATTTTGAAATTAAATTTAACATTTTAAAAACAAATTTTGAACACGATTTGAGTGTTAAATGTTTCTTTATGTTTAGTACATTTGAGTTAGATAAATAATTAGACGTACATAAACATACTGCACACAGCAGGGGTTCTTAACCTGTGGGTCGTGACCCCCTTGGGAGTCGATTAACGATTTGCCAGTGGTCGCCTAAGACCATCGAAAAAATGGATTGTTATCGTCTATTCT
Organism: Biomphalaria glabrata; assembly: GCF_947242115.1. Lineage (NCBI taxonomy): Eukaryota > Metazoa > Mollusca > Gastropoda > Planorbidae > Biomphalaria > Biomphalaria glabrata. The sequence goes on along the minus strand of NC_074717.1, from coordinate 41,902,206 downwards.
TCTGTTGCTGTATGTATGTGCGGGGGGGGGTCGCGGCAGAGTTGGGGATTGTAAAAAGGGGTCGCCGATCCTAAAAGGTTGAGAACCGCTGGCACACAGTCTTGTGTAGAAACCATTAGCTGGAATAATTGATAGAAACATTTGATTGGACAAAGCCCATTGGAAAGACTCATTACACTAGAGAAGTAGTCAAAGAAAAAAATAGAATTAGAAATTGTAGAGCACCTTCAGCTTCATAAAGATAGAGTTAATGCTAGGTGATATATACATATATTAAACATAAATGGATAGCAGCACCAGGGACCAAGTTTTATTTTATTTAAAATGTATGTATAACATTTGTTTCAGCACCTAGCTTCAACTCTATGTGTACGTTTACAGCTGAATTGTTCACACCCACTGAAGCTTCTGTATGTAATGTTTTTATGTCGTCCACTTGTCATTATGAGAGATTTACAATTAGATAGAGCCATCGTTTGTCTAATACATGCCTAACGGCTGTCTGTGTCGGCTCTATTGAAGTTGTTAGTGAACGGATGTGGCGAGGTGGGGGGGGGAGGGGCTAGCTAGGACATGTGACCATTGACCACTGGGGTGGTAATTTGCATACGGGCGAAACGACTCTGGGCCAGAAAAATGCTTTTAATGGACATTCCGATGGTCTAGAGGTTAAGTTCTCTTAGTACGTTATCGCTAGGCGGTGTTGTCGTTTTCGGGGTCACTGGTTCGGGCTTTGGTCGGCGCAGTCCCTTATTTTCGTCGCATTTAATTTACTACTTTCTCTTTTAAAAAACTTGGTCCCTCGTGCTGCTGTTCATTTATGTTTAATATATGTAACTTCATAAAGAAGAAGCTGATGTTAGTTATTTGACTGTCTAGTTCTTCACTCTTCAAGAAGTTAGTTATTTGACTGTCTAGTTCTTCACTCTTCAAGAAGTTACGGCATCAACGTGTCCTTATTATGTTCAAAGAAAAAAGTTATTGGTGTAGGTATTCTAGAAGTTACAGCTAGTACATAGAAACATCCCTTGCATTTTTGTTCACATTCATCTACTTGGTAGTCTCCTTATAAGCTGATCCTCCCAATTACGTGACAAATTCAATAACAATCTTTTTTTTTTCTCTATTGTTTTTTTTTCCTTATTTTTCCTTATTTGGATTTTCGCTGTTCTGGAAAGTCCCAAGTCTTCTCGACAGTTCCACGATCGGGGTGCACGTGTAGCTCCTGACCTAAAAATGACCCTACTAATTTAAATATATTTGTATTTCTCATATTGTCACCTGGGTGCGCATCAAGGCTGCTAGAGAAGTATAAAAGAAATTGTAAAATTCTAGTAGCTTCCAGTTTCTAAGCAGAAGAATGAATTAGATAAAGGGAGATGGTTGTTTTCGAGTACTCGTCGAAGTGTCATTAAGAGTCAAGAATTTTTTTCCTTCTACGACCTTTTTTTTACCCTCGAAAGGCTTTTATCCCGTGGCCGGGATAATGGATTAGCTCTTTCCTGACTCCTATGACAAGAGGAACCCATCAACAAGCTGATCAGTTCTTAATAACCCGTCTTCCATGAGACACGGCTTCTTGAGCAGACGTCATAGGTTCCGCTTCCTTTAAAAAGGCCGGTGGCCGAGTCCACGAGGGAACACTCTTTATTCCTATAATGTACCGTCGCGTTCTGTGGAGGAACCATCATCGCCCGTATTGTCCCTGCTGCAAACCTGAGCGACGCTTTGACATGGTCGGCAAGCGTCACAGGAAGTTTAAATCTGTTATTGAGTTTGGATTCTGAAGTGTACTATTGCTTGATATATTAATTGCCATAAATTCTGCTTGAACCATTAAATAATTTACTTCTTAACTTAAAAAATTGGGATATTGCTTCATTTATATAAAGCTTTTAGGAATACCAATATGTATTAACCTCTTGATTTTCTTGTAATATATAAATATGTAAGTGTTAGTACTTTTACTTTGTAATCCCCCCTGCATTTTGTTCGTATTAAAACAACCAATGTTAGTCCTGAGAGATTAATCCAACAGAAAGCATTCGGCTACTAGTAAGCCAGCCATTAGCGGTGTAGACTCTTGTGTTTTCTTGAATTTTTGAATGCACTATTATGATGTCTTCACGGATAGACAAGACCATCAATAATACACTAATGTCAATGGAAATTTGTCCCGGAGGAATCGATGCAACGAAATGCATTCCACGAGCTAGGAGGGACATATCTGGTGTTTTCGTTTCAGAGTGGTGCTGGATTAAGAATGGGTCGTTGAAAGCTGTTGGAATAGTTTTCATAGCAATTTCTGGGTTTGTTTGTTTTTTAAACTATGAAGCAAACACATGTGTTGCATGTGCCTCGCGTATCATCTATTTATCAGGACACCATCTAATTGATTACTTATGATTTCGTTGCCAAAGACTCAGTGGTACAAGCCATATAATGCATATACCAACACTAAAACAGTTCTTTACCGCTTTCGTATTTCGTTAATGCATTTTGAATTGAGCGCCAGCATGTGTAAGGCTCAGGTTTAAATTGCTAGCTAGTGTAAGAATCACGCTTGTGAAAGGATCTGGTTTGGGTTGGTAATTCTGTGACATTGTAGATATATATGTACGCAGAGCATACTGATATTTGTTTCGTATTTTCAAGTATGGTCATCTATTTGTTTGATATGGTGCGGGCTTTTTTTTTTTTTGTATCTTTGAGAATCTGCATTTTTCTGCTACATTGTCTTCTAGCAAATCTTCCCCTCCCCCTAAACAGTCAAAAAAAAAAAATCTCATTTCTTGCAAATCTCATTTTGTTACTTGGTGTGTACACGACTCAAGCTCTTTGGAAATCATAATTCATCTTTGTTTAACTATAAAACGTGTTTATTTCCCTTGAAATGGAAATTAATTAAATAATGTGAGACAAATTTAAATCTGTTCCACTTAGCACACTAATCACAAAAGCAAGAAATACATAAAAAGAAGTGTGGTTTTTTTAAACTAAGACTATACAAAGTGTCATTGTATCCATTAGTTTGGATCAGTCATATAATTAAATGTGTGATACATCTAAATCAAGAACAATAAACCTGTTCTATTAATAATACCGTAATTTGTTTTTTTTTTAAATTACGCACAAATTATATCGATTACGTCATAGTTATGTACAAAAAGTAACAAAATAATGACTAAGAGATGATGTTGACTGAGAGATGATGTCGACTGAGAGATGATGTTGACTGAGAGATGAAAGTTGACTTAGAGATGATGTTGACTGAGAGATGATGTTGACTGAGAGATAATGTTGACTGAGAGATGATGTCTACTGAGAGATGATGTTGACTTAGAGATGAAAGTTGACTTAGAAATGATGTTGACTGAGATATGATGTTGACTGAGAGATGATGTTGACTGAGAGATGATGTTGACTGAGAGATGATGTTGACTGAGAGATGATGTTGACTGAGAGATGATGTCGACTGAGAGGTAATGTTGACTGAGAGATGAAAGTTGACTTAGAGATGATGTTGACTGAGAGATGATGTTGACTTATAGATAAAAGTTGACTGAGAGATGATGTTGACTAAGAGATTAAAGTTGACTGAGAGATGAAAGTTGACTTAGAGATGAATGTTGATTTAAAGATTATGTTGACTTAGAGATGAAAGATGACTGAGAGATGATGTTGAAGAGAGATGATGTTGACTGAGAGATGAAAGTTGACTGAGAGATGATGTTGACTGAGAAATGAAAGTTTACTGAGAGATGATGTTGACTGAGAGATGATGTTGACTTAGAGATGAAAGTTGACTTAGAGATGATATTGACTGAGAAATGATGTTGACTCAGAGGTGATCTTGACTCAGAGGTGATGTTGACTCAGAGATGATGTTGACTGAGAGATGAAATCCGATCAAACAAAAACTAGGACCAAGAACAAGACACAGATCAAGATATTGGATGGAATTTCAGAGCTGAAGACCAGAGGGATTTATTGAGGTTAGCTTTGCGAGTGTGTGTTTTTATGTAAATGTTGACATTAAGCTCTTCTAGTTGGTACTGATGACTAATGTCTGTGGTTTTCAAGAATTCTTTCAGCTTTGCAAGTGCTGCTTCGGATTGTGCAATTCTGGTCAGTAGTTCAGCCATGGTTCCTTCGTCTAAAACAATATCTCGACCTTATTAAATCTAGTTTCTTTTATAATTTTTAAAAATGTCCCACATCATTTTAATAGTGTTTTATTGTGTACATTGTTTTGTTATATAATGCTGATAATTCAAACTCAACTGATAGTTACAATGAATAGAGACAAAGTTTGCGAGGGCATCTAACGATGAGAGAACTGCCAAAGAGTTTAATACGGCAAAAATCTGGCTAGGAAAAGAAGATGTACGCGAGAATAAGAGACAGAAAGACAATGAGAGAAAAATAGATCTAATATATAACGCACAATGTAAGGTGTATGTGTTTATGTATGTATGTATGTATGTATGTATGTATGTATGTATGTATGTATGTGTGTATGTATGTATAAAACTTGTATGAATTTCTAATGTCCCGACACTTAAATTTATCTCTTTGACAGAGCGAAACCTTTTTAATAAATCCGGCGAACACGTTTTCACAGTATTTAAATTTCATCGTATTAAATTATCGGCAAAACGGGTAACCTTCTTTCATATTCAACTTTTGTTTTCGTGGAAAATAAAAATATGAAGCGAATAATCGCTATATTTGACATAGGTCTAAATTCAATCTACTATACCAGTAATGCACCACCTAACACCCGCCGACCAAGGGTAATATTTTGCTAGTGTGTGTGTATATATATATATATATATATATATATATATATATATATATATATATATATATATATATATATATATATATACAAGGCTTTTTTGTGACGGTACGCACCGGTACGGAGTACCGGCACCTTTTTGAAAAAAATATTATTTTCTTGTATTTTAACGTATATTATTGATTTTTAGTAGTTACATGTTAGGCAATCAACTACTGAGAACCGACACCTAATAACAAAATTACAAAAAAAGCACTGTATATATATATATATATACACACATAGAGAGAGTGACAGGGAGAGAGAGAGAGAGAGAAATCAAGAGAGAGCGAGAGAGAGAAGAAAACGAAAGTGATTAGGTCGATACATGTATATTTAAGTTTGTCATTTCCCAGAGCAGAACTTCCTTAAAACACTTTCATATCTTGGGCCAATACAAGCAAACATGTTTGCTTCCCTAGGTCCCCATAGAATTTGACCACTTCATTCAAGGAGAGAGAGAGAGAGAGATCGAAAGAGAAACACAGAGAGAGATGGATAGAGACAAATGCGGAGAAAGCGATGAAGAGAGAAAATGGACAGATAGATGGAAAAGAAGAAAGAGAGATAAAAAGAGAGAGGGAGAGAGAGATAGAAAGAAAGAAATAAAAAGATGGAGAGAGACAGAGTGGAAAAGAGAGAGAGAGATTGAGAGATATAATAGTAATAGAAAAGTAATAACAATTTAAAACAAAAGTGCAAAAACACAACCAACACATCTTATGTTGTCAGATGACATTGCTCTCATTCACCGTTGTTTCTTCTGGAACAGCGATTCTCAACCTTTTAAGCTCGGCGATCCCTTTTTTACAATCCCCCACTCTGCAGCGACCCCCCCCCCCCAACACACACAGCAATAGAAGAGTAGACAAAAACAATCCATATTTTCGATGGTCTTAGGCGACCCCCTGGTAAATCGTCTATCGACCCCCAAGAGGGTCACGACCCACAGGCTGAGAACCCCTGTTCTAGAACTTCCTCAAGCCCACGGGAATTGAAGAGCTACACACCGCCACGGGAAAAAAATATGAAAAAATAACAAACGATTATTTACCCTACACGTGAACCACTCTGCTGTGTGTTTATTTTCGTTATTAATATCACTTGGGTCATTTTTCTACATCGTCACTAAGGTCCAGTTGACTCCAGACTCCCAGGGTCTATCAAATATTCAAGATCTTTTGGCCAATTTTTGTTTTCTTCTACTCTGTAAACGAAGAGGGAAAACATATTCCCACTGGTGTGAAAAGAAAAAAGGCAAAATTACATCATCAACAATTTTGTTTCTCCGCATGGACACAATGCATCATTTATTTCTCTCCCCTTTTAATTTCTCTTCTAAAGTGCAAACATCAAGTGAAATAGAGAAATCATACTTTGCACAAATGTTTTTCTCTCAAATATTGAACTGTGGTTCGAAGGAAGTCAAGGATAGATAGATAGATAGATAGATAGATAGATAGATAGATAGATAGATAGATAGATAGATAGATAGATAGATAGATAGATAGATAGATAGAGGAATAGATAGATAGATGGATATATATATATATATGTATATTTAGAGAGAGAGAGTGAGAATGATAGATATATAGATAGAGATAGATAGAGGCATAGATAGACAGACAGATAGATAGATAGATAGATAGATAGATAGATAGATAGATAGATAGATAGATAGATAGATAGATAGATAGATAGATAAAAATAAGTTATTCTTACCAGATTGACTTAGGACAAACTACGTCTTGAATTAAGATGTCAGACAGTTATAAGAAAATCAGCATCATCGCTCCAGCGACACTTCCTAGACCTAATGAGATAAAAATAAAAATGGTATGGCCCCATTTATCTATACATAAGTCATTTCTTTTTTTGAATGGGCAAAACAATAAGGACCGTGAAAATAGACTAGTGAGGAAAAGGGGATAGTTAAATAGATCGGGGAAAGAGGAACAACTCGTCTATGCCAATCACAGTTATCTTCAAACTTTTACGAGTGACGTTTCTCTAAAACCACAAAATTTACTTTCGCGCCCACCCACAGCCATTTGTTCTCCATCATTCTAAGATACAGAAATACATTCTCCTGTCGTCTATAACGAACTGTATATCGTAAGTAGGAAGAGCGCAGATCAATTATATAAGAAAGGCGAAGTACTTGCCGATACATCAGTTTGACTTGTAGCACCAATCTGCTAGTAGACAACTGAACCGCTGTAAACGTATTCAATCTTAACTTATAAAACTTGAAATAACTTAACTTGTGAGCCAAATATAACTTTTATGACAATATAAACTGATTTCACTCGAGATACACTGAAATCAATGTAGTATAAGATAGTAGACGTTAGTACTAATATACAAATTACAATACAATAACACGTCCTTTCAGTCTCGCGTTCTGGAGTCGTCTCTCGTATCCAAGACCGCTGACGACAATGCCGCATGTTTTGTATCATTCACAACCAATCGCTAACCTCTTCCCATCGTCACCATAGAAACAGACACACACACTCTCCAATACAATTATAAAATGTATTGGTGCATTTAACTGTTTCTCTCCAATATGACGATAACATTGTTTATTTGACCCCATTAAATTAATTAAGTTTTCTTTTTCTATAAACATTGATATATAAAAATAGCATGCATTTCCCATCAATTCTACACCAAACAAAATATTTTCTGATAACAACGTCATAGAAGATTAATCATAATAGAAAAGTGATCTACTAATGAACATAATGAATCAATCCGTCGGATCATGGAAAATATATACGGAAAGAAAGAGTTAAAAAGCGTTTTATTCATTGAAATATCAATATTATCACGTGGCTAAATGTTGTTTGTTTACGATTGGTGAATGAGGTCCATTTTAAAAAAATGTCCAGAAAGTGTAAAAGCGAAAGCTGGAGGTTCCGGTCAAAAAAGCAAAAGAGAGTACTGCATAAAGAAGGTGAAGAAAAGTCAGAGATTTTACGTTGGGCTTTTAGTTATGGAAGGGCGGGCAGGGGAGTTCAGATACGTTAAATTGAAACTAGAATTTACGACCAAAAGCATGCGTGGCTATGTTTGTGTGTGTGTGGGGGGGGGAGGTTATAAAACGGGTTGTTCCAGATCAAATGATAAGCTTATGTCAGAGAACATTACGATTCACAAATGGGTGGGGATGGTGAGAGATACACATAGAGAAAGAGAGAGAAAGAGAGAGAGAGAGAGAAAGAGAGAGATAGAAAGAGAGAAAGAAAGAGAGAGAGAAAGAATAGGAGAGAGAGAGAAAGAGAGAGAGAGAGAAAGACAAAAAGAGAAGGAAAGAGAAAGAGAAAGAGAGAGAGAGCGAGAGGGAGAGAGAGAAAGAGAAGGAGAGAGAGAGAGAGAGGGAGAGGGAGAGAGTGAGAGAGAGAGAGAAGGAGAGAGAGAGAAGGAGAGGGAGAGAGAGAGAGAGAAGGAGAGAGAGAGAAGGAGAGGGAGAGAGAGAGAGAGGGTGAGAGAGAGAGAAGGACATCGAGAGAGAGTGATAGAGAGAGAGAAGGAGAGGGAGAGAGAGAGAGAGGGTGAGAGAGAGAGAAGGACATCGAGAGAGAGTGATAGAGAGAGAGAAGGAGAGAGAGAGGGAGAGTGAGAGATGAAAAGAGAAGGAGAGAGGGTGGTTTCATCCTCTTCTAACACAAACAATAGTTAACGAGATTTAAAAAAGTATGTTAGGAAGATTGTTCAAATGCTGTCCGATCATTGGAAGTTCTAACCCCCCCCCCCCCCCCAAAAAAAAGGGGGGATGTTCCAGCCATAATAAATCAACTGACGTAGTCAGAGTATAATGCTAGAACTTGATATTTCTATTCGTTCAAATTTCTTTTTTTATTTTACTTTTTCTCTATTATTTTTACCTCCTCTCTTTTCTTTGATTTATTCCTTTTTAAAAAAAAAATTAACTCACATTTTTATCAAATCAGTCTTCATCTGTTTATAATTCCATTTTTTTTTGTCATTCTAAAAGTAAAATGCATTGTATTTTTTTTCTGCATTAAAATAACGATTTAAAAAAACCCGTAAATGTTCCACTTCTCCTCATTTTTTTACGTATTTTTTTTTAAAATATATTTTCAGTGATCAGGTGGTCGAGTAGGTTGCGCTTCGGACTGTCGTCAAGAAAGTTTCAAGCTTGACCTTCATCCAATGTCATTCCCTGATATCCTGCTGGACATTTGTATCATTGTGTACCATAATCGTTTACAAAGGAACTTACGTCAAGTCAAAGGTCTTTGCTTCATGAGAGATGGTTCATACTATGAACTTGAATAAACATACAATCAAGAATTATAGGCATTTATTTATCAGTTGTTTCTCTTAATTATTCCCCTTCTACATATTCCTTAGTCTGTTGGATAGTTAGGGCGCCACACAAGATCAGATGACCGTCTTTCTCCATTGCTCTCTGTCTTTTGTCTCGGATAAAATCTCTTTCATTTAAATGCTCGATCATTCTTGTATGTTGTATTTCCTTCCTTCTGCTTCTTCTTCTTTTACCTGGTACTTTTCCCTGAAGGAAGGTCTTTGCATGCCCCGAAGACCTTGTGGTGCCTATATGTAAAACACAAATCTCTGACTTGACAATTTACTTCTCAGTCTTATACTCAAATGGTCAAATGAACTTTTGTACTATTCCTCTCGCATTGATGACGTATTTTACTATCTGACAAAACATTTTTACAATACCTCTATTCAAATCACTCCTTCATGGAGGGTGGACGCTGATCTCGAAAACTGCTCTAACAATTTTCCTAGATATTTATCAGTTGATATATATCGCTAAGAACAGAATTACAAGCTCTTTGTTCACATCGGCAAAACTCTAGTTTGGCCGTCATAATTTTTCAAAGTAAAAAATAAATTTGGCTAGAGACTTACAAATCTATCTAGGTCTTGAGCCAACTTGGCTTTGTCAGACTTATTACCGTAATTATGCGATAACAGTAAATTTAAATTTGCTTCAATTTTAATGAAGTTTACAAGAGTTGCTTATTATTTTACGTAAATCTAATATAGATTACATCCTAATTCTAGATCTGGAGGTAGATGTAGACTTGATTTTAAAAGTTCTAAATCAGAACTTTAGGTCTAGTGTTATATCTAGATCTAGATGTCCTTATAATAAATATACCAATAAATAGTCGCACAGTATGCCATCCTCGATGGCCGATTCAGAAAATGCGGACGTTCAACTTCAAGGCAATCAAGCAGCTGACGGTGCCACGGTTTCGATACCCGAATTGAATCAAATATTATTTTTATTATTTTATTATATTTGCAGTTTAACTACGGACTTTATAAGAATATATTCTTTTTAATTTTTTTTCTTCTGTTTTTACTACAAACCTTTTTCAATTACCTACTCTTGTCGCTTTAACAATCAAGTGACACTCTCAGGCAAAGTATTTTCATGTCCAAACACAGCCCACCAGGTCCTCGGAGTTTTTATTTTTGTACCCAATCCACTTGAACTTAAACTATTCGAGACAAGCTTGTTTCTTTTTCAGTTCAGATCTCTTCACTTAGGTCACTAATCCTGTTTAAAATCAACTCTCAAAGTAAGATCCCTCCATAGTCCTTTGTTTTCACTGTGTCAGTCCGCGCACCAGTTCAGGGAGTTCACCTCCCTCCCAGTTCAACCCCACTCCTTCACATCCTTTCCCTTGTTTTGTTTTGTTTTTGCACTTAAGCGTGACTTCCGGTTAATGCAAGGGCAATAAGTTCTCTCTCTGGCTGCGATGAAATGATCCAGCCCAGGCTGCACTGGGCGAGCTCCTGTTTTCCCTCAGCATGACATCAGATTCAATATTCGAGACCATAGAATGACTCTAGTACCAGACTAAGTACTGAATGATAAATAGACTTCCGGGTGGGATGGGATAATCTAATTGTCACTTCTAACTTCAATAACGAAGCAATTGCATTTGGTGAACTATTTCAAAAGGTCGTGAAGACAACAGGAAGTAGATAATATATTTACTAGTTAGTTAACGAGGTATAATAGAATGCCAGGATGTAGCGCTCTGTACTGCAAGCCACCTAAGGGTCAGTAAAACCTATATTCAAAGTATTTTCAATGTTTGGGTATAGTCTCAAGGAAACGAAAGCTTAGTTTTAGAGTTTTCCTTTTTTTTTTTTTTGCAATGCAAAGTACACAACAGAATTCATTCTAGTCCAGGGTGGGCCTTAGATAATTGAATGCTCTAGGCGAAGTGAATTTGGTTACCCCAAATAAAATAGAAAAATAAAAAATAATTTACAGCGAAAAAAATAAAGTTATGCAATTTATATATACCAATTATACTCCCACAATATCATCAAGGAAGAGTTTATTTATTCTCTATAAACTGGACATATCCATTTGTACAATCATATGCGATGCCCACACTAGGCATAGGCACTAGGCATCTGCCTAGTTTGCCTATGCCTAACGCTGACCCTGCATAGTCCCACTAGTTATCGGAGTAGCACCTAATTTTTAAATAAATTTGAGAGATGCCAGACAGGCTAAGTAGTAAAGAGCTTGGCTTCCGAGCCGAAGGGTCTAGAATTCGTATCCTGTTGAAGACTGGGATTTTTAATTTCTGGAGTCCACCAAGTTCTAAAGTGTTGTGGAAAAGTTAAAGGCGGATAGTCGTTGTGCTGGCCACATGTCACCCTCGTTGACCTAGGGCCATAGAAACATATGACCTTCATATAATCTGCCTTATACTTTACTCTTGTACTTTAGTCAAAAAATGAATAAGTAATGAACTAAATTAAAACCAATAAGATACACTAGTCTTAATATTCATTTTTTTCCACTGGTATATCTTTTAATTAGAACGTAATGGAATCAACAATCAGGAATAAGAACATATTTTATGCATATGTAAGTATTCATAGGAAGCATTCCATCAAAAGTAAAGTTCTCCTTTCAGACCTTGAGATCTATAGGTCAAATGATGTCAAGGTCACCTGTTTCTCTTGCCCACGGTTAACAAGGGTGTCATGTGGCCATAACAACAACCAATCGCATTTACTTTTCCCCAACTAATGTCAGGTACCCATTAGAGCTGGGTGGACTCAGATGCGCCCAAATGATCCCGAAATTGAAAATCCCATTTTTCACCAGGATTCGAACCCCGGACACTTGTTTTACGCTCAGCCACATCGCCTCCCCATCAAATGTAGATATAACATTATTATCATTCTACTACAAACTCATAATCTGCATTTTGAATGTCAATGTTTAGACCACAACTTAGTGCATATAATGTTTAGGAAAAAAAAATTTCCCAGGGGTCCAAGGAACGCGTCTTCTGGCAACAGCAAAAAGAAGTGGAGGCAATCCAACTTCCTATAATGAACTTCCAGACTCATGAATCGTTTGATCAGTCTTGAACTAGCACTCAGAGACGGAGAAACTGGTATCTACCATAAGATCTATGCATTTATGAGTAAGTCCATCAATCAAGTCTCCTCCCCCCCCCCCCAAAGAAAAACTGGTACATTATACCAAAATCAATAACTAGCATTTATGTTTTTTTTCCGACTGCAAAATTGAAACATCGAGAAAAGAAATTTGGAAGAGTGATATGTTTTATACGTACTACAGTTTGCTAGTAGAAATCGGAAATGGGAAAACATGATGCCAAAAACTATTTCTCGAAGACATGTGACATGGTAGGAAATTCCAATTATACAGGGCGATTGATATTTTGTACTATAGATCAAGTCATGACGTGGATAGAAATCATCTCCTGGGGCATAAAATTTCACTTAGCTTCAAAGAGATAGATCTGGTAAAGTTAGGAGAGCAGTGGGAATTTGTTTAGTAGAAAAATACTAAAATGATAGCAAAGGCTCTGACCCGTGTTATATATTTTAAAAGGCTCTGAAATACAACCAAGATTGATACATTATAATCAGAGGTGAAACACTTGATTTAAGTATTATTGAAGTTTCCAACGAAGTTCCAACCAACAACCACATTTTCAAAATATTTTCATCCATAAAGAAAGTTTAGCCTAATTTTTTTTTTAAATTTCAAGCTAACATTTCTAGTGTTGTAGTATTGGTGGCTAACGAAACTGTAATAATGCAGTGGGTACCGAGTCACATTGGTGTGACTGGCAACACAATTGCAGACTCCCTGGCCCATTGGGGAGTGCAAATTCCACCCACCGAACCGACTGTAAGTTTCCACCATGCTCTGGCTATAATTAAAAAAAAAACAGAAATGAAAAAGTGGATTGAGTGATGGTACAAGTCCCAAAAAGCCTGCGGAGTCTGGGAGTGTATGAGGCGCCCCGACCGCACTTCCCCGTGGTGGAGGCTGTCCAGGCCTGAGCAAGCTATTATAGCACAGTGCAGGACAGCACTGTCCTGTTGGCTCATATTTCTCACGGCTATTGCCAAATTTCGATTCACGTTGCCCCCGTTGCGGGGAAGAAGAGGAAACCGTGCCTCATTTTCTGTTTGACTGCCCCAGACTTGCTGATCTCCGTCTCGACAGGTCTGGGAAACCAAAAATTCGTGAACTATATGGTGACATGTATGCACTACGCAATACAGCAGGGTTTCTGTCCAGGGCTTTAGCAAGAGAGGATTTGAGCCTCTCAAGCCCTCACTCAAATGGAGTTTGATGATGATGATGATAAACGAAACTGATACAGCGTCACACTAATAGCGCGAATGTCTTGGGTTTGATCACTTTGCAGGCCAATATAATTTCATGATAAAATATGTTTGAAAGAATTGACTTCGTTAAGAAACAGAGAAAACAAAAGCGTATTCGAGTGCTATTGACTCACAAGAGTCATTTTGATCAATTTGTTTATTTATTTTCAAAATCGAAAGTTGAAAGAGAGGACATAAATACGTCACAAGGTACTAGTCAAAGCTTGAAGTAAAACATACATACATCATTTATTTCAGGAGAATAATTCACACATCAAAGTATGGCTAGATAGCTAAGTTTACGAACACGACAGTTTGAGTTTCAGCCATTACTGGCCATTTTTTTTTAAAGTTCGTACCAACTCACTACGTCTGTCTGTATGGTAAAACGTTTTAACATGTCTTTTTTTCTCCCAGATACAGTTGAAATTTTGCATAATTATTTATGGAACCTAATAAAACATGGATCAATTTGTTAATGAAATGTTGTTGATTAATTATTTTTTTTTAAATAAGGGGAAGAAATGCTACTTAATGAGAGATGAGGATATATCTATGGATTTAGTCCCATTTTTACGTTTAAATTAACACATTTTTTCTCACTTTGTAATCAGGGATCGAGTTAAAATTTAACATAAAAAAAAAATTCCCCTTTCAGACATTGTGGTCTATAGGGCAGATGATGTGAAGGTCATCTGTTTTTGTGGCCCACATTTAACGAGGGTGTAATTGTGGCCAGCACAACGACCAACCGCCATTTATTTTTCCCAACTAATGTCCGGTAGCCATTAGAACTGGGTGGACTCGGAGGCGCCCAAAGATCCCGAAAATTTAAATTAAAAATTTGGTATAATTATTCTTAATTATACTTAATTGATACACAAATCGATCCAAAAATTAACCAATCGGTTTATCATTTTAGTACTAATTAAATAATTTTGTTTTAATTAAGAAAAAGGGAGCTAAACCCTGTAGTTTCCGGATAAATGGCAATAATTAGCCTCATTTTTCATTAGATCAACTTTGGTTTTAAAACTTAAAAGTATGATTTTGGTTTGGCTTGTTTTCTTTCTTTATTCAAAACAAAACAACAACAGAGAGTCGCTATCTGATAGAAGGGGAAAAGACTGTATTTAGGAATAGTAAAGATTTTCAGATTACTTGTTTATAGGCGAGTATTTTTTGGTATCTAAACCCCCTTTGTGGAAAGCTAATCTGCCATAATTCCAAGCATACATAAATCCAAATATCTTTGGATAATTTTAACAAATGTGATCAAAATGTATATGCTTTTTTGTTTTTCTATACATGTTCGAAAAGGTTACTTTAGAAAAGATTATTACGCCAAGGCCCAAACATTGTTAAGAAAGACAAGAGATAATAAATGGAAGTTTCTACCTTTGGTCCATCGTGTTGACAATGCTCATATCTAACCAGCACGCAGACATTCCGTTGATGTGAAAGAAAGACAACTGCTAGATTTAAAACTACTTTATTTTGTGTGTAAGTATTTGTTGTGTTCAATTGAACTCATTACGCCACAGAGACAGA
Source organism: Biomphalaria glabrata (assembly GCF_947242115.1). Taxonomy (NCBI): domain Eukaryota; kingdom Metazoa; phylum Mollusca; class Gastropoda; family Planorbidae; genus Biomphalaria; species Biomphalaria glabrata. Next base: position 41,887,121 of record NC_074717.1, on the reverse strand, counting down.
AATTTGAAATCGTGGCCTTATTTTCCTTAGGCATTATAGTTGGCAGGCGACCCAAAGGCAGTCCCCGAATGCGATGGATTGATGATGTGGAAGCAGATCTGCAACAGCTTGGGGTTAGGGCGCGGAGACGAAAGGTCCAAAAGAGATCTAAATGGAAGGATGTGTTGAAGCAGATCAGAGCCCTCCATGGGCTGTAGCGCTCCTGGGATGGATGGATGGATTATAGTATATCTTGTTAATTACAGACGTTCTCTTTCCATATGTTTAAGATGGCAGATCTGTCTATTATCTAAGATGGTAAATCTCTGTCTCTAGATCTAAGATGGTAGTTCTCTAGTTCTTGGTTTCTCTGTCCCTAGGCCCTAGGTTTAAGATGGTAGATCTGTCTATTATCTAAGAGAGTAAATCCCTGTCTCTAGATCTAATATGCTACTTCTCTGTCTCTAGGTTTAAAATTGTATTTCTCTGTCTCTAGGCTTCAGATGGGCATCTGCCCGAATACCCCTATAGCCAGCCCGCCCCTGATTTGTAAGTTATTATTGCTACTTTACCTTTTAGCCTTTTGTACTGAAGTGTCTGCAAATTTAGTAATTTTACTAATGGTGATAATCTTGTGAAATGTACATAATAATCAATGACACATCCATCCCCCTACAGGAACTCACATTAACCCTAGAGAGACGGTTTAGTACAAACGTGTGCAAACGTGAGTTGCTATATAAAATACGACACATGAAATATTAAAATGTATTTACTAGCATGCCCCTAGATTAAATATGATTACAATAGTCATTCTAGTTAGCATCAATACACTACTCTTTTCCTTTCTGATTTGTAGCTCATAAACCAAGCATGCAAAACATAAAAAAATCGTTTTTAAATAACCTAAAGCTTATTTAAGGTGAGGAACTCTACGCTTACAACTAAAGCTCTCAAATATGTATAAGTTATTTCCTTTATTCGATATCAAACAAAATAATTAATAACCAATAAAATAATATGAGCTATTGGTTGATTTTTTTTGTTATTGATTCATGTAATGTCTATGTCAATGAATAATTGTGAAAAGTTTCAACTTGATGCGAGAATGGGGTGGGAGAAATAACGTGCTCAAACTTATTACCAGACAGACAGAAAGACAGACAGAGTGAGTTGATATAAGCTTTGTAAAAAAAAAGTAATCAATGAAAATATACAACACGTTCATTACCTTTTTTTTGTTTTACATCAGCTTGTAGATCTCGGTAGAATTTTTTCCAACACTAGACCACTCCGATTAATTCAAAATAAAAATAAAATTTGACCACTAATAAAGTGTCCACTCGGTAATGACCAGTACTGGTCACTGAGATAAGGATGAAAGAAATGGAGCAGCGCTTGGCGAGTCAAGACACCATCGAGGCGCTGGCACAGTGTGAACAGGGCGTTCTCTCCCGCTCCCACTTGTTTAGTGTTAGGTGAAAAGCATTACATTAGGGTGAATCGAAAGGGTGAAAGGGGGGGATGAGCAAGAAACTGGTGAATCAGACTTTGTAACTTAAGAAACAGAGAAATCAAAAGACAGACTTCCTCGTTTTGCTTAGTTAAACCAAAGAAAATTAGAGTTTGAGGATTTTTAAAGATGTTTCTGAATTTAAAAGTAATTTTGTTTTTGTGTTTCTAAGTTGTCATTTTTTTTTAAAATATATTTTCGTTTTAGGGTTGTTGTTTTTTTCGGTGGTTTTTATTGTGTCTTCTGTGGGAAATCTTTTTTTTTTTTTTACTTGCGGCTTCAGATCGATTGGATGGTTGCCTGGTCGTTCGGTTTGGGCGCAGAACTTTCGCACAGTCGTCTCGACGGTCTAGGGTTAATACTCTGCCCTCTGCATTCACCAGTGGTCCTGCGGGAGGTTTGGACTAGGATTAAGATTATTAAATTATCTGAAAGATTATCGAGAACACCCGAAATCCAATGACTTGGCAGAATTTAAGTCATTGGTTAACACGTATGACTAAACAGACCCAGGAACACGCGTAGAATGTAATTAGGCTATCTTCTTTTTTTTAAAGTAATGTCTGTATTTTATAAGATATGGTGATGTAAAATAACATAAGATCATAACATCATTAAGTATAATATTTAAGAAATAGCAGCGTAGGATTAAAGCCATGGTTTATTTCTTCTAACAGGATGTAGTTTATGAAGTCTAAGCCTTCTGTCACTTTTGGCTTTATATTTCCTCTCTTTGCTAACCGATGGATAGTTAGTGTCGCGTTCATTATCTGTCTTCAATATGGCTTCGCTTATCTCTAGTCACTCTTTGCTAGCTTTCCCATTATGTCAGTTGTAGTATGGTAAACTTTAAGACTGACATACATCAATATAAACAAAAATAAAACTGTATTTAAAACAAAACACGCAAAGCATCGTCCCAGAAATAGAAATAGCTATTAGAGACTTCAAAAAAATATAACATAAACATATAACATCTTCTTAGGTTTACACCTTGATGCCCAACCTAATTCGATCTGCGGGCCATTATAATTTCCCACACTCGTCTCGCGGGCCTCATGACCGGAATGGTACAAACACGAAATAAAATAAACCTGTTCTACGCTTTGTACCGACGTTTCGATGGGCCGGATGAAACCAAGTCGCGGGTCAGGGCCATATCTGGCATCACTGGTGTAGACGAAGTAACTCATTTTGATATTTATATCCAACATTTGTGATATTATAAAAATTTAAGATTTGGAATTTGACTTTTATTTTGATTTATCCTGCTATTTACTAAAGCTTGAAGATATACATGTATTGTACAGAGTTGTTACCATTAAACAATTTTAATAAATATCCCATCTACTAAATGACATTCATAGGTTGTTTGGTCATGACTTTAGTGCCCCCAAGAATGTCACAATTATCTCACATCGAGGCCAGGCTTCTGTGGTCACGTTCCCTGATATCAAGCGATGTGCGGAGTCCAGTAAATGTTTGCAATAATTGACTAGGAGACGAACCAGCCCACATGTCCCCATGTGAATAGCATCTATACACGGTTAAATTGGCCAGGGACCTACTTGACAGCAGATCTTAGATACATCTCATGACTGATAATTGAAGGAGACGTCTAAGAACTACATCTCATGAATGGGAAGTAAAAGAACGTATCCTTATAGTGGAGGCTTAAGCTAAGTAAAGATTAAAATTGGGCATGTAGTAGTATACCAAACTGATACATTAATATACCAAACAGATACATTAGTACTAAACAGATACATTAGTATACAAAACTGATACATTAGTATACCAAACAGATACATTAGTATACCAAACAGATACATTAGTATACCAAACAGAAACATTAGTATACCAAACAGATACAGTAGTATACCAAACAGATACATTAATATACCAAACAGATACATTAGTATACCAAACAGATACATTAATGTACCAAACAGATACATTAGTATACCAAACAGATACATTAGTATACCAAACAGATACATTAGTATACCAAACAGATACATTAGTACTAAACAGATACATTAGTATACCAAACTGATACATTAAAATACAAAACAGATACATTAGTATACCAAACAGATACAGTAGTATACCAAACAGATACAATAGTATACCAAACAGATACATTAGTATACCAAACAGATACAGTAGTATACCAAAACAAATACAATAGTATACCAGGCAAATACATTAAAATACCAAAACAGATACATTTGTATGCCAAAACAGATACATTAGTATACCAAACAGATACAGTAGTATACCAAACAGATACATTAGTATACCAAAACAGATACATTAGTATACCAAACAGATACAGTAGTATACCAAACAGATACATTAGTATACCAAACAGATACAGTAGTATAACAAACAGATACATTAGTATACCAAACAGATACATTAGTATACCAAACAGATACATTAGTATACCAAACAGATACAGTAGTATACCAAACAGATACAATAGTATACCAAACAGATACATTAGTATACCAAAAAGATACAGTAGTATACCAAAACAAATACAATAGTATACCAGGCAAATAAATTAAAATACAAAAACAGATACATTTGTATGCCAAAACAGATACATTAGTATACCAAACAGATACAGTAGTATACCAAACAGATACAGTAGTATACCAATTAGATACATTAGTATACCAAACAGATACATTAGTTTACCTAACAGATACATTAGTATACCAAACAGATACATTAGTATATCAAACAGATACATTAGTATACCAAACAGATACATTAGTATATCAAACAGATACAGTAGTATACCAAACAGATACAGTAGTATACCAATTAGATACATTAGTATACCAAACAGATACATTAGTATACCAAACAGATACATTAGTATACCAAACAGATACAGTAATATACAAAACAGATACATTAGTATACCAAACAGATACATTAGTATACCAAACAGATACATTAGTATACCAAACTGATACAGTAGTATACAAAACAGATACATTAGTTAACAAACAGATACAATAGTATACCAAACAGATACAATAGTATACCAAACAGATACATTAGTATACCAAACAGATACAATAGTATACCAAACAGATACATTAGTATACCAAACAGATACATTAGTATACCAAACAGATACAGTAGTATACCAAACAGATACAGTATTATACCAAACAGATACATTAGTATACCAAACAGATACATTAGCATACCAAACAGATACATTAGTATACCAAACAGATACATTTGTATACCAAAACAGATACATTAGTATACCAAACAGATACAGTAGAATATAAAAACAGATACAGTAGTATACCTAACAGATACATTAGTATACCAAACAGATACATTAGTATACCAAACAGATACAGAATTATACCAAACAGATACAGTAGTATACCAAACAGATACATTAGTATACCAAACAGATACAGTAGTATACCAAAACAGATACAGTAGTATACCAAACAGATACATTAGTATACCAAACAAATACATTAGTATACCAAACAGATACAGTAGTATACCAAAACAGATACATTAGTATGACAAACATATACAATAGTATACAAAACGATACTTATCAAGTGCTAACAATTTAAAGAGATAAGTTTAACAAGCGTATACCACGTTATTATGCAGCCATCCATTTGAAAAATAGTAACGTGACGCAGAAAGAAAAGTTGGTCAAAAAGAAAAGTTGGACAGAAAGAAAAGTTGGACAAAAAGAAAAGTTGGACAAAAAGAACAAGATTACAAAGAGAGTTTGTGTTACACAAACTCAGAGGCGGCCCCCGTTGAAGTCGGATCCCTGTCGGATCTGCATATTCGCAAATAATATTCAAGAGGTGATTTAATTTTGATGTAAAATGTTTTACACGTTTCGGATGTTCCTTCAGAGTTGAAGATAATTACTTCCTAGTCCAAACCTCCCGCAGGACGACGGGGGATGGGAGCGGGCAGGGTTTGAACCCTGGGCCATCCATAAATCTGAACGACAGTCCAGCGCGCAAACCGCACGACCAGGCAGCCATCCGATGGTCAAAGGTAATAATGTTTCAAAGATTCATTTGCCGTAAATTTAAATTTAAATTTAATAAAAAAATAGTAGATTAGTTTTAGTATATTAAAACATTACAATATTGATCAAAACGTTTGGAAATGAAAATCTACACTTTTTTTTTACACTTTAAGTTTAGAAATTGAAATTCTACATCTTAGTCTATTTTAGTCTAAACTAGATCTAGAAATTCTAGATCTAGACTCTAAAATAATTTTAATTAGAATATAAATCCAGATCTAGATATACTGTAATAAAAATCTAGATCTAGTTTAAAAAATCTAGATTATATCTAAATCAAGATATCATTCCTTTTTTAAACGCGAGTCACATAACGAGGCTTAATGAACATTACTATACCGAGTTCTTTTTTCATTTCATTTGAAGAATTAATTCCATATAACGTCAGAGGGAAAAAAAACACTACGTCACACGGCCTAGCTAGACTAAAAATCGCCTTCATCTATAAGAGCCATTTATCGAGTGTTCATAGACTTTGGTGCACCGAGTGCGTTCTTTAAGCATTTCATTTAAAGAATTCATTCCATATGACGTCAAAGGAAAAAAAAACACTACGTCACACGGCCTAGCTAGAATAAAAATCGCCTTTATCATTACGAGCCTTTTATCGAGTGTTCATAGACATTGGTGCACCGAGTACGTTCTTTTAGCATTTCATTTAAAGAATTCATTCCATATGACGTCAAAGGAAAAAAAAAACACTACGTCACAAGGCCTAGCTAGACTAAAAATCACCTTTATCAACACGAGCCATTTCTCGAGTGTTCATAGACATTGGTGCACCGAGTGCGTTCTTTTAGCCTTTCATTTAAAGAATTCATTCCATGTGACGTCAAAGGAAAAAAAAACACTACGTCACACGGCTTAGTTAGACTAAAATATGTTTTCATTAATACAAGCAATTTTTTCGAGGGTTAATAGACATTGGTGCACCGAGTGCGTTCTTTTAACATTACATTTAAAGAGTTCATTCATATGACGTCAAAGAAAAAAAATTCCATTACCTCACAATAGGCTAGTACCGGTACCATAAAAAAAATGTCTTTATTTACACGAGATATTTAACGAGGGTTCATAGACATTGGTGCACTGAGTTCTAATAGATATTATTTAAAATGGATCAAAGCCACATTGTTTTTGCGTTTTGTCTGTCAGTCTGTCTGTCCGTTATCTTGATATAAAAAAAACAACTAAAAGTTATTAAAAATTTATTAACCTTTATTTTACGTTTCAAAACATCGCAATAATTTTTAGGTATGAACACAATTGAAAAGTTTATATAATAGATTGTTCCGGATGTTTGTATAAATAGTAAAAGAAAAAGAGAATTTCAGATAAATGTAATACCGTTAATTAAATTTTTTGGATGGTCTCGTATAAAAATTAGATGTACTACAGCCACGTGGAGAGATTTTCATACCTTACTTTGGTGTTTGGATTCTGTTTTCCTTAAAAATCGGAACATAATATTAACGATAATTAGATTTTTTAATGTTTTAGGTAGAAAGTTAAATGTACTGTAAGAGAGTAGTGAGTTAAAATATTTTTCATAAAAATCCGTAAAAAAATTATTTCGTAAATGAGAAGATTATTTGTTTATTAATTAGAAGAGGGAGTTCAAACAATTATTTGGCGTTAGTAGATTTTTAAATAAATTCGGAAATTTCTGGCGACGATTTGTAAGAAACAAAATCCGGAACTTTCTTTATCGATTACAAAACTTCTATGTTATGTTTTACAAGAAAATTAAATGTCTAAAAAGTAATTTTCAGTAATCAATTCTAGTAAATTACTTTTTTTAAAAGCCTTATGCGATTTCAAACAATCATTAGGCATAATTCATGTTTTATAAAACAATATCCGGAACATTTTTACACTTAATGAAATATAAGTCAGTATAGAGATTATGATTTAGCATTAATATGCTATTTACATAAAAAACGGAACAACATATTATTGATAATGTGTTTTTGCAACGTTTAAGCATGGAAATAGAATGTAATATAAGTTAGAAGAGCAAACAAACATTTGTTGGCGTTGATTAGTTTTGCACAAAAAAATCCGGAACAATCAATTTTAGATACTTAAAACTATTGAGATGTTATGGGAGGAACATTAAAGGGTAAATCAGATTTTCAATAGCTTTTAGAGTTCTAGTTTTTTAAATCTAATCGTGACAGACAGACCGACCAACAGACAAAACGCACAAAAATAAGCTTCTTTTATTCGGATGGGGGCACTAAACAAAAAATAAATAAAATCTGATTTTTAAAAAAAGTTTAAGGAATTGGTTTAGCACCTGATCATGTTGCGACGTTACGCTACTGCACGAAAATCGCTGTATAAAAAGTCCATTTAAAAAAATGTGCGTGATATTTACATACAAAGTGCATTATTAGCTTTTATAAACAAATAGAAATGTTTTCTTTTAATTTTAGCAGCTAGTTGACCAGAAAAAACGTCTTTAACTATTATTTGTATTTGTTGTAAACATTTCCTGTACATTTTAAAAATATATTTGACTTAGTGATACTGAAAATACACAAAAATTGTCCATCTTTGTTAGCATATTGTAACATTGCCTCCCTTACATTTACGTAATTGTTTTAGAATTGGTGTATTTTTATGAAAAAATCGCTTGCATAATTAATTTTATAAATTAAACGGTTTGCTTTTAGAAAACCAAAAGTAGCCGTTGCACCTAAACTTTTCAAGCCGGATTTAATGATGAAATAATATTTTTCATATCTCTTCTAGTTTTCGAGATCTGAGTGTGACAGACGGACAGACGGACAGACGGACAGACGGACAGACGGACATTTTGCACAAACCTAATAGCGGCTTTTTCCCCTTACGGGGGCCGCTAAAAATTGGACAGAAAGAAAAGTTGGACAAAAAGAAAAATGGGACAAAAAGAAAAGTTGGACAAAAAGAATAGTTGGACAGAAAGAAAAGTTGGACAGAAAGAAAAGTTGGACAAAAAGAAAAGTTGGACAAAAAGAATAGTTGGACAGAAAGAAAAGTTAGACAAAAAGAAAAGTTGGACAAAAAGAAAAGTTGGACTGAAAGAAAAGTTGGACAAAAAGAAAAGTTGGACAGAAAGAAAAGTTGGACAGAAAGAAAAGTTGGACAGAAAGAAAAGTTGGACAGAAAGAAAAGTTGGACAGAAAGAAAAGTTGGACAAAAAGAAAAGTTGTAGAAAAAGAAAATTTAGGCAGAAGAAAAGTTGGACAGAAAGAAATTTGGACAAAAAGAAAAGTTGGACAGAAAGAAAAGTTGGACAAAAAGAAAAGTTGGACAAAAAGAAAAGTTGGACAAAAAGAAAAGTTGGACAAAAAGAAAAGTTGAACAGAAAGAAAAGTTGGACAAAAAGAAAAGTTGGAGAAAAAGAAAAGTTGGAGAAAAAGAAAAGTTGGACAGAAAGAAAAGTTGGACAAAAAGAAAAGTTGGACAAAAAGAAAAGTTGGACAGAAAGAAAAGTTGGACAGAAAGAAAAGTTGAACAAAAAGAAAAGTTGGACAAAAAGGAAAGTTGGACAAAAAGAAAAGTTGGACAAATAGAAAAGTTGGACAGAAAGAAAAGTTGGACAGAAAAAAAAGTTGGACAAAAAGAAAAGTTGGACAGAAAGAAAAGTTGGACAAAAAGAAAAGTTGGACAGAAAGAAAAGTTGGAGAAAAAGAAAAGTAGGACAAAAAGAAATGTTTTACCAAAAGAACAATTGTTATAAGGAAAAAGTATTTTTTAAACAGTTATTTAGAATAAAATGTCTGGAAAACAAACGTTTTTTTACTAAATATTTAGAAAGTATTTTCTTCGTATTAAAAATGAAATATTTTTAACAAAAAACGTAACAAGAAAACTTAGCTAATCACTTTGTGATGTCAAAAGTTTAACGCACAATTTTCATGTGAAAAAAACCTCAACAAAACTATCCCAACAAATTTCTCTTCATATCAGTCATTGAGTTTGTCGTGCAATAGATTCTGGGTCTAAATTTTTGGTTCCTTTTTAAATAACGGCTATGATCCAGAACAATCAATGAACGGTTGGTGGAGGCATCTTCCATTGTTCGTTTGGCTCGCTTTTCTTCTAGAGCTGAGGTCATTTTTTGTTTATTTTCATAACTATCTCTTTAAGTCCCATTAGTGAAAAACAGATGATTTGAGGCAAATAGATGGTTAGACCGAGGCGCAGTGGCTGAGCGGTAAAGCGCTTGACTTCCGAACCGGGATCCGGGGTTCGAATTCTGGTGAAGCATTGGGCGAAGGCTTCCTCAACAGGGATTCGACATAGGCGACTTTCAAAGACATCTAGTGCCCACGGATTTCGGTCTTCTAAGAAGGTGCAACGCCATGTTAGACTTGTTTTTGTTTTCTATGTTCGGCTGTATCAGTATATTTACAAAAACGCATTCCTATACAAGTAATCCTACTACCTTTAACATTTAATGGTGCCCCTATACTCAAATTACGACCCCTACGAGCGATCGTGACACTACAAAATGACATAAAGACTTTCTGGTGTTTCATATAAACAAACAAATGCTTAATTAGACATTTTCTTATTATCAAAAAAAAAATTAGAACTGATAAATATTTACAAATATCTAATTATAATTATTCATCAGAGAATATCAAATTTTTAAAAGAATCCAGAGAACAGAAGTCAGAGCAGGAAGAATTAAAAAAAAAACTCAAAAGAAATCTGAATGGAAGGATGTTTTGAAGTGGTTTAAGTTAAGTCATAAGTCCGAACTGTGAGGCTGTTTAGGTCTAAATCTTTGTATCTAGTTTAACCATATTTTCTCTAACTTCTATTTCTATAACTTATCATGTTTTTCAAATTTCTGAATGTTTACTCCTACATCAGATTTAATAGACTCTCCTTGGAATGGTAAAGAAGTATATTGCTTGGACTAGTTTATTTCAAAATGAGGAGGGACAGGTGTATCACGTGCAACGAGGTTTACATTTTGTACAAGGATCGAAACAGTAACAGTTTTCAGTAAGGAATTGAATTTTTTTAATAGCTGTTTCTTACAACCTTCAATGAAGTCCAGTTGGAAATGGGCGCCGATAGAAAGGATTTTATCAAGTTATCGGTGGAGACGCGACAAAATAGAACGGACGAAATAGCGCTATTTCGTCCGCGCTTTTTGTCGAGGAACTGACGATCGCGAAAACTGTCAGAGGGTTGAGTCGTGACTTTTACGAGGCGCACAGCCACCGGTTCCGGTCCGCTCTTTATAAGCTCTTATTTTTCTAATAACCTACACTGCAATAGACACTATTCCGTGGGATCAAATCTTTGCCCATTGTTGACGATCCCTAATTTGGAACGGCATGGAGGACTTGTAGGACTGGGTTGTGAGGGCTACACCGATCATAATCAATGATTTACATTTTCATAAATAGTTCTAACACTTAGGGACGAGAGGACTAAAGATTTATTCATGAAACTAAAAAAAAAACATCTTTTAATACTGTCTCTGATCTAAACGATTGTCTGTGCAACAAACAAAGTACTGAATGCTCAGTTTGAATATATTTCAAGAACATTTATGACAAAAAAAAATATATAAAAAAAAAACGAAGCTTATATTTAGCGTACTTGTATCGATAAGTCTGGATCAGTCATGTAATGAGATTTGTAATAGATCTCGACTTACAATAAAAAGCATTTTTAAAAATACAAAGAAAGTGAGGAATGACCTAAATTCCAACTCATGGCTCTGAAGGTGAAAACAGCAATAAATCAGCCCATGATTATGGACGATTCAATCGTTATTCGTTATCCATTGTTTCTATAGTCACGTCCTATTTTTCATGTTGTGTTCACTAAGTTTCAGACGACGACCTACAAAGGGGACTAATTCAGATTATACCACCAAATTATTTCCCTTCGTCTAGATACCAAACAAAATAATTAACTAATTGGTAATTTTTTTTTATTCTTGTGTTAGTTAAAAGAAATAAATGTGCAAAACTTTAGCTTGATCTGAGATTGTGTGTGGGAGAAATAAAGTGCACAAACTTCTTACCAGACAAAGAGACAGAGTGAGTTGTAATACGCTTTGTAATGACATGAAAACTATCTGACTATAGCCACTACACCAATTACAAGTTCAGTCTATTCTTAGAAACATAAGAAGATTGTTACTTAAAAGCATTATTTACAACGCTGAAATGTAAACAACAAAAATTAGTTCCTCAAAGCTCTAGACATTTAGTGTGCCTGCACTTTCTTTAAATTGTCTGGTCCAGGGTCCCCTGAGTGACGTTTGCTATGTCAAGGCGCTTGACATATTTAGATTTTTTTTTCTTCTCTTTACCGATTCGAGATTCCATCTGGGAAATGGGATTTCCATAGAAGAGTGTTTCTTCCAATGTCTTTCATGGTTAGTTCATTGCAGAGGGAAAAAAATAAAAGCACCTTTACAAACAAGTCTATATGTGAAAAATATGTGAAAAATATGTGAAAAATATGTGAGAAATATGTGAAAAATATATGTGAAAAATATGTGAAAAATATGTGAAACATATGTGAAAAATATGTGAAAAATATGTGAAAAATATGTGAAAAATATGTGAGAAATATGTGAAAAATATATGTGAAAAATATGTGAAAAATATGTGAAAAATATGTGAAAAATATGTGAAAAATATGTGAAAAATATGTGAGAAATATGTGAAAAATATGTGAAAAATATGTGAAAAATATGTAAAAAATATGTGAGAAATATGTGAAACATATGTGAAAAATATGTGAAAAATATGTGAAAAATATGTGAAAAATATGTGAAAAATATGTGAAAAATATGTGAGAAATATGTGAAAAATATGTGAGAAATATGTGAGAAATGTGTGAAAAATATGTGAAAAATATGTGAAAAATATGTGAGAAATATGTGAAAAATATGTGAAAAATATGTGAGAAATATGTGAAAAATATGTGAGAAATATGTGAAAAATATGTGAAACATATGTGAAAAATATGTGAGAAATATGTGAGAAATGTGTGAAAAATATGTGAAAAATATGTGAAACATATGTGAGAAATATGTGAAAAATATGTGAAAAATATGTGAAAAATATGTGAGAAATATGTGAGAAATATGTGAGAAATATGTGAAAAATATGTGAAAAATATGTGAAAAATATGTGAAAAATATGTGAAAAATATGTGAGAAATATGTGAAAAATATGTGAGAAATATGTGAAAAATATGTGAAAAATATGTGAAACATATGTGAAAAATATGTGAGAAATGTGTGAAAAATATGTGAAAAATATGTGAGAAATATGTGAAAAATATGTGAGAAATATGAGAAATATGTGAGAAATATGTGAAAAATATGTGAGAAATATGTGAAAAATATGTGAGGAAGAACAAGGCTTTGACTAGAACGTTTAGTTTCTTGAAGCAATGTTAAGACATATAATACTATTAACGTCAGTAAGTTAGGTCAGTATTAGTATATAGGTTCACGGTTGGAGAAAAGAGTGTGGGACAATAACTTGCTGACTAACAATACGAAAAACCCTTAGTCTACTGGACCTGTGTGAAACATGGTCAACCTACTCATGGCAGGAAAAAAAAACTGAATATGTTTCGACTCCCCATTTAAAGTGATCTTCAAAATAAGGAGGCAAGATAAAATAACCAAAGCGGAAGTGCTATGAAGATCAGGGTGCCTGGCATCCGCTGTGTCATTAGCAACAGACGCCTTGCCTGCTTTGGCCACGTTCATAAAATGCCACAAAATCGACTTCTACAAGACATTTTGTATATTACAGGATATTACAGAAGGCAGGAGAACCGCTGGTCATCCACTTTTAAGTTATACTGTTTGTAAATGCGAGATGAAGCTGTTCAAAATCATGTAAAATGTAAAATGGCATAAGTTTCTGTGGTCCACGGCTAAAGAGGGTATCATCGACTATGAATATTTGTGCCAAATTTTTAAGAGAAGCTTGAGAAAAAACGTATAAGATTTTTTATTAGACGGAAGGAGTAAGTTAATTTAATCCTTTTAATAAAAATAAACTAAACCGTATTTGACAGAAGAAGTAAACTACTGTTATTAATAACTTCATTTTATAACCTCTCACATTTGTAACTCTGCCTGTGTTATAAATAATATTCTACATTTACTTTGTCTATTTTGTTGATGTAACAGTTGTATGGTTTAAATCTGTTTCGTGTTTTTATTGTTTCCAAAACAAAGGTGGTCTTCTGATTACTTTGTTGTCAACAAAAGTTCTATTTCTTTAAATAAAAAGCACAAACAAAATGGAGGAAAATGAAACATTTAAAACAAAAAAAAAAATCACACACAAACACCCACAAGAGATTTTCAGAAATTTTTTTACTGAAGACGCTTGCTCAAAATATGTCTAAAGAAACAAATACTCACACAGTAACAAACACACACAAATGTTCTGAGAGCACAGAAAATTGATTTGTTTGGAGAAGTTTGCTTTATTAGAAAATAGAAATTCTAGGCATTTAATAACACAATTAAATAAAAAAAAATATGAACATTGACAGATAAAATATAGACGGGTAAAAACTTTAAATATTACAGAAAACAACAAAAATACCCATTCTTTTAAACGAAAAAGTTTGACATTTCTAAAAAAATTATTTATTTTGTGATAAATGAAAGAAGAGATAAAAAAATATTAAAGAAACAAAATATAAAATTATTTTAGAAAAAAAATAAAAAGAAAATATAATAATAAAAGAAACAAACGTTAACAACTATATTTCTGAATAATATAGAATTCAGTTACCTTTTTATATAGAAAATAATTATTTACCAATAATCAAGTCACTAATTAGTTCATTTATAGTTATAATCTTTTAGTTAGGTACTAAAAATTAATATGTAAAGTTCCAACTTGATTTTAGAATTGGTATGCTATATAACAAAATATATACACATTTTTAGGAAAATTTAACATTGTACAGTATAGTATAATTTGATAAGTAATAAGAAAATGTACCATAGATATTGTTAAATTTAAACTGAGCTTTTGTGTTAAAGCTATCTTTGCAATTTCGTACATTCTGCATCTTTTATGATGTTTTCGACAGTGAGACGTTTCTAACAATATAACCAAACCAGCTCAGTATTTGTCTCTTTATAATTATAGATTCTGTGTAAACTTTTGACAAACAAACAATTTCAAAGACATAAAACAGAAATACAATGTATTACTGGTATTTCACTAAAATGTACCAGTTTAAAATTTTCTAAAAAGACTTTTAAATATATATATCAATAGAATTTTATTCTTTTATTATAAAAAATTGTAAAAATAAATTATACATAATATGCTATTCTTAAATTTCACTTAAAAAAATAATGTTTAGGATAAAAAATGCAAAAATATGTTAAAAAAAAGTCTAAAGAGTTCTCTGTCATTGTACTACAGAAATAAAAGACAGAAAGTCAACGTGAAAGAATAATAAAACTAAAAAAAAGATAAAATCAATTTTTAATAAATATCAATATAACAAGATTAACCATATTAAAGGTCAACCTTATAAAAATATAAAATATTATCTTTTTTTTTTAAAATACAGTTTAAAATCATATAAAATCATATAAAAAAGTTTTAAATCATAAAAATTTACAATTTTGAAGAAATATTTGTAAAATAAAGCTAGAACATATTCTGTATATTTATCTTACGAAATTCTCATTTAAGTGGTATGTTTTTATGACCTTAATTTGATAGATTTGTGTCAGCTTTGTGGCATTTTCGTAGAGTGTTGGCTTATAGAGCTTAAAGTACTAGTCTCTAATCTCACCGAAAGCAATATTTTTTTTTACTTTTTCTATTCTTTTTTTTTTGTACTATATGAACATATGTACTACGATATCCGAATAAATTAAAAATTCTGTTTTTTTCAAATTTTTTTCGTAGAAAATCCAGAGATTTGCCAATTTACAGTTTTACTTCGTTCATCTATCTCTCTTTGCAATTTTATACATTCTGCATCTTTAATGATAATTTTGACAGTAAGACGTGTCTAAAAGTATGCCTGTTCAATTTTGTTTTTTAAAGGGCTTTTTCCTATAGTCTTTAGTGAGATATGTTTTGGCCACTTGGCACGTATTATGTGTCGCAACCATTTCTTGCTGAATGCCTTGACCTAGCCTGCATTGCTATTGGTACTCTCCATGTCTGTGCGTGATGCGATTGCCCACGTCGACTTCGACTTGCTCCGCTTCTGCGGCTTTATGAATTTTAAATAGTATATTTCAAAAGAAATTTATTTTCTAAAGTTTATATAATAACAAGCCGTAAAACAAATTGTATATATATTATGCTTTTCTAAATTTTTCTTTTCAATTACGAATTTTTCAGGACAAAAAATGCAAAAATTTGTTCATAAAAAGTCTAAAGAGTTCTCTTTGTCATTGTACTACAGAAATAAAAGAAGGAAAGTCAATGTCAAAGAACGATATGTTTTGGCCACTTGGCACTTATTATGTGTCGCAACCATTTCTTGTTGAATGCACTGACCTAGCCAGCATTGCTATTGGTATTCTCCATGTCTGTGCGTGATGCGATTGCCCACGTCGCCTTCGACTTGCTCCGCTTCTGCGGTTTGCAAAGTATGTCTAAAAGTTACTTATTTCTGGGACTTAGTTTAAAATCTTAACGTATTATTTTCTAACAGGATATCAAGATAAACGCTTCTACTATTGAATAAGGCACCGATCATTTTTAAGAAACCTCTAACTATCTTGTTCGTCAGCCGCCTGCATCAATTTGGTCTCTTGTATGTCATTTCTAGCAAGATGGCACCAATGCCGGTCTTAATAGCGTTTTTTGAGACGCACTTTTATTACAATCAACTTTCAGCTTGCCAAACACGTTTGTCCCTCTAACAGGATATATAACCTTACTAGCGTAATTGTCGAAAATATAAGCATCTTTATTTACGAAACTGACTAGGAGAAAATGATTTTTTTAAAGTCCGGTTCTATAAATAGCTTACATAAGTCTATCTAAAATTGGTTTAACTTGGACAAAACTAATTGTTTGCAAGTCTACACAATTCTTTTTTTTATTAACTAAACATTTTAGAATGACATATACTTTATATAGAGACCTAAACTTTAAGATCAAATCTCTTTCTAAGTTGTTGTTTAAATATTTTCTATTTTATTTCTTTTAGTCTATATCGGGGTTTTTAAATATACCTTATTACAATCTTCGTTTCTAATTGACCGGACTAGTAGAATTTCTAAAAGGATGTTTTAAAAAGATAGGTTACGGTTTCGACACTTTTGCGGAACAAGATGCATTTTAACCACTTAAAACTATATAAAAAAGATATTCAATGTATTACTGGTATTTCACTGAAATGTACCAGTTTTAAAATTTTCTAAAATGAATTTTAAATAGTATATTTCAAAAGAAATTTATTTTCTAAAGTTTATATAATAACAAATCGTAAACAAATTGTATATATATTATGCTATTCTAATTTTTTCTTTTCAATTACGAATTTTTCAGGACAAAAAATGCAATAATTTGTTCATAAAAAGTCTAAAGAGTTTTCTTTGTCATTGTACTACAGAAATAAAAGACGGAAAGGTCAACGTCAAAGAACGATAACTACCAAAAAAAATAATGAAATCTATTTTTAATTTACATCAATATTACTAGATTAACCATTTTAAAGGTCATCCTTATAAAAACATAAAATATTATGTTTTTGTTTTTTAAATACCTTTCTAAATCATATAAATTGTTTTAATTCATATAAATTTTACAAGTTCAAAGAAATATTTGTAAAATAAAGCAAAAAACATTTTGTAGATTTATTATTTGAAAAGCAAATTTAAGTGGTAAGTTTTTATAAACTTAATTGAATAGATTTGTATCAGCTGGTGGCATTTTCATAGAGTGTTGGCTTTTAGGACTAAACGTACTTGGTTCTAATCTCACTGACAGCAATTTTTTTTTCTACTTTTTCTTTTCTTTTTTTGTACTAAATGAAAATATGTACCACGATAACCGAATAAATTAATAATTTTGTCTAACAAATTGGTCATTTCACTGTTTTAAGTCGTTTATCTAGCTATCTTTGCAATTTCATACATTCTTCATCTTTAATGATGATTTTGACAGTAAGACGTTTCTAGCAATGTAACCAAAACTAGCTCAGAATTTGTCTCTTTATAATTATCATACATATGATTAAATGTAAACTGACCAGTTGTGTAAAAGCGAATTACAATGATCGAGAGTACCTTGTTCCTCCGTATAATTTGTTTCAAAATGTGATTGCATTTACTTCACTTACCTGACTTAATCCTTTAGACTACCAGTAAAGCATATAGTCGCAACAGTACTTTGTCAATGTACATTGTTTTGGACAATTTTACCTTGGTCCATGTACATCCTGTCATCTTTGGCTTTTGATTTGTTGATCTCCTCAATTGATCTCACAATCTAAATCTTTCCCTGTGGGTTGCAGTTTAGAGAATGTATTACCGGTATTTCACTTAAATGTACCAGTTTTAAAATTTTCTAAAATGAATTTTAAATAGTATATTTCAAAAGAAATTTATTTTCTAAAGTTTATATAATAACAAATCGTAAACAAATTGTATATATTTTATGCTATTCTAAATTTGTTTCAACACTTGTTAGGAATAAGATGCGTTTTAACCACTTATAGACTATAGACTTTAGTGAGAGGCACCGTTAATTTTTAAGAAACCTCTAACTGTCTTGTTCGTCAGCCGCCTGCATCCATTTGATCTCTACTATGTAATGCCAATCCCATTCCAATTGCCTTTTTTGTTTTGCCCGTTCATTTTTTTTTTTTTGGTGGGCTCTTTTTTTCTATAGAATTTAGTTACATATGTTTTGGACACATTGTTTTACATTGTTTTAATTCAAATAAATTTTAAAAGTTTGAATAAAAATTTGTGAAACAATCCAGAAAACATTTTTTTTATATTTAACTTTCGAAAAGTAAATTTAAGTCGTATGTAGTTATAACCGCGACCCAGCATATTTATATCGGCAGTGTGGCATTTCCGTAGGGTTTTTGCTTTTAGAGGTTAAAGTACTGGGTTTAGTTCTCACCTAGAGCATTTTGTTTTCTTTTTTTTTTCTATTAAATGAAAATATGTACTACGACAACCGAAAAAAAAAATGATAATTTTGTCTTATACACTACGACTCATAAAATTTATATCGTATGATGGACCTCCAATTAAAGGCCTATCTGTTTTTAAAATCATTATGTTATTTTTTTGTTTAATAATGTATCAATTACTGTATGAAAGCTTTATATCTTTATAAGAAAAATAGGCCTTTTTAATCGCTATGTTTAGGGTGGCTTGCTGATTTACGAGGGTGTCATGTGGCCATAACGATGTTAAACCGCCTTTATGTTTCCCCAACTAATGTCAGATACCCATTATAGTTAAAAAGAGCCTAAAGATGTCGAAATAAATATTCCAGTCTACACCATGAATAAAACCCGGGACATCTAGCTACGGAAGCCCTAAGCGCTTTACCATACAGCCACCATTAAAATCATATGCCGTATAGATCGCAAGGTTTGAAAAGGGAATCTCAGATGAGAATCAGTGAATCATGAACTTAAGCGCAAAAACGTGAAAGCGTAGAGCTCAGGGAGAAACAGATCGTGTGTTGCCAGAAAACTTATTACCATCATTGCTACAACCTTGAGTATCGATACTCTGACAAGGCGTTTTATGTCACAATATGAACGTGTGACAAGATTTCCCGAAGTTGATTATGTATTCGACGCTAAAGTATCACTGGCTGGAAGACGTTACGAAAGGTGTCAAAGTTGGCGACGAAATCGATAACCAGGTGATTCGTAGTCAGGAGCATGCGCCCAAGGGAGTTCAACGCGTAATAGAAAAGTAATCGAGTAGGCAATATTTATTATGAGTATTTTCACCTTTCATATGATACCAGTAAATAAAAAAACGATTCTTTTTTTTTTTTTGAAAACATAAGCAATTTGTGAACTCAAGATGATGAGAATGTAAAGGTCGTAATAATTTGTAAAGAATAAAAAAAATCTTAATTGTACAGTTATGGGAGAGATGCCTAGGACTCGATAAATTTTATGGATATCATCACCCTGATTCACATGAATATTTGGACACAGTGTTAAATTCAATCAGACTCACACTGGTAATGTAAATAAAATGGTTCCCTTTCTGACTTTGAGATCAATAGGGAAATTTGTTGTGGTGGCAGGCGGTTTACGAGGGTGTAATTGGGCCAGCATAAAGACCAATCCACTTTTCTACCTAAAAATATGACAGGTACCAATTAGAGTTGATTGAGCTGGTAGGCGTCCTAAGAAATTCCGACGTTATTACAGGGTGTCGGACTCAATACCCTTAGGTTCGGAGGCTAAGCGCTTTAATCATTCCGCCACCACGCTGGTACAATTATTTATTATATTAACTTTGAGGCCTACAAAACCGAACTTCTGCATCTTCGTGTATTCACTGAGGGCAGATGTTTCGAGAAGTTAACACCGCGTCAAAAGCTGAACATGACCTGACCTAGGGCCTTTAGTTAGACTTCACTGGACTTAACTCGAAAATTTAAAATTGACTTAAAACTCTACTTGGACATTTTTTAAACAAAGATTGTATCAACTCACTCTGTCTGTCTGTTTGGTAAAAATTTGTACACGTTATTTGGCATATTTATTTCTTTTACCTGACAACACAAGAATCAATAACAAAAGAATTATTATCAATTACTTAATTAACCATTGGTAATCAATTATTTTGATTGGTATCTCGAACAAGGGAAAGAAACTGTAATTGACTGATGTGGTGGTATAAGCTGAATTAGTCACCTTTATAGGTCGTCGTCTAAATCTTAGTGAACAGAAACCTGAAAAATGGGACGAGACTATAGAAACCATTAATAACTATACAATCTTCCATAATCATAAGCCTTACACTCGAATTGTGGGTTTATGAGATATGCACTGGGGTCTACAATTATGAATCTCATTTCAGCAGGTCGTGACTTTAATTTCGACATAACGTGAATAGAAATATTAATAATTCTTTAAATTTGTATCCTGCTGCTCGAAAAAAAAATGTTACATTTAATTTTATAACTTTATTTAAATTTCTTCTTCTTCTTCTTCGTTCTCATTGTTATGTTGGAGTGTTCAGATGAGTAGACCAATACATGAGATGAACTGCGCAGTGGTTTCCAAATCAGGGAGCTCTCCATATAGTTTCCTTTCTATTGGGGTGATTTGGGGCCAATGTCTTATACGGGCCTCTTGGTATAGAGAGCAGTTTTGGAGGACTTGGTGGGCATTCTCTGGTGATACTCCACATGGGCAGATTTAACTAGTACCAATTTTGAGCTTCCGGTACATGTGTTGTCGCATTCTGTTGTGTCCGGTCCTGAGTCGAAAGATTAGACGTTGGTCTTGTCGGGATAGCTTATAGTAAGCGCCATCTTTCTTGTGATTTGGATGAGAGCTCGTCCATTTCTCATTTCTTTTATTTACGATTAATTTCTTCAATTCTTCTGGATAGAGTGCAGAGTTTATTAGTGAGTTAGTTCTCCCACTCTTGGCGAGTGTGTCAGCCTTCTCATTTCCTTCTAGTTCTATATGAGCTGGTATCCATTGAATAACAGTTTTTTTGCTGTTGTTGTTGAGCTTTGTAAGTGCTGTTCTGAGGTTTTTAATATATGAGGAATCAGAGTTTTGCAGGCTTTGGAGGGTTGTTTTTGTATCGGTTAGAAAGGCAATCAAAATAGCTTAATGTTTTCTCTTTGTTTTATCTTTGTTTTCTCTTTGTAACTTTAACTAGAAGAAATTTAGACTGTACATCGTTGAGTATTTGAAATTGGACTTCCTTCACTCCTTGTCAAACAAACGAGTGTTTGTGTGGTTTTTTTTATGACGCTAGAAGTGTCTTAAAAGCCTACAATTTTAATGAAACCTATTTTCTAGTATTTTCTTATAAGCCCACAGGTATAAAGAAACCTATTTTCTAGTATTTTCTTATAAACCTACAGGTATAAAGAAACCTATTTTCTAATATTTTCATATAAACCTACAGGAATAAAGAAACCTATTTTCTAGTATTGTCTCATAAACTTACAGGTATGATAAAACCTACTTTCTATTATTGTCTTATAAACCTACAGGTATGATAAAACATATTTTGTAGAATTGTCTTATAAACCTACAGGTATGATAATACCTATTTTCTAGTATTGTCTCATAAAATTACAGGTATGATAAAACCTACTTTCTAGTATTGTCTTATAAACCTACAGGTATGCTAAAACATATTTTCTAGTATTTTCTTATAAACCTACAGTTATAACGAAACCTATTTCCTACTTATTTTCTACTAATCTCTTTACATTCCACAAACAGATTCAATAAAATCAGATCGATCACCAACCACCTACACATCTGATGGTTAAATAACAAACTTCTCAATAGCCATCCCAAGGGATAAATGTGCCGTGACTAAAGACACAAATGTCGCGTTTTCTAGGGCTATTCCCATCCACCAGTTAACCCTGGAATCCCTATCGCACTACTGCAGGACTCGAGGAGCTTAAAGGCGTTAGCCGTAGCAGACGATCCACGAGACCAATGACTAAAACAGTACTAATGATATGCCTATTTCAAACATAACAACAAAATATATAAAGAAGACTGGGGTATACTGTACAATCATGGGAGGTACGTGGTAGGGAAGACCAGTGTGGGCTAAAGGGCAGATAATTGGAAATACATGAGCGTGGGACAAGGGAAGATAATGAAGAATAGTTTAAAGGCCACAATGCAAGGGAGATAACATAACTAAAAAGATTCGTTATGTGGTACAATATTGTTGATCCGTTGAGTACAGTAAATAGATATGTACGAAGTGGATGTTTAACTGCTATGAATGATCAAGAATATAAAGTACATATAAAGAACTGGGATTGATAAAGACATTTGTAGTTATAACAAATTATACAGACAGAAAAAGTATATATATATATAGTTAAATACTCTTCTTTTATATTAAAATTAAATACTCTTCTTTTATATTAAAATAACCATATCAACATATACCGTGCATTTGTGCACACTAGCGTGATAGTGTAGTGTGAGGTATTCATTTTATCCACACCGAAATATTCACCATTAAACTTAATAAAATAATGGATGACCATTTGTTAAGCAGTACATCCAGTGTCTCCACATTGCATTAAGGGAGCGTTCTGATATTACGCAATAACCAACAGGGGGAGGGAGAGGGAATATGTTATGGTTTGTTATAAAGTGTGAAAGGAGGGGGGGGACTGAAGATTTGTTTACGTAACAAAAGAAAAAAAAATTAAACGAAATAAGCATTTTTACATCATTTATTATTTTAACTATCGAGTCTATGTTTGTTATGTTATAACAGCGTTACAAGCCAACGTTATGTTTGTTATGTTATCACAGCGTTACAGGCCAACGTTATGTTTGTTATGTTATCACAGCGTTACAAGCCAACGTTATGTTTGTTATGTTATCACAGCGCTACAGGCCAACGTTATGTTTGTTATGTTATCACAGCGCTACAAGCCAACGTTGTGTTTGTTATGTTATCACAGCGCTACAGGCCAACGTTATGTTTGTTATGTTATCAAAGCGCTACAAGCCCTACGTTATGTTTGTTATGTTATCACAGCGTTACAATCCCTACGTTATGTTAGTTATGTTATCACAGCGCTACAAGCCAACGTTATGTTTGTTATGTTATCACAGCCTTACAAGCCAACGTTATGTTTGTTATGTTATCACAGCCTTACAAGCCAACGTTATGTTTGTTATGTTATCACAGCGCTACAAGCCAACGTTATGTTTGTTATGTTATCACAGCGCTACAAGCCCTACGTTATGTTTGTTATGTTATCACAGCGCTACAAGCACTACGTTATGTTTGTTATGTTTACACAGGGTTACAAGCCCTACGTTATGTTTGTTATTTTATCACAGCGCTACAAGCCCTACGTTATGTTTGTTATGTTATCACAGCGCTACAGGCCAACGTTATGTTTGTTATGTTATCACAGCACTACAGGCCAACGTTATGTTTGTTATGTTATCACAGCGTTACAAGCCCTACGTTATGTTTGTTATGTTATCACAGCGCTACAAGCCAACGTTATGTTAGTTATGTTATCACAGCGCTACAAGCCAACGTTATGTTTGTTATGTTATCACAGCGTTACAAGCCCTACGTTATGTTTGTTATGTTATCACAGCGCTACAAGCCAACGTTATGTTAGTTATGTTATCACAGCGCTACAAGCCAACGTTATGTTTGTTATGTTATCACAGCGTTACAAGCCAACGGTATGTTAGTTATGTTATCACAGCGTTACAAGCCAACGTTATGTTAGTTATGTTATCACAGCGCTACAAGCCAACGTTATGTTAGTTAATATGCTTTATAACTAAAACCCTACATATGTAGACGTATCTGTGAATATTGAAGAATTAATTTCCCTTGTTGGTATCAAACAAAATAATTAATGACCAGTAAATTATTAACTATATGGCTCTTTTTTTCTTTCATTTATGTCTTGTGTATGCCAGTAAATAATTGTGCAAAGTTTGGGTGTGGAAGTTATACAGACAGACGTGATCTAAGTGGACATAAGCTTTGTATAAAAATTCTAAAAAAACATTTTCCTACCTACGATCTATAGGATATAGAAAATGTCTTCTATTTCTATTGGTCAGTGAGGGTGTCATGTTGCCAGCACAAAGAGCAGCTGCAATTACTTTACCCAACTAAAGTCAGGTGCCCAGTAGAGCTGGGTGGATTAATGGGACGCCTAAAAATCCCGGTATAAAATTTCCTAGTTTTCACTCAGATTTAAACTCTGATCCTAAGCCCAGCGCTTTAGCACTCAGTCTCTACACCATATTTCTGCTAAACAATGCGGTTTTTAAATGTATTATTATTATTATGTATAATGACTCGTTCCTTGCTTGTATTAGCTATAATAAAACAAGCTAATGCCTAGAAAAATGTACGACCTATTACGAGACCGTCTTTTTAATTCACAAATTCATGTACACATGAAACAATATTAAATATAAAACACCCTAATATTTATTTGTATATGATTTTGATTTAGATAATCCTATATTCAGTTGGGAGGCGCTGTGGCTGAGCGGTAAAGCGCTTGGCTTCCGAACCGAAGATCTCGGTTTGAATCCTGATGAAGACTAGGTTTTTTTTTTATTTAGGGATCGAATGGGTACCTGGCACTCGATAAAGAAAACCAAAGGCGGTAGGTAGTTGTGCTGGCCACAAAGCAACCTTGTTAACCCTGAGCACATAAACAGATGACCATTACATCATCTGCCCTATGGATCGCAAAGTCTGAAAAGGGGAACTATATTCAGTTTAGAAAAATGCCAAACACTTAGAGAAAAAAAAAATTGATTTCTTAGTAAAAGGTAAAAGCCGATGAACAAATATTTAAAAAGTTAGAACTACAAATACGGACGATGTTTATGCCCCAACTAGCACGTCATTGGATAGATCATTCGGTGTTGAGTCAAACAAATGATGCACATTCGGATTTCATTAACGAAGAATATTTATATTATTATTTATATAAGCTGTGTCATGATTTTGTTTTGGAGAGTAGTTTCATCTCTCAGATTACGTTACATAAGCAAGTTATACGAGGACGTCCCTGTTTTGCGCTTCCCTCGTATTGGCCTCCTTGTCATCGCAACTCTTGGTATGCGTAGTTCATTTTGTCGTAGAACATGTCTCGCAAACCTCATGCGACTCTCTGTCACAAACTCACTAATTGTTCGACTCCCAGTTCGGCAAAGGATTTCCTTGTTAGAGACCCGATCTGTGTAACTGACTCCCGAAATATGCCTCAGCCATTTTTGTTGAGCCACATTTAGTCTTCCGATAGAGACAGCCGGAAATTGATTAGAAAAGCCGCCTACAGATTTATAAATAAATCTCTCTAAAGTTCATCTGGAATATTTTGGTCAAACAGATAATCAAGCAACTGACGACCAACTGAGTGTTTATTTGTTTTTTATCTAGTTTGATTTAAATTCAGTTTTGTGAATAATACAGGTACACACAGTAAGTATGGGATATTAGCCATCGAAATGAAAGTCCAGAGGTCGGCAACCTTTTGAGTCGAAAGAGCCAAAAATTACAATTTACCAATTTTTAAAGTATTTAAAGAGCCACAAACTTTTTTTCCCCCAACAATAAATAGTACCCACACAATTAATTTTTTATTTAAAAAACGAATATATTAATTCATATATTCGCGTTTTTCACACCAAATTAGATAATATATATATATATGGTTTTATTAGATAATTATTTTTCTTTCGGTAGCAGCTAAGGGAGTTACTTACAACACTAACTTGTACTTCAATAACAAACAATTAAGAAAATTCAATGGGCTTTGCATGGTTTTAGAAATGTTCTGTAGTCACAGATTAATAATAAATTACTGTAGACGTTACTAATTAATAATGATAATAACGAGACTGTCTTGATCAAGGTAGACATATATAACTAACTTTTATTTCCGTCCGATTCTTTGCTTTCGCATAAAACATAAACAACAAACAATGACGTAATATCCTCTAATATTAGCACATCTTCCTTTTGAAGCTATAATCACATCCTTCCTTTTAAAGTTCTTAATACTTATATTTACAAGGAATTTTGACAACTCGACCACTTCTGGTTGTCTTGACCGGCACAGCAAGTTCTCTAGATGTTTGTTTATAATTGTCTGTTTTTTTTTTTTGTTCTAACAGTTTGCTGTTCATTGTCTTCGTCGGTGTCATAGTACCCAGAGATGTCTTCTTCGTAGCTCTTGTTTAAAAACCGTTGATTTCGTCTGTATGTTTTCCCATCATTTGTCTTTATGATGTAAGATCTGGGTGATGGATGTTTCTTAATGACGACTGCTTTCTGCCATGTTTGTCCTAGACGAACTCTCACCTTCTCCCCGACAGAGTAGTCTTTAGGTAACCTTGCTTTTGAATCGTATTTCGCTTTGCTTTTCCTCTGTCGTTCGTTGAGTAATGTCTCTGCATTTTCAGCTACCGATGGTTTCAATAGTTTGGGATCAGTTGGAATGATGTCCCTAAGTCTTCTACTCATCAGCAGTTGTGATGGCGAATAAAGCAGTCCGCTTATCGGAGTATTTCTATACTCGAGCATAGCGAGATATGGATCTTTCCCACTTTTGTATGCTTTGTTGAATATCTGCTTTACGATACCAACATACACCTCACTTTGTCCATTTGATTGAGGGTACCTGGGACTTGATGTTGTTATCTTGAAACCCCATTCAGAAGCAAACTCTCTATATTGATAGCTATTGAATGGCATATTGTCGCTCACTATTTCTTCTGGTATGCCATGTCTAGCAAAAATACCTTTCATTGCCCTGATAACACATTCTGCTGTTTTGTTCTCTAGTCGTTTTATTTCAGGATATTTGGAGAAATAGTCCACTACAAGCAAGTAGTCATTGTTTCGCCATTCAAACAAATCTGTCGCAATCTTTTTCCATGGTCTGTCTGGTACAGCATGAGGTAGCAATTTTTCCTTCACAGCTTTGAAGTGTTTCGAACGACATTTTACAGCGAAATGATTTCTCTTTTTACATTTTCGGCATGTCTGTCCAAATGCTGGGCAATTGTATTTTCCATGAGATCCACCACAAGATCTGCAATCTCTAATGAAACTTGTGACATGATTCTTTGCCATATTTTCTTGTGAGGTTTTGAATGGCTTTCTATCTTCAGTCTTCTTTAATTTATTAGCAGCATCCCCATGTAGTCCTTTCATATCTATCATTTGGTTCTGGGTATGCTCGTCAGCACGAATTATGCTTGCTGCCTTCTCTAAAGTTAAGTCTACATCTCTCAGAAGTCTCTCTCTCACTCGATCCGACAGTATGCCACATACCAATCGATCTCTGATGAGTTCATCTCGAAGGTTGTCAAACTTGCATTCTTTTGCCAAATTCTTTAACTCAGTATAATACTGTTCAAACGTTTCTCCGTCTTTCTGCTTTCTTGAAAAGAATTTAAATCTGTCATACACAGTGTTGGACTTAGGCAAAAAATAATTCTGAAACCTTTCAATGAGTTTGTCTACAGTCTCATCTTCACATACTTGAAAAGTATTGTAGATGTCTCGAGCGGGTTCACCGATCAGGTGTAACAATAAAGCTTTCTTCACTGGCTCGGGCTTCGTATTTTTTTCAGTGGCGACCATAAACAGTTCAAAACTTTGTCTCCATTTTTTCCATCTTTCAGATACATTACCGTCTAGTGACAACGGTTTAGGAGGATCGAATAATTCCATTATTCGTACAGATTCTAGATTCTATGTCTAGATCTAGATCTAACAACATGAACTAACGACACCACAAATAAAATGTACTTTTAGCAATTTAGAAACCACTAGATCTAGAGATCTACCTGTTACCAGCACTTTAAAGCAATGTGACACTAGATTTGACACCTAATCTAACACCAGATCTGACACAAGATCTGAAACCAAATTTGACACCATGTTCTTTAGTCACAGATTAATAATAAATTACTGTAGACGTTACTAATTAATAATGATAATAACGAGACTGTCTTGATCAAGGTAGACATATATAACTAACTTTTATTTCCGTCCGATTCTTTGCTTTCGCATAAAACATAAACAACAAACAATGACATAATATCTTCTAGTATTAGCACAAAAAAGTCTGGATACATTAGGCTCATAACTTGTTTTTAGTTTCAAACACGACTCTAAATTTTCATTTGTTAGTTGACTTCTTACTGTACTTTTATTTATATATGAATATAACACTTGTTCGCACTATATGTCGATCCGAAGATAGTCAGTATCTAAAATGCCAACTTCACCTCACTGTAGCATTCTGGAAGACTATTCCATTCGTCAAATATAAGCTAAGTGCCTCAACTCGAGACATTTCTTTTAAAGTTGTCACATTTGTGGGAAGCGTGGTCGAGAGGTGATGCGCTTGAACTTGGCTTGGCTACCTAGAAGGGGGCTCGAGGTTCGACACCCGACTCGGGCAGAGTTGTGTTTACTGAGCGCCTAAAGGCAGCACGGAAAACCAACTCCTAGATACCCCCCCCCCCCACTGGTCCACAAAAGAGATTGGACCAAAAGCGCTCTGAGCATGCTATAAGCATGAAAGTAGCGCTATATAAAAACTATAATAATAATTTGTTGCGTAATGTACATATATTTCTGGACCTCCAACTTTTTCAACTTGCTTTTTGATTCTGTAAATTTTCAACTCCACAAATCTTTAGTTTCTAAATCGACCAATTGAATTTCTAGAGATCTAGTATTAATTTCAAATGGTTGAATGTGGATTACGTTACGATTTGTGTTGAGAGGATTTATTAGGAATGCTAGAATAGTTTTGTTGAACTACTCAAATCTGTCAAGAAAATCATTTTTGATTTCTTTTATAACTGTGCTGAAGTAATTTGTGTCAATATTTGCACTGGTTTTATCTCGATACTGCTTTAGACATTTAAAATGAAGTAAGTGCATATCTTCTGCAAAAAAAAAAATACTTTTTTTTTCAAAATAAACTAATTCTTCTACCAAAACATAGGCTGGGTTTTACTTTCCTTGCAGTTTTAGATTCAGCTATTTACTTTCACTGTTATATTCACCATAAAGTACAATTTTTGCGACCATTTATCGTTCTCTTATTTAGGGTGATCATTGCTTTTTTCATTTAGGAATGTATTTATTTAATTCAAGCACAAAGCAAAACGTTTCAAGCCATCGCACTTAATTGTAAAGAAGGATGTAGGAATACTGTGTCTCCATCTCGTTAAAGAGTTCAGTAAACTGAATATGGTAGAGTGCTTTTGATAAGTGGATGTTTACAATCTTGATTATCAAATGTATGACTTCAACTATTTCTGCCATAAATGTTTGGGCACAAAGCGCTTCTTGGTGTATGAAACATGTAAGAATTCGATGGTTTATTAGGCTCGAAGAATCGTTGTGGCTCCTTAATTTTTCCTGTCACACTTCTGGCTCCATCAGTTGCTGTTTAAACGATTTTATTTAACTCGATCTTATTGTCTTCAAGGTATTTCTGCACGGCATTCACTCTATCTTCCCCTCTAGTTTGTCATGAGAGTAGCAATCCTGGAAGATCTTCTTTTGGACCTTGGGAAGACATATACCAGACAAAATGGGCAACTTGTGCCATGCCTTTTATGCCGCAAGACTAGCAATTGATAAGGCAGAAGAAAGTTGAATATCTTCCACCTGGAAATATGTTACA
Organism: Biomphalaria glabrata; assembly: GCF_947242115.1. Taxonomy (NCBI): domain Eukaryota; kingdom Metazoa; phylum Mollusca; class Gastropoda; family Planorbidae; genus Biomphalaria; species Biomphalaria glabrata. Next base: position 41,857,108 of record NC_074717.1, on the reverse strand, counting down.
TTTGAAGATATTTTAGCTATTCTATCTTGTACTGTTTTAGCGGGTAGTGGCATATCTTTGATTTTTTTTTTCAAGGTTTCTGTTTTTTTGTTGTTTTTTTGAAATCACGAAACAGTTCTTCAGATGCACGTAGAAAGCAGTCTTTGACATACTCACCATCTGAAAATGGTTTGCCTTTTTGTACAATTTCTATTGGTACCACGAAGCTTGCCAGGTTAGCATTACTAGTTGATTGCTTCTAGCTTTGAGAAGATCATTCGCTTATAACTCATTTACTTGAAACAACAAACTATACGTCACAGCCAAAGCATGTAGTGAAGATGCTGTTTCGTCTTGCGTCGAAAGCGAATTAAAACCTATATAGAAACATCCGACCATGGCGTCATTTGAGAGCTACTGACGACACTGACGACGCGTGTAATGGGAGGTGGGGGTGGTATAAGGCTGAGAGATAGAATCGGAGCCTATTCTTCGTTAAAAGATTCAGATTTATTTTTTTAAAATGTTTCGACAAAATAAATAATATTTGCGTATGGAACTAAAGAGCCGCAGCTTCACATCCAAAGAGCCGCATGTGGCTCGCGAGCCGCAGGTTGCCGACCCCGGGTCCAGAGCGCGTGACCAGGCACTTATTGATGTCCTGAAAAAACTGATTATACTTTTTTATGTCTTTAGATGTACTATTTTATGTAATGTTTTTGGCATGTAACTTTTTTTTTATACCATAAAGTAAATTTTTAGAGCATTTGTAATAGCTCTTTGCTGTCGATATTAAAGATGTCTCAGACGTGGTCTAGTCATTAGCATTGTACTATTTCTCTGTCAAACAAATGCAGATATACAGTATGAACTACTGCTGATGATTTTATAATCGAGAACTGGTAATAACATACAAGTATAATTAAAAAATACATTACCCTTGATGCCATGCGAGTATCTACATCTCGTCACACCGACAATAAATAAAGCCGTCACGAATGTTGCCGTCGCCGGGGTTACCAAGGGTCGCGCCTGCCGTCACAGACCAAGGGGAGGGGTGAAACGTATCTAGCTGGTCCAAACAGTAAAGAATGGACAGGCCAGTCATTGAAATATACTTAGTTAAAAGGAGCTTAGTCTTGGGTAGAGAATTAGGTTAATCTCTAAAATGTTTATAGTAACACTAGAAAATAAACCTTTTGTTTTTTAAATACTTGGATGCCTCAGTGGCAGCATGCAAACCTTCTCCAAGATACCATCTCCCACCCCCCACCCCCACCTCACCGGTCCACAAAAATGAGTAGACCGTAGCGAATTAAAAACAGTTAATTATTAAAATATTTCCATCCACAAATTTATCATTGTTAATCTAGAATACTAAAGTTGTACTAAAAATTAATTACACGATTGATTAAAAATTAAGCTGTACCATTTCACTCAATATAAGTTGTTTTTTTTTTGTTTTTTTTTTTTAATTTTAATTTTTTTTTTTTTTTGCTTTTTACCTGAACTAGAATGTGGCCTGAGAATCCTGGCCACTGGCGGACTCCTTCGCCAAGTTGTGGGTATCAGCCAATGTCAATAATGCGTTAACCTGCAAATCAAAGGATTATGTAATAGAGCCCATGATAAAACTTCGATCGAAGGCCCCTTTTTGAAGAATATTACACATGTGGCAGCGCGCTTTCTGTCCCAAGGCTGCCAGGTCACCAGGTTACAACCGAAAGCGCTACGCTACCTGCATATTTCGTGATGGATGGCATGTGATCGAAAGTTTGACCAATCCCATTAGCGTCCATAGTACCTGTGACAGACAATGATTAGATCCCCTGCCTCCCCCTTTCTGCTAGCTTCATTTTTTCACATGTACGTGTTACTATGAGCAATTTATTTCTATTCTTGTGCTTAGTAATCACGGACATTTTATAAAGTTAGTAAGTTATGTTTGATTCATCCTATTCCATTCATGGGGCACTCCAGGAACCGTAACTTGGTAAGGAAGCAGGAACATCTGAGCTTATTCCATTAATCGATTCCTAACTGAATTGATGAAGAAGCCATTGCCTGAAGTGGTCTTGTGGATCACGCGATTAAAGTCTGCCCACGCACAGGCATGGAAGAGGACGCATTATACACACACAGTAAAAATAAGAAAACAAAAATACTAATATAATCATTATAAGGAGAGAGAGACAGTGGGAGTGGGAGGGGGGAGACGAGTAGTAAGATGAAAACAAATAAAAGAAAAGAGAAATATAAAGAGTAAACGTGAAAGAAGAGAGGAAAGTCAGAGGAAAACAGGAGGCGCGGTGGCTGAGTGGTAAAGCGCTTGGCTTCTGTACCAAGGGTTTCGGGTTCGCATACAGGTGAAAACTGGGATTTTGAATTTTGGGATTTTAGGCCGTCTCTGAGTCCACCCAACTCTGGCAATTGTTTGGGAAAAGTAAAGGCAGTTGGTCGTTGTGCTAGCCACAAGACATCCTCGTCAACAGTGAGCTACAGAAACAGATGACCTTTACATCAACTGTCTTATAGATCGCAAGGTCTGAAGAGGGTCATTCAACTGATAAAGTCTATACAAACTCTTTGTTGTCTCTTTACTCTTTGTTCAGTTTTCTTCCATATGCTAGGAAAAATGTATACAAGTGGAATGGGTTGCCTGAATCAGCCAGAAAAACTTGACAGATTTGATTAACATGCAACACATGAATATACGTAGAACCTAATTATCATCTCTATACTATATTAATTTGCGTTTATTTTTGTTTATTTGCTAACGATTATTGCATTGTATATACTATTAATACCTGTCATTGTACACGATTTGTTTTGTTATAACAAAGTTGAGGAATAATTGGAATAAAAAATTACAAGGATGGCAGATTTTTAAGTTTTGAATATTAGACTGAGCAGATAAGTTTAGGTTGAAGGAAGATGATAGAACCATTTTTATTCAATCACGTTTGAGTCAAGAATACAAGAGAGAGAAAGAAGAAATGATAAATTACTACAAATTGGTATAACTTCTTTGCGACCAATATCATAAATAACTTTTATTCCGTCTGTGGCATTTTACGTCTCGAGAGACAATCGTTTCCCTTTGCAACTTCTTGTGTGACTAAAGAGGCCAATCCTTGATACACAGCTGCGATCGCAGGTTGGGCATATATAATCACCAGGCGCCGTTGCATTTTCACCCTTCTTACTGCTTCTGTTGTGTAAGACATCTGCAATCCGTGACCCTTCCTTTATGCTCTCTCTCCGTGTGGATCTATCCAGTGCCACCTCTTCCCAGCTGCTAGTTCGATCAGCTTGATATAAAATGAAATCAACCTGGTAGACTTTTTGATATTCTGAACTAAATCTCTACGAAATCACGTCTTTTCATACTGGCGTTCTGGAGTCTTCTATCTTATCCAAGACCGCAGACGACCATAACGCTTATCTTGCATCATTCACAACCAATCGGTAACCTCTTAGCAGCGTCACCATAGAAACACAGACATTACATAACGGTGGACCAGTGAAATTATAAAATTATCTTATGAATTAAATACGTCTACACCTGTTTAGTTGTACTAGCTGTTGGGTGCTACAGACCAACGACTGAATGTCAACAAGTTAAACTTGTCTCTGTACCCTGGCTTCTAGACAAAGTCAGAATTGAACAGCTTGTGTGGACCAAACGCAAAATAACTTAGGGGTGGGGGAGGGGGTCCAAATTTGATAATCCCCCCACTTGATGGGAGACCCCCAAATGAGTTTTTAAAATTTGTTTTTACATTAAATATTACTCCGCCATCTCATGTCATGATGTCGAATTACAAAATGCAGGGGCCCCTAAAGAAAGTAAGCCCCTCCCCCGGGGCCAGCGCATCTCTAGCTGCCCTCACTGCAAACGCGTTGCATGGAAAAAAAATCTTATCGACAACAGTCTGAGGGTCACTGTGACATGCCTTGGTGAGGCTCGGTATGAATGACCTCTGGAAAGTCAATTGATTACGAGATTATGTCGATTGCCTGAGGCTGCCTGTCAGCAGAGAAATGTGGAAGCAAGTTCCGATGTGGAGATTGTATTCACTAGTACCCAATCTATTTTGACCGTGAAGGGGGGGAAGCACATAGACTTTCATCACACACGTCAAGGGCTGTGTCATCGCATAAAAATTATCTTGCTCAAATTATGATAAATAAACTATGTCAAAAAAATGTAAAATCTTTTTTTTAGAACATATCTCGAAAGTCTAAGCAGATTCAATTAACATACATATTAGTTGTTACCCGTCTTTATTCGTAGGACTAGGATTATTCTAGTGGACAGTTCATTTGGAAGACAATTTAATTATTTTCTTTTCATTTCCCTGCTTATTTAATGCGATCACACTCCAATGCTATGTATGTCCTATACCACTTTGATAGGGAGGTACACAGATGACCTTTACATCATCTGCCCTTTAAATCGTATGGCATCTGGGAAAAAAAGGGTTCGAACTCCAGACCTTCATAAGAGCATACCACGAGAAAAGAAAATATAATAATGAAGCAGTAGACCAGCGGTTCTCAACATGTGGGTCGCGACCCCCTTGGGGTTGATTGACGATTTGCCAGTGGTCGCCAAAGACCATCGAAAAAATGGATTGTTTTTGTCTATTCTTCTATTGCTGTGTGTGTGTGTGGTTGGGGGGTCGCGGTAGAGATAGGGATTGCAAAAAGGGGTCGCCGAGCTCAAAAGGTTGAGAACCGCTGCACTAGACACTATCTAGTAGATTACATGAGCTGCCAATCGAGCAATATCAATTACTACTACAGTAAAGAAAGTAAAGTTCCCCTTTCAGACCTTGCGATCTATAGGGCGAATGATGTAAAGTTCATCTGTTTCTGTGGTCCACAATTAACGAGGGTTTCATGTGGCCAGCACAACGACCAACCGCCTTTACTTTTCACCAACTAATGTCAGGTGCACATTAGAGCTGGGTAGACTCAGAGAAGCTTTAAAGATTCCGAAATTAAAAATCCCAGTCTTCAACAGGATTCGAAAACCAAGCGCTATACAACTCCGAATATTTTTAATATGGTCAAATATTATTTTATTTATTGTATTTAAACCACATAAGTGGAACAGAAAACGATTCTTTTTCTTGTTTTTTTCCAATGAACTTGTTAATAAACACCACTCTATAAATTAAATTATTATTATTATTTCTTGACTGAACAATCAGCTTAATTATTTCCCTTTATATGTCGTCGTCTGAGTCTTAGTGAACACAAACATGAACTACGACGAGACTATAGAAACACATAAATACATTTTCCCCTATGTTCATGAGAACGTCACTAGCAGAGTGGTTAGAGTGTCGCCATAAGAAGGTTTGAGGCATGAGTCGAATTTTATTTATTTAATGCTTTTACATTGTTCATCTAGGTCTATTATAAATTGGATTATATGACTGATCCAAACTAATTGATACACTTATGCTTTGTTTTTTAAAAAGAATTTTAAATTATTATTTTTTTTTTATTATTTGACTAAGAGAACAGTATGAGTTAAAAGTTATAAGATCTGATCAAAAGTAAATTTTCGCTCCAGTCTTTCACATGTAAAATGTTTCAGCGCGAACTTTATTAAACGAAATGCATTTAATGTCACGGTTGTGTTAAAGCCCTAGCTTGTTTGCTCGGACCTTTAACATTTATTAAGCACCTTCGTGCTTACAATAAATAATTGACTCACTGTTAACAATGTAATTGTTTAATGAAATGAATGTAAATTATAATGACAAACTGATGGAATAATATCATTGAGTTTAAAACATTATATTGTAGATATACTACTTAAACAACCATCCTGCACCTTGCTATCTCACAACGCTACACCTTAGTACGCATAAATAACACTGGCCCACAGCCGATTCTAGTTTCCGGTGTAGACTTGATAATCCCATAGCTAACTCCCTGTAGAGACATAGGCAAAGACAAATTGAAAGGTCTAGTCTAATACCCTAAGACAGCGAAACAACTGCGAAATGCAGTAATGCCTTAAATACTCACTCTAAACAGCGTACACAGACGAAAGAAATATTACACCAGCAACATAACAAAAAAAAACTCCATAAGCATAAAAGCAAGGCAACAAAAAAATAGTGCATCTGATAAACATTAGTGCTAGAATACCATAGCCTACACACCGACACTTAAGCGAATCTAACTTAAGTGCTACAAATAGTAACACTATCAAGTATAGTTTTTCTTCTTTCTTCTTCTTCGTTCTCATTTTTATGTTTGAGTGTTCATATGACTAGACCAATATGTGAAATGAACTGCGCAGTAGTTTCCAAATCAGGGAGCTCTCCATATAGTTTTCTTTCTATTGGGGTGATTTGGGGCCAGTGTCTTGTACGGGCCTCTTGGTAAAGAGAGCAGTTTTGGAGGACGAGGTCGGCATTCTCTGGTGATACTCCACTGGTTCCAATTTTGAGCTTCCGGTACATGTGTTGTCGCATTCTGTTGTGTCCAGTCCTGAGTCGAAAGATTAGACGTTGATCTTGTCGGGATAGCTTATAGTAAGCGTCATCTTTCTTGTGATTTGGATGAGAGCTCGTCCATTTCTCATTTATTTTTTTCCGATTCTCTACAATCAAAAACATGAGAGAGAAAAACGAAGTAGGACTAGAGCAAACATTCAGATGTTACACTCATTTGCAAATACAGAAATGGAGGCTGGAAGGTAAAACAGGGGAAAGATGTCATTTTCTTTTACCACACCTGGCTTTCTCACCTTAGAACTGAGAATGGACGCCTGATATTCAATCTACACTCTTCCCCCGTTTTCCCCTTTTCAACAGTATATGTATTGTTATATAATTGGTATTATTATTTTTCGCTCATTACTCAGTCCGCGTATATCTCTTCACAATCAAGTCTCTGCCTGTTGAATGGGCAATTAATTTGCATTCGTGTATACGGCACGTTTTGTTTAGTTCGAGCCAGCCAACTGTCTAGGCTACTGAATACATTGGATTACTCATCGTCAGCTTGCTTTTTAATTATAGCGTCAAGGCTGGCATAAGAGAACATTTGTTTTAACCAAGTAGGAGTCTATCTTATCTTATCTTATATAATACAGGCGTTACTTCAAAAAGATGATTACGTCCTACGCGTCATGCATCTAGTCATGCATTTTAACCAATGACTTAAATCCTGCCAAGTCACTGGTTTTCTTGGCTGGCTCTAATAGCACTAGGAAAGAAGGAGCATCTGTACAAATTTGTTCTAGCTTATGGAACGAGGAATGTGCCTTTATCTTTGTGTCTTTCAGAGTATTTTATTAAATTTTGTTTTTGTATTTGAAGATTATGGCTCAGTGTTTTATGTATAATTGCTACTTTACTTTTGAGTATATACCAGTGATGAGCAAACGTATTGAGTAGCGGGACAAAAACTTTAAAATTTCAAGTCAAATTTCACTATTTCTACATCCATACTAAAAGACATACATAAAAATCAAAATCTTTTTCAATAGCACTGAAATCTTCAAATCTCCTTTCCGATTCCCCATAAACTTGCCTTGAACAAACTTTATGGTTTGTGGGTGGTTTTTATTGAAAATCCCAACAAAACATACACGAATATTTTACCTTTTATATCCGCGCTTCTCTACACCTATGTAATAATACATATTTTTTAATTAGAACTTTGAAAACTCTTAGACTTTCCACAACTGTAAGAGAAAAAAAAAATTGCTCTAGATCCTTTTGTTGCTCCCTTGAAGGATCGCTGCTATGCTAACACCGCATTAACCTAAGGTCGACGACTAATTTAGTTGAAAGATATATGCTTCAGTTACGTCTACCCTACTGCAATCGTCTAAACCAGTGTTTGCCAAAGTGTGGTACACGTTCCCTCGGGGGTACAAGAGGACTTTGAAGGGGGTAAGCGTTGTTAGCCATGCTTATTTATTATATTCTGTTATTAAATTAAAATAAATTAGTAATACGTTTTAATTCACATTCTTTAATATTATTTGATTTTATATTTATACTAACTCATGTTCGGTGTTATTATAAATCTTGAAAATATTACAAAGATCGTGTAATGCAGGGGTTCTCAGCCTGTGGATCGGGACCCCCTTGGGAGTCGATTGACGATTTGCCAGGGGTCGCCTAAGACCATCAAAAATATTGTCTATTCTTCTATTGCTGTATGTGTGTGTATGGGGGGGGGGGTCGCGACAGAGTGGGATATTGTAAAAAGGTGACGCCGAGCTTAAAAGGTTGAGAACCGCTGGTGTAATGGATAGGGATGTTTTTCAAGGTAAAAAAAGATTACATTGGATTTACTGTCAAGGATGTACAGTGTTACATACAAACGAGGTTGCTTGTAATAGCACCCCATGGTACATAACAAATTTGATCTATTAATATTACCTATTAGCGGGTATAGCTAAAAGTAGTCTATGAGATGTATCGTCAACAACAGTCTCCGTGAGACTTTATTGTTAATAACGAGCTCCCATAAGACTTATAGCTAGAATAATGTATTTTAGATCAACAGATCAGTGTTTGGGGTGTGCTAGCACGTTCGTCCAGTGGTACATTGGTCCCCTACTCATATCTCCTAGGTTAAACCGTTAAGTATACCGTCTAGGCCTAGGTATATAATTACACTAATGTATGCGAAATAGGACTTAACAAAGTCTCAGGTTAACATATATACAAATAGTTTATTTACAAAAAAAGTCAAATGAATGCCTTCTCAAAACAAAATAAACAAAAGTTACACATTCAAAATAGTATGGTACACCGCCCTAGCACTGGCGGATCCAGGGGGGGGGGGCGGTAGGGGCGATCGCCCCCCCCACTCGGCCGACCCCCCCCCCCCCCCAGGGAGGGGACGGACGAACTTTAGTATAGGATTCACACAATTTGTATACGAATTTATTACTTATGTTAAAAATATATACTAATTATTTATATTTCAACCTATTTTTAGATTATTTCGCCCCCCCCCTCTAGTATGTTGGCCGATTTGGTGGGGTCGGGAGGGGGCGATGGTATCAATCCCGCCCCCCCCTTACACTTTCGAGTGGGGGGGGGGCGGTCCAATTTACTGGTAGAATTGACAGCCTGCTAACAAAATCAATTAAATATCTATATCCTTGTAACTTGTTATTGATATTTTAACTGATCTTTATATTATGTCGTTCCCTGTTTGCCGATTGGTGGGGGGTGGGGGAGGGACGAATACCTCATCTGCCCTTCCCACCTAAACCCTTTGAGTGGGGGGGGCGGTCCGTTTTTATGGAGAAATCATAGTTTGTGAACAAAATTAGTTGAATTAATATATACATTTTATATTATGTCGCTCCATTTCTGGTATTTTGGCCGATTCGGCGGGGTGAGGGGGGGGCGATTGCATGTACTGCCCTCCTCACTCTAGCCCTCTGAGTGCTGGGGGGGGCGGTCCTATTTTTGTGGAGAATCATAGTTTGTGAATAAAATTAGTTGAATATCTATATAATATAAACTACGTATTGATATGTGACCCATTGTAAATATGTCGTACCACACTCTAATCTCAAATTGTATCATTATTGTATCATTGTATCATTATCATCATTGTACCATGGCTGCCTGGTCGTGCGGTTTGCACGCTGGACTGTCGTTCAGATTTATCGATGGTCCGGGGTTCAAACCCTGCCCGCTCCCATCCCCGTCGTCCTGCGGGAGGTTTGGACTAGGAAGTAAACTATCTTCAACTCTGAAGAAACATCCGAAACATGTAAAACATTTTACATAACATTTTTACACTCTAATCTCAAATTGTATCATTAGTAAATTTTAAATGAAAAAGGGTTGTACCAGGTGGGAGGGGCGATACATGCAATCGCATTTCCCCCATCGGACAAATCAATACTTTTTCTTTTTGTATTATAGTTAAGAAATTACAAAAATTAAAAAAATTGTCACTGATATAATTTATATATGCTATAATTTAAATTCTTATATCGAGTCGCCCCACCCCTATTCTTTAATGCCAAATGCAATCATTAGCAGAAATTATTAAAAAAAGCGAGGATAAGTCGTTTTCACTCAATCGCCCCTCCCCTTTTCAGACAGATTTTATGTAATTTCACATGAATTTATCATAAGTATTTTAAGAAAGACTTTGCATTGGAAAAGTTAGAATTCAAACGAAATTTTTCAGTATAAGAGTCATGATTGAGATGAGTTCTAAACTCAAATAACATTTTCATAGTCGCCTTTTCCCAACCTTTACTCATTCTGATATTTTTCTAGCTAAATTCTATTGTGTGACATACAGATATGTATAAATTAATTCCACTAATTGAATAATTACTTAGATTTATAGTTTTTGATGTAGGCCTACCAATAAAAATGTCGTTTGAGAATTGCATCCCAGAGGGTCCTATGGTAACTCATTACTTACATGTTTCAAAATATACATTTCATTTGTGTGGTTTAAAAAGGGTAGGGTCTCCTTGAATTTCAACTCTCTAGTATCTGCGACATGTGTATTCAGCTTTAACAGAAAAAGTTCTGAAATAGATCTTGTCTTCTCTAACTTTATGTGAAGCTTTTTCAGTATTTGTAGTCTATAAGTAAAAACAAAAAGGAACACTATAGGACGAGGAACAGCATCTCAGATTAAAATTAACAACCAGGGAACCAATTTATATGCTCTGTCATCTCAAAACATAGATGTAAGTACATAGAACAGAAGGGGAGAACGAGTGGTACTGAGCGTTACAAAAATTGTAAAAGGGGTACACTTTGGTCAAAAGTTTGGGAAACACTGGTCTAAGTAGATGTGTCCGTCAGTCTGTTGTGTTATTTTACAAAATGCTTAACTCATTATTATTTTTCTATTGCATACATTTGTTTTATTTTACTTGAGATGGGGGCTCACTTATGGGGCCGACCCCTCTTCAACCTTTTTGAATAAATGGGATTAGCTTGAATTTGAATCTTTCTATCCTAGCCACCTAATTCTTACACGAGGGTAGGGCCCCAAGGGAGGGGTAATTTTGAGTTGGGACTGGGAAAAGCAGAAAAGAACGTTACACCATCGTCTGCTAGACAGACTGGTGTAAGTTTCAAAGCTGTTGGTTGCATCAATAATTAAACTAATTAGACCAAAAAAAAAAGATTAAACATGCATTATTTCAGTCTATTTTATGTAGGCTGGTGACTATAAATGACAGGACTGGAAGTTACTTACATTTGAGAAGTCTGCACATGTATGTATGTTGATGTATGTTTTAGTGGTACTGTGAGTGTGTACAATTGAAATTGTTTTGTGGTCAAACATTATGTAACTGTTTCAATCTTCGTCTTAATACAACTGTTTACAAACATGTTTATCTCAATACATTTACAATTCCTAAACATATCTGTTTAGATAAATATGTCTATTTTCTTTTTATATCACTCTGCCTCTTAAATCTCTGTCTCTTTATTTCTATATATTTATTTATTTATTGTCTTTTTATTGCTCTCTTTAATAGTGTCCTATTATTTAATGGAAACACTTCTTGTCCCCAGCCATTATGAAGCTTCTTGTGTTACTGCTTTGTCTGTCGGTTGTTCTCAACATTGAGCAGGTCGTTACGGCACCAGCGCCGAGATCTGAAGTAAGTACTGACTTAGTTTTGTTTGACATAAGTTTGCCGTAGTACTCAAAGTTTTGTTTGTGATAAGTCTGTCGTAGTACTGAAAGTTTTCTTTGGTATATGTCTGTCGTAGTACTCAAAGTTTTGTTTGTGATAAGTCTGTCGTAGTATTGAAAGTTTTGTTTGGTATATGTCTGTCGTAGTACCCAAATTTTTGTTTGTTATTAGTCTGTCGTAGTACTGAAAGTTTTGTTTGCTATAAGTCTGTCGTAGTACCCAAAGTTTTTTTAGCGGCCCCCGAAGTGGGAAAAAAGAAGCTATTAGTTCTGTGTGGAATGTCTGTCCGTCCGTCCGTCCCGTTTAGATCTCGTAAACTAAAAAAGATAGTGAAAATCCAACATCATAATATTTTAGACCATTTAAAGTTCTGATGAATTGACTACTTTTTCTGAAAGTGAAAAATCTAATTTTTTAAATCACTTATGCAAGCAGTTTTTTCATAACTTATGAAACTCAAACTAATGATGAATTACTTGAGGTCAACAATTCTCGAAGATAGATTGAAACATTTGGTAATTCTTGCTATTGAGCGTGATCTATGTAGGAAACCGAATTTTTATGATATACTGTATGACTTCGTTACACGCAATGCTCGTAAAGTAATTTATTTTGTAATACAAACTTTTAGTTTTCACTCATTATCCGTATCCCTAGCCAAACTTGGCCCGCGAAAACCGTTTCGCATTAGGTCCCACAATGGTTACATCCGGCCCTGCTATTTAGTGACGGGTGAATACAGAGTAGATTACTTGTTCCCCCTCCCTCTTTTTCGACGCTGAAGTTACGTGTGGTAGAAATAAGTAAAAAAGTGATCTTCTTGGTCACAATGGTTAAGTCTGGCCCTGCTATTTAGTGACGGGTGAATGCTACTTTTTCTCCCCCCCCCCCTTTTTTCGTTTTTTTCATGTGATAACTCTAGTCCGACTTGAAGAAATAAAAGAGTGAGTCTTTCCTTTACTTCTTGGTATCCAAACTGTTGAGCCATAAAGAGAATTATATAGATCTATATAGATATTTACACACACCATGGGCGTAGCCAGGAATTTTTTTCGGGGAGGGTTTTGGGGGGGGGGGGGAATTCCCCCCCCCCGATCCCCCCCCTCGCGAAAAAAATTATATATATAAATGTGTGTGTGTGTGTACATAATTAATCTTTATTAGATTTTGACCCTTTCGGAAGACGTTTATTGTTTATTGTAGACTCCCCGCCCTTGATAGCAAGGGGGTCTGGGGGAGTTCGCAGCGTTCTCCCAGCGCGGGGCGAAGCCCCGCCGCCGAGCACTATTTCTGGTATTGAAAGCCAACAAAATGCATATTCTGAGGTATCTACAGTGCATTACTTTGCTATTAAAAAGTTTTAATTCAAAAACCTAATTTGCTATTCTTACTGACTTTAAACCCTCTCGCGCCGTTCGGCGCATTTTCCGGCAAGCTGTTTCCGCAACTCTTATTTTGCGTAATTCATTTTGTCGGAAAACGTGTCCCGCAAAACCTCACGCGACGCTCTGTCACAACCTTACTAAGGATTCGACTCCTAGTTCGGCATATGATTTCTTTGATTTAGACCCGATCTCTATGACTGACTCCTAAAATCTGCCTTAGCCATCTTTGTTGAGACACATTTAATGATTTTCAATTTCGGCAGAAGACTATTCACACTTAAGGCCTATTAATGGAGCCCAAGCCATTGGTAGAAATTTGTTACCTTTCTTGACTACGCTCTTGGAATTACATGCCTGTATTTCGCTTTAGATTTTATATCGAAAAAGAAAGTTTTTTCGTCAAATCATCTGTTGAGGGGTTTTAAACTAAAAAATCTAAAATTTTTTTTTTTGTTTTGTTTTTAATTCAAAACCCCATTTAGCTACGATCATAGAATTTGGTGACTGTAGTTTGCTTTAAAATAATATTGAAGAGAGAGGTTTTCAACTCTAAACGCTCTGTAGTGGAATTTTAAACTCAAAACCATCTGGAGGGGTTTTAAACTTTAAAGAAAAAGCCATCTGGAGGAGGGGGATTTAAACTCAAAACCCCTTTGGCTACGCTCATAGATTTTATAATGTGTAATTTGCTTTTTTTATATTGAAGAGGTACTTTTTAGCTTCAAACCCCAACTGGAAGGGGGAGGGGGGTTAAACTCAAAACCCCTTTGGCTACGCTCATAGAATTTTGAGTGTGTAATTTGCTTTTTTTATATTGAAGATGGGGTTATCGTAAATTTTGGATGGGGTTTTAAAATCAAAATCTTCCTCAACTGTGCTGTTGGAATTTGGGGATTGTTGTTTGCATTTTTTTTTGTTTTGTTTTATAGAAGAGGGGGATTTAACTGCAAAAACCTCTGGTAGGTGGTTTAAAATTCAAAACCCCCTGTAGGGGGTTTTTAACTCAAAGCCCCCTGGTAGAGGGATTTGTATCTCAAAACCCCCTGATAGGGGTTTTTAAAATCTCAAAACCCCCTAGTAGGGGGATTTAAACTCAAACCCCCCTGGTAGAGGGTTTTTAACTCAAAACTGCCTCGGCTGTGCTGTGGTAAGTGATGATTTAGTATTAAAATCTCACCCAAAATAAACAAAATGAAAGCAAAAATCAGTCACTTAATTGCGTCCCGGGGGGTAGGATTTCATTTCGGGGGGGGGGTTTGAACCCCAAGAACCCCCCCCCTGGCTACGCCCATGACACACACACAAATGTTTACTTTTTTAAAGAGGAAAGATGCATTTAGTATGCTTATAAGTTGGACGTAATTTAAAACAACAATAATTAAGTAGTTTTTCATATTATCGCGAGAACTGCAACGCTGCACTATTGATATACACTTTTTTTTCGGAAATTAAAGGTGGTTCGACCTATGTGCGCCCTACAAAACCCTGAAATTCAAAATCCCAGTCTTCCACGGGATTTGAATCCAGGATCCTAGGTTCAGAAGCCGAGCGTTTAACCACTTGCCAACTCGCAATGGCAATGTCTTGGCTTCCAAAGATTAAGGATGAATGCAGTGTTTCACGTGACTACGCAGACCCAGTTAGATAGATAGATAGATAGATAGATAGATAGATAGATAGATAGATAGATAGATAGATAGATAGATAGATAGATAGATAGATAGATAGATAGATAGATAGATAAACGGAAAGATAGAAAGATAGATAGATAGATAGATAGATAGACGAATAGATAGATAGATAGATAGATAGATAGATAGATAGATAGATAGATAGATAGATAGACAGAGAGATAAATAGATAGATAAATAGATAAATAGATAGAATAGATAAATAGATAAATAGATAAATAGATAAATAGATAAATAGATAGAATAGATAGATAGATAGATAGATAGATAGATAAATAGATAAATAGATAGATAGATAGATAGATAGATAGATAGATAGATAGATAGATAGATAAATAGATAGAATAGATAGATAGATAGATAGATAGATAGATAAATAGATAGATAGATAGATAGATAGATAGATAGATAGATAGATAGATAGATAGATAGATAGATAGATAGATAGATAGATAGATGGATAGATAGATAGATGGATATATATATATATAGATAGATAGAATACATAGATAGATTGATAGAAAGATAGATAGATAGATAGATAGATAGATAGATAGATAGATAGATAGATAGATAGATAGATAGATAGATAGATAGATAGATAGATAGATAGATAGATAGATAGACGGATAGATAGAATAGATAGATAGATAGATAAATAGATAGATAGATAGATAGATAGATAGATAGATAGATAGATAGATAGATAGACAGATAAATAGATAGATAGACAGATAAAATGTAAAACTTTATGTTCTTCTCTAGGTTGACGATGTTGCTAAGAGAGAAGAAGTCATAAGCGTAAGTTCCACTCCACATGTTGTTGTTGTAGTGCTGGTGCTAATAGATTCAATTACAAATCCTACAGCTACAAACTTTTAACCCTTTCTTGAAAATTATTTTTGGTTTTAATGTTCTGGAAATGGTAATAGAAAACTTCTAGCAGTGAGGCATATACTATTCCCAGAAATTCAGTGTTTCTTAAACTTTCACAGGTGGCGCCTCCCTAAATAAGAAAAAAATAAAAAAAAAAACACTCATGCTCTTTTATCCAGCTAGGGACAAGGAAGTGAGCTATAGAGTCTCCGCCCCCCCCTCCTCCATTTTATTTTGTTGTTGTCAAGATATCACGTACCCATGAGAGGGTGTCGCCTCCCCCCCCCCCCCCCCACAGACACACACAAGGGGTTTTGAGGCGTACAGTGCAGCTTATCTGTTAGGCTCTCGGCTCACACGTGTAATAATATGATACTTCAACCAAAACATTTGAAATGAAGCTTATAGATCTTGACTTAGGCGCTTGAGAGTTCATTAATGCTAACAATTTATGAATAGACCCAACGTCTGCTATTTCTAGATTTAATTTTGGTTGTTCGAGGACTATGAATAAGCTTGTAAAATTTCAACCTGATACTAGAACGGTAAATGGGAGAAAAATCATAACAATATATATTTATGGGGATTAAATCCATATGTACATCCTCATCCCTAGTAGCATTTATTATCCTTAGTTCGAAATCAAACGAAATAATTAATCACCAACAATCAAATAACTCTAATTGCTTTTTTTATTGATTCATGTCTTTTCTGGTTCAATGAATCATTGTGCAAAGTTTTAACTTGATTGGAAACTTGGAAATGAGAGAAAAACCTGTTCAAACATTTTACAGGCATACAGACAGACAAACAGACAGACAAAGTGAGTTGATATAAGCTTTGTGAAAAGACTACTGGAAAATCCTAATTTAGAAACCATTTTATAACCTTTTTAAATAAAAACAAAATTAGAGATTCTTTTCAAACCTTGACGCTCAACTTTTAACATATTTTTCAGAAGAATGTTCCAAAGATCGTCTCTAAACGACGTGTAAGTTGAAAACATTTTTACCTTGGATTTTAGCATGTGTTAGATGTGTGGCTGAGTAACCCGCTTGGATACCTAAAAGGCTTGGGTTCGATTACTGATGTATATATAAATATAGTTTGTCCATCGTAGTACAATGATGGCCGCTTTTGTCATCCGGGGGCTGAGGGCTCTGCACTGGGATTTTGTGCCTCCTCGTGTGGCTGGTGAGACCTATTAAGCCCGGAATGTTCAGCTGCAACTGGGCAGGTTATTCCAACTGGAGCTAGTGTCATTGGCCTTTGCGTTTTTTCTCTGGCGCTTTTCTTCTGCCAGCGTTGTTCTCTTTTCCTCAGCAATTAGTGCGCCAGTTTTCACAGCGCGACGCCATGATGCTCTGTCATGTGCTTCTTTCTCCCAGGTGGCTGGGTTTATGCTGAACGCTTTCAGAGAAGCTTTGAGGGTGTCCTTGAAGCGTTTTTTTTTGTCCGCCTTGTGGGCACTTTCCTTCCCTTAATTGGCCATACAGGAGTCGTTTATGTCTTCCATTCTGGAGACGTGTGCTGTCCATCGCAGCTGGTAGTTGCCTTTCTTTCTGATTTGTCTAGTTTTGTGACGTTTCGCCAAGTCCAGACTTCACATGCTAGGTTTGACAGAACCTCAGTGTACTGAGTGTCACGGACACGTCAGATACTCTCTACTTGGTTTAGCCGGCCAGTCAAAGCCGTTTCCCGGGTGTTGTCCCTGCGCATGCTACAGCTTCTGGGAGCCACAGGTGAGAGTTGGGTACCGAGTGGGGACCAAGAGTGAGCCAAGCTACCCTCAAAAAGAGTGTACGACTGCCTGTCCAGTAGAGGTTGTACTCCTCCTAGATACCTCATACGCTCCATTACTGATGTAGACCTATTTTATTTTCCTGCTAACTGCGCAGAAGCTACACTGAATATTCTCCAAGATACTGACTCACCACAAATATCCACTAAGAGATGAGACCAGCGCACACGCTACTTGATATGTTTGTTTGTTTGTAAAATGTTTTACATGTTTCGGATGTTCCTTCAGAGTTGAAGATAGTTTACTTCCTAGTCCAAACCTCCCGCAGGACGATGGGGGATGGGAGCGGGCAGGGTTTGAACCCTCGACCGTCGATAAATCCGAACGACAGTCCAGCGCACAAACCACACGACCAGGCAGCCATCCATATATCTTAACATAAACGTAATGAAAAAACCTAACGTTAATAATGGCAGTAATGTTGGTCTATTACCTTATCTTGACTCCATCTTATAAACTAAGCAATTATTGAAACCATGCATAATATAGTTATAATAGAGGATTTTCGCAAAAAAAAAAATATTAAAATCTATAATAGTTTCCTGCATTTTGAAATTAAGTTATAACACCGAATTCCTTTGGTCATTTTTGGTATTTTAGTCATTTTATGGTATTACAACTTTGGTCATTTTACAGTATTAAAACAGTAAAGTTAAATTAAACCAACCTCTTATGAAAAGTATTATCACATTAATTAGGACAACATATACTATGTAGTGATGCAATGAAAATAAGTATTGCTGGTTTATCGTTCGATAGATTTAGGTGGGCCCCTATTTAGATAGAGATATGTTATGTTAGTTTTATTGTTTTGATTAGATTGGGTTGTCTATTAGGAAGTAGAGTTACGGAACTTGACCAGCGTTCTTGTCAGAGGCCTGAATTTAAGGAGCAAAGAAAAAAATGCAGTTCAGATTTGAATAAAACTTTGCTGCTAAGATACTTATATTCTCATCTTGTATTTAGTACAGAAGCTCATTTCCTAAATATTTCTTTTTGTTTTCAAATCTTCGATAGATCTGAACTTGTTTGTTTATTAGGTCGTGTTTTAATAAATAAATTTATTGCTTTTATATAGCGCTACTTTCATGCTTGTCGCATGCTCAGAACGCTATGGTTCAATCTCATTTGAAGTCCGTTGGTTGGAAGGGGGATTTTGGAGTAGGTTTTCCGTGCTGCCTTTAGGCGCTCAGTAAACACATCTTTGCTCGAGTCGGGTGTCGAACCTTGAGCCTCCTTTATAGGTAGCCAAGCCAAGTTCAAGCGTACTTAACCTCTGGATTTCATACCAGAATAGACCTAGACTTGTTTGTTTATTATTTTTCCAAATCTTCGATAGATCAAGACTGGTTTGTTTATTAATTCTTGTTTGTTCATTATGTCTCCTAATCCTTAATTGTTTCTTCTTGTTCAAATGTTTGATACACCTAGACTTTGTTCATTTAGTTTTGTGTCAGAAGTTCAAAACTGTCACTACATGTTTAACTGTCACTATCTTATCTTATATAATACAGACGCTACTTCAAATAAGAAGATGATTACGTCCTACGCGTCATGCATTCAGTCATGCATATTAACCAATGACTTAAATTCTGCCACTTCACTGGTTTTCCTGGCTAGCTCAGGCAACCCATTCCATGCTCTAATAGCACTAGGGAAGAAGGAGTATTTGTACAAATTTGTCCTAGCATATGGGACGAGGAATGTGCCATTATCTTTGTGTCTTTCAGAGTATTTTATTAAATTTTGTTTTGTATTTAAAGATTATGGTTCAGTGTTTTATGTATATTTGCTATTCACTATATGTTTAAATGTCACTATATGTTTAACTGTCAGTAAATGTTCAACTTTCAGTAATTGTAAACTGTTACTATATGTTTAACTGTCACTATTCTTTAACTGTCACTATTCGTTTAACTGTCAACTTTCACTATATGTTTAACTGTCACAACATGTTTAACTGTCACTTTATGTTAACTGTCACAATATGTTTAACAGTCACTATACTTTTAACTGTCAATATACTTTTTTTTTATTTATGCTTGTCATAAAATAAACACATGTTAGTCTGTTCCATTATATTTGTGCGTTCATGGTTTCATATTTATAACTCAATCGTCTCCCCTTGACTCTATCAGGAAACATAAGGCCGAATCTGTTTCATTTATATTTGTTGCATTTGTTAATTTCAGTTCTTTTACAAGCCAGGTTCCCTATCTTTGGGACCATAAAGTGAAACAGTTCCCTGGTGAGGAGGAACATATACAAGAAAGGTAGCATAACAAAATTAAACAGTATAATGTTGTCAATTTCATGTTTCGAACATCTCTTCCAACTATAAATATTAATTCTGAACACACGTCATGTGTTGTTGTTGTGTTTTGTTACGTGTTCGTTAACGTGTGTGTATATGTGTATATGTGCAGCCGAACATTCCGGGCTCACATAGGTCTCACCAGCCACATGAGGAGGCATAAAACCCCAGTGCAAAGCTCTCAGATCCCTGGATGACACAAAATGGTCATCATCGAACCACGATGGACGAACTATATATATATATATATATATATATATATGTATGTATGTATGTATGTATGTATGTATATGTATGTATGTATGTATGTATGTGTGTATGTATGTATGTATGTGTGTGTGTGTATGTGTGTGTGTGTGTATAATAGTATGTGTGTGTGTGTATGTCTGTGTGTCTAGAGTCTAGGTTGGATGCTTGTTCACAAGAATTTGTGTATGTCTCTATTAGTGTTACAGTAAAAGACAATGGTTGAAGTCCAATTGTGCGAAAGTAATTTTTTCGAACGTTTTGATAAGCTACACAACTAAACATATAGGGACAGTCCATTCAATCACCTGTTTCAGATGCGTATGTCATGCCGAATGCAATCACGTAGTTAACCCTTTCACCCTGCTGACGCCTATGTCGTATGGTGAGAAGGCCAATTGTTGTAGATTATTTGTACTTCGATCACTTCCGATAATGAAGCTGAGCATATTGCATTGCTTAGCATAAGTATAACCTATGGGTGGACACTTGGACCTCATCTAAGTTTATTATCTTTTATTATCTTATCACATAAGTCAGCTCTGCAAGGGTCATTATCTGCAGCTGCGTAGATTAGGCCAGATCCGACCATATTTAACAACGGAGTCAACAAAAACGCTAGCTGTGGCATTCATACTCTCCCGCCTTGACTACTGTAACGCCGTGCTAGCAGGTATACCTGATGACAATATAGCCAAACTGCAACGTATACAGAACAACGCCGCACGAATAGTACTTAGAAAAACAAGACAGGATTCTGCTACTACGCTCTTGCGCACGCTCCATTGGCTTCCCGTGAAAGCGAGAATCGATTAGAAGGTCGCCACACTTTGTCATCAGTGTATATATAACAATGAGATGCCCTTGTACCTTAGAGAACTGATTACACCATATGTCCCCCAGAGAGCCCTGTGCTCAATGGACTCAACGCTGTAAGTGGTGCCACGTTTCTCCCTCAAAAACTACGGTCTGCGGGCTTTTTCAGTTCACGGACCAAAGGTTTGGAACTCACTCCCAATTGATCTCAGACAGACAACATGCTATACCACGTTTAAGAAGAACATTAAGACCTACTTGTTTAAAACTTTTTTAGATTAGTTTATGATTTAAATTGACATGTTTCAGTTTGTAATGTTATTACAGCGCCTTGAGTCTACATTTTGTTTGTTAACAGCGCTTTATAAATAAAATTATTATTATTATTATTATCTTCTTGCTAAAACAAAAATGTAATTTTATTTAGTTACAAAGTACGTACCATTTAAATACGCCAATGCGTCTAGTTATCCCACTTATAAAAGAATCATCCATTTCTTTAGAGTGACGAGCTATCGTTCTGCGTGACTTAAAAAAAAAAGTCCTATTCAAAAAGACTTGCTGAAAAACAAAGGATCATTTTACGAATCCATTTCAAACATATTCTACTGACTCCAATGACTCTTAGTAAAGCACGCCCCACTGCTTATAACTATTTGACCTGCACATTTCTTAATAAGATATACATGCATAGTAGACTTCTTGAGAATGAATAATTTATAATGCTCATAATGCAGGAGAACGAGTGGCATTGGAGGCTCCGGTACGTACCCCGATGTCTTACAAAGGAAATACAAACCAAATAATTTTCGGGGCTAAAAGGACTTACTAGCAGGGGCGGACTGGGTATCAAAATAAGCCCGGGCATTACCATATAAACTGGCCCACAAATGAATGGCGTCATATCATGGGCATTTTTCGGTGGGGGGTGATTTTTTTCTACCCCCCTCTGCAATGTATATGTATGTAATTAATCTTCATTACATTCTGACTTTTCATTCTTTCGGGCGTTTTTGTTTAGCCTAGAGTAGGCCTAGGTTCTTCTTTGAAGACAGTACACACCACCAAGAACAGATAGGGAGTCCGAGGCTTCGTCCCAGATCCACGCATTATTTCCGTTATTTTAAGCTTTTAAAAAAATTCATATTCTAAGGTAGCCTATCTACAGTGCAGTTAGCTTGCTTCTCTTCCGCAAAAAAATTCCTAAACCAAATCTGCTATTCACTGCACTTAATTAATGGAGTCCAGCGACTGGTAGAAACTGGTAACTATAGTTTTGCGTTAGTTTTTGTATTGGAGATGGGGGGGGGGGAGATAACCACAAACCCTTTTAGCTACGCTTAGGAAATTCGGTGACTGTAGTTTACTTAAATTGGCTGCACTGGGGCATTAAGTAATAACTTACTAGTACAAGTTTGAGAAACACTGGACAATAGAGTAACAAGTTTTGTATCTTTTGATAATCTTTAGATAATCATCCACACCAACTCTCACAAAAGCCCTGGTTAAAGACCCTAGCATTGTGTGCAGTGAGCGTATGTCACAACGCCAGTGATAAATAAGTTTTTATTGATTGGAATTTGCCATAATTGTATTATACATTACAATAACGTCATTAATAATTCGCTGATTAGTTTTCCATTCTTAAAATCGGATATGGTAATTCATGCTACCAATAATTGATTTTAAAATGGCTTTTTGTGTAGCGACCTACTTTATATCATTCTTTTCTACTGTAACTTACAGCAAAACAAGATTCATTTTGTTCCATTACATCAAAAGTTCTTAACCTGTGAGTCGCGACCCCCTTTAGGGGTCGAATGACGATTGTCCAGGGGTCACCTAAGTCTAAAAAAAACTTGACATTGTGCAAAACTTCTCATGGGTAGCTACATTTTTTCTACTATTATTGTCATTTGAGAATAAATGTAAACAACTGAATTAGAATCATTCCAAACTTTTATTCTCACAGCATCACTATTTGTACTAGTTTCAATGACTCTGTTCATCAAACGCTACACCATTGCAGATACAGTTCGAAAGGGAAATTTACTCACAAAATTGAAAACCACATCGCTTATAATTAGTACTAGACTATCATGTTATAGTCTATGCTAGAAAAGGTAATAAATTTGTTATGGAACTACCCTTCAAAATGATCGTTAAGAAAAGAAAATATAATGATGATTTTAGTTGATATGGTTTTACTTCAATAAGAAAGCAGGAATCGAGAAACCTCAAAGCGCCATTTGTGACGTCATGTGTAACGACGTTCTATTATCAGAATCAATGAATCTGTACAATCTGAAAGTCATAACGACACCAAACATCCGAGCTTTGCCAACAACGACATACAGTATTTGAAATATTTTTAAAAAAATGTAAATTTAAAAAGTCAGGAAAACCCAAACTTGACTGCCGGCAAATAAGCAAAACCTAGCAGTCGTCGAGCGGTTGAAGCTTCTAATTTGGTGGCCTTCAGAATAACTAGAACTATGAAACCTCACATCATTGCTGAGGACTTACTGTTGCCAGTGGCCTAATACATTGTTCGAGTACCAGTGATAACTGGAGCCGTACCAACTAGATCTATTCAATTAAGTTGCCATGACAATGAATAAAGCACAAGGCCAAACGTTCAAAAAGATACGCCTGTATCTGCCAAAATTTGTTTTCAGTCGTGGACAGTTGTATGTTGCTCTCTCCAGAGGTCCATCTTTTCATTCACACACAGTCGTTTGCCCAAACCCACTCCATTTGGACAACTGGGTCTTTCAGGAAGTGTTCACCCGTCACTAAATAGCGGCGTATGCTACGCCGTGGGTCGGCTAGCTAATATTAAGCTATTTAATAACATAGTTCATTTTTTAGGGAAGAATGCTCATAGCTATGTACTGCTGTGTTGTTCTTTGCTGTTTTAATGCTGCTGCTGCTGCTCAACCAAGCTTTTCTTTTATCGATGTTTCTTATATTGTATTGCACTTTAGTACTGCCACTTCCTGACGCTTTCTTAATATGATGTTCATGGTTAAATATATTCCAAAAGTATTTCGAACATCTAATGGAAACTTAGAGCGGTGTAATGACTCATTTTATCCTTGTGATAGGTTGAGCAGGTTTTCCGTCTGCTTGTTTAGAAAGGTGGAGAACAAACAAATCGATAAAGTGAATGGAAAGAAGTTTCAATAAATGCATATGTTATCAAAGAAGAAAGTAAACGATAAATTAAATTATACAATAATATCAACACAACATGTATTTTGTTTTTTAAATCATAGTTCTATTAGTACATAATTTTAATATTATAAATGTGAATGTTAACAAAATGTTGTTGTTCCTCTTGTTACTGTTCTCTTTCGTTACATTTTCATCTTCAATAAATGACGTCATCATTTTAAATATATTCCTCGTTTTCCGTAAGGAGCCTGAAAATATATATTTTTTTTAATATATACATTTATTGAAAATCAATGTCTCCACTTTGATATTTGTTTTGTGAAAGGGGTCATTGCATTAGATTATTTCTTTCTGCAACCACGATTTGACATAAATATAAAAAATTACGCAAAATGCAGGGGCCTCCAAAGACGGAAAGCCCCCCCCCAGGTCCCCCAAATGATGTCGAATTCCTATCTACGCCCCTGTATGTGACTGAGTTCAGCGTACTTCTGGAATCTGCGTGTGTAAACATATTGCCGTGTGAATCGCTAGAGATACTGTCACAGGCTTACCCAGAATAGACTCACAAGAAGCTAATTATGATTTTGTAGTCATGAGAGAGAAATCAAATGTTTAGCTCAGTATAGCTCAATACGGTCAAGTACAGTGAAGTGCAGGAAGTACATTGAAGTACAGTGAAGTACTGTGAAGTACAGTGAAGTACAAAGCATTACACTGAAATATAGAGAAGTACAGTGATGGGCAGAACAGTAAAGTGAAGTGCAGAGTTTATTGAATTGTAGAGAAGTACAGTGAAGTGCTGTAAAGTACAGAGAGGTACAGTGCATTACCGAAAAGTGCCGCTAACTATGTACTGTCTTCTACACTACTTGTGCTCAGTGACAAATCGCTGGATTTTAAAGTAATTAAAAGTGCATGAAACTGACATTTGTAATGCTTTTATTTGTGTATTGAATGGCATTGTGATAGCAGAATAAATAATTAACTCTTTCTTTCCTAATTGGCGATGCCAACGTTGATTTGACCCCCATTAAACTAAATTGATTTTTTGGACTCATAAATGTATATTTGTGTGGTGTAAAAAAAAAGCATTTATTCCCCTTTAATTTGATACCAAATATAGCATTTTCTGATAAGCAAACAAAAAAGTTATAACAGTTTAACCATAACAGGAAAGTGAAATACAAAGGAGCAAAAGGAATATAGGAACCGGGAAAATAGTTACGGAGAGAAAGAGTTAACAGTATTTACATAATAGGTTCATGCAGCAGTTTCATGGAGCTGTGATATGGACTTACCCAACTGTGTCTTTCTTTCAGTTCTTTCTAAAAATGTGTTTAGAATGGAAATCATTGATAATTAGTTAATATACATTTTAATTATCATCCTTATACGTGAATTAATAAAGCAATTCACACAAAATTATGTGGAGTTGATAACGGTACCAAATAACTAATTTATTTTTTCAATATTAATGTTCCTGAAGGAAATGTGTCGATTAAATTATTCAGTTAATTCAATTACAATGGAGCATGTGAAATAGACAACTTATGTCCAAGTGGACGAAATTGGTTTTGTGAATTGGAGATTTTGACGACCAACTAATAAGTGTCAAGGATGCTAAATGAACCTCATTCACCAATCGTAAACAAACAACATTTAGCCACGTGAAAATATTGATAAAACAACGGAAAAAAAACGTCACGTGATACGGTGATAGCCATTGTGTATTACGTAATTTGTATAGAACAGTTAGATAATCACGTGGCTAAATGTTGTTAGTTTACGATTGGTGAATGAGCTCTATTGAATTTCAAAATTTGCCAACGAGATAAAAATTAAGAACCGAAACAACTTTATTCTGCGGCGCTGAAACGTGCACGAAACATCAGCTTATCATTAGTTAAAAACATGGCTGAACACTTATTTTGTTCACCGGATACCCCAAAATGCTTACTATTTATACGTTTACCACCATATATGAAAATTGCCAATACTTTTACATAATACTAGTGATAAAATGTCTACACTGTTATCTATTATGTAATTTACACAAACGTCAATTATAATTTTTTTTTCTGTTATATAATTTTTCTTCGTAAACAAAAAATGTCCTGAACATGTAACGAGTATACAATTGATGGTAAAATGGTATTTTAAACAAACTCTTACTCTCAACAAAAACCACGTCTTTGCACTTTCGTATTTCTCAGTTGTCTCTCTTTCTTAACATCTGCGTTACAACACACCATCTCCTATTTCATCATTCTTAACCCACCAATAGATCGTCTAACTTCTCATCATCGTCACCAAGGAAACACACACACACACACCACACACTCCATAACAAGGGTACAAGGATGTCATCCTCTTGTCTTTTGAAGTCAAAGTAAATTTCCTCTCTCAGACCTTGCGATTTATAGGGAAGATGATGATAAGGTCATATGTTTCTATGGCCAACGGTTAACGAAATGGGTGTCATGTGGCCAACACAACGACCGACCGCCTTTACTTTCCCAAACTTAAGTTAGGTACTCTTTAGTTGGGTAGACTCAGGGGCGCCCTTTAAGTCCGAAATTCAAAATTCCAGTCTTCACCGAGATTGGAACCCAGGACCTCAGGTTAAGAGGCCAAGCACGTAACCACTCGGCCACTCCCCCTCCTCTTTTGAATTAAAGCAGGTAATTTATGCAATAAGATATGAAGATGAAAATTAATCTTACCTCAGCGGGAACTCTTTTTTTTACTTCTAGTAACTCTCTCTGAAATGTAAATGTAAACTTTGGTTGAAAATAATGCTTTCATTGATCTATTATAAACCTATTAGGGTAAATTTTTACAATACAACATTTAAAGATCTCTTTTTGTCTCCGGCTTTGCATCTACTGTATAGGTAAAACTAAAAGTTTGCTCAGCAAATTACTTTTTTTTTAATTGATTTTGGATACAGCATCTTTGATGCTTGCTATAGCGTGCTCATAGCGCTAGGGTAGCACTTGCGCTTTGTGGCTAAACAAATAAAATTGTTAAGTTGTTGGTCCAATGTCTTTTGTAGACATGGGGAGGCTGTATCTGAAAGAAGGTTTCCAAGCTGCCTTTAGTCACTCTTCAAACTCAACTCAGCAGGAATCGGGTGTCGAACTCGATTTCACTTGGTAGGTTCCACTCGCGGAGACGTTTATTTTATTTCATTTTAAATATCTTTTTAAACATCCAGAATTCGTCAAGATGCTATCAATCGATAAAATACAATTCAACAATGAGCAGCGAGGTGCAAAGTTTATTTTTTTTAAATAAATCAATATTTTCATATCAGTACGATCAACACATTTACATCCAATAAGTCACAAAATAACAAATAATAATAATAAAACCTTTATTAGGTACTCCTTTGAAACCTTTCGGTCTAAACCTAAGATGATTTTAAGTTCATATGTTTCTATCGCCGATGATGGTTGAAGATGTCATGTGGCCAGCACAACGACCAACAGCCTTTAGTTCCCCGACGTATGTCAGATACTCGAGACCCTCTGCACGGAATCATAGCACTTTAGCACTCTACCTCCACGCCCTATAATATATTTCTCTTATTCCTTCTATTTTCTAATTTTCTCTTATTACTCTTATTTCTCTTATTTCTCTTATGTTCTCTTATTTCTCTTATGTTCTCTTATTTCTCTTATTTTTTCTTATTTCTCTTATTTCATTTCCTATATGTTTCTATCTTGTCATTAAACAGCATGTCAATAAGGGCACGAGAGCCTCAAATCTTGCAAATCCCTGGATCAAACCCCCGTGGTTATGTGCGATGCACTCATTTCCCTTTACAAGAGCACATTATACCTTACAGTTGTATTGGCAGTTAAGTATTAAATAATCAAAAACATAAATGAATCTTTAAAAAAAAAGCTTATTCAAGGGAAAGACATCAAAAATATATCTCAATATTTTAAGATGTATTTCCCCCTTTTTATATGAACCACAATTAATTTTTACTAATTTATTGAATAATTGTTTGTTGTTGTTGTTGTTGTTGTTGTTTTTTCAGCGATACTATATAGATAGAAATATGAATAATTGTGCAAAGTTTCAACTTGATCCGAGATTGGGAAGATGGAGAAATAGTGTGTACAAAATGTGTACCAGACAAAAGTAGTTGGTTGATAAATGCTTTTACAAAAGTCCATTAAAAAATTCCATTTCTTTGTGTCCTTATAGATCTATAGGGATAATACTAATATTGGCTATACCAAACACTTAATCATACTTACTAAATTATTCATGGGCTCCATAGTAACTTGTTCAATGTTCAAAATTAAAACAGACAAACAAACCATCAACACTAGAAGCTTCATGGTCGATGTCACTAATAGATCAATGTATGAATATTAATGGAATTCGATGACGTGTTAAATGGCATTACCAAATGGATATTTAAACATACGAGACTGGCAGATTTTATTAAATAAACCAAGACAAAAAAATGATATAGATTCGTTTACTTATGTGTATCTGCTTTGATATATACATATAAAATACCTTTACCTGTAATGGGCGCATAACAGTTCAGAGTGACACTGTGCTAAGTTATAAAAGATTACTGTCATGCGCAGCAGAGGTGCTATCTATTGTTTACCTTTTAGCGTACTAATCGTCATATATCGAGCACCAAGAAGTTTTTTTATTTTTTGTTTTGGGTCAAAGTGTCCTTAGTTTCTTTTGACAACAGTTCGGCATACAGTGATTTTGAGGATGTGTAAGCCGCTGTGTCATTGTTGCCCCTTTTAAGACTTAGTAGTTTAAAATGTTTTGCTACGGATCGAACTGTCGTTAGTGTCGCCGCTAATGGTTCTATAGATGGAAACAACAAGGTCTTCACTCTTTGCATTTTCATAGGGAGCTAGAGAAGGATATAGAACTGGAGCTAGAGTTTAGATGAGGCTATTTATAGAACTGGAGCTAGAGTTTAGATGAGGCTATTTATAGAACTGGAGTTAGAGTTTAGATGAGGCTGTTTATAGAACTGGAGCTAGAGTTTAGATGTGGCTATTTATAGAGCAGGAGCTAGAGTTTAGATGAGGCTATTTATAGAGCAGGAGCTATAGTTTAGATGAGGCTATTTATAGAACAGGAGCTAGAGTTTAGATGAGGCTATTTATAGAACAGGAGCTAGAGTTTAGATGAGGCTATTTATAGAACAGGAGCTAGAGTTTAGATGAGGCTATTTATAGAACTGGAGCTAGCGTTTACATGAGGCTATTTACAGAACTGGAGCTAGCGTTTACATGATGTTGTTTATAGAACTGAAGCTAGCGTTTATATGATGCTATTTATAGAACTGGAGCTAGCGTTTACATGAGGCTATTCCCCAACTGTAGAGTCGTGTCGTGTATATGGAAGATTGCCGTTGTAATGGGAGCATGTCGGTCGCGTCGCATTGATTTGAGGATGTTGAGTAATGTGAATGAAATATTTAATTACATGAGCGTTCCTGTCGTAGGCAAAGCATCATATATTGATTTATTTAAGAATAGTTATGCCATTAAATGTTATATTGCTATCATTCAATCATTTCACGTTGGTAGTTTCGGTATATCTACCTGTTGAGATGACAATTCTTTTTTTTTTTCTTGTTCGTTTAGCATCTGTCTATTCTTTTGTTACCCTGACCGGCCAAATACCAGAAGCCAGCTTATCAAAATGTGTTTTAAAAAATTCACCCCGACGATGATCATGCTATCTACTTATTATCTAGTTATACGAGATTATCATCCAGTTTACGTACTAGGTTATTATCCCTATTTCCTTATGTGCTAAGCATTAAATTACATTATTTTATAAGCATTCTTATTAACAAGATTAATTAATGTTTTGCATTAACGATATACAATTATAAAAATTTAGACACAAGTTCGATACTATTCTTAAATTCTATATATCTTTATATTTAAAAGCTAATTGTAAAAACTGTCAATAGCTGTAAATTAGTCCAGGTTCTTAAAACTTTGGCAGATTTATAGTGTTAAAATTGAAAACATACAAAACAAACCTTAAAACACACAGTGAAAAAATTAAAAAAAATGATGCTCACCTAAGTTCGCAGTGAGATAGCTTTCAACTTGCAGTAACCTCTAAATGCAAACTGCCAGCGTATAAAGCTTGGATATAAGTACATGGGATATAACTTTGATGAGCTGTTGAGAATTTAAACTGAGTTAAGCCGCATGTGTATGTTACCACCCGCATGTTTTTTTATTCTATTTTTACAGCTGTTTGCCATCGCAACAAAAAACATTGCTGTTAATTAGTCATTTTAAGCTTTGATGAGCAACGCTGATCTTAATGTTGGATACTCTCCTCACGTACACTTTACTGTTCGTATACAAAGGGTTAAATGTGCTCTTTTACTGAATCTAACACCATCAAGGTAATTGCTGTACTATAGACTTATATATTATATCTAGACTGGAAACCCTAACCCTAAATTCTTATTCGCGATTGATCGATTCACAGACCTATACATATATTTATTTGTATGTACGTAAACTCTTTCTTCAGGCTCTAAGGGAAGTCGCCCCCAATCAATCTTTTCTGTCTTAGAAAAGTAATGATCTTTAGTTTTCAAAGTTTAGAAATAATGCAAAATCATTTCTCAGATATTCATGCAAATAAATGAAACAAAGCCATTTCCTGTTTGTTTCCATTGAGATAATGTTTCAAAAATCCTAGATGGAAATAATTCATGTTGATTTAAATAATCTTTTGTACATTTAAATACATTGATTATCTAGATCTTTCTAAATTATGTATCTAAAATAATAATTATGAGACGAGAGTACTCTTATTTTTGGTGTTCAATTACTAGATCTAGATCTAAAAAATAAATTATATGTTACATAGGTTATGGTTGAAAAACAAATAACTTCACTTATTTTAACTACTTTACAAAACAACGCCTTGATCCAACTTTCTACAAAATGTTCACGACATTTTTTGTAGTGTTAAAAAATCTCCATGTCCAGTCTAGAAATAGTAGATATAAGTCTATGTGCAGTACCTTTCAAAAAGTGCCTCATCCCTCTCTCTGTTAAAAGTAAAAAACGAATAAAGCGCATTTCAAAAGAAACAGTAAAATATGAAGTTCTGTGTATAGACCTTTAGATCCATGGGGGAGATGATAGAAAGGTCGTCTAATTTTATGGCCGATGGTTAAAGAGGTTGTCGTGTGGTCACTAAAACCGCCTTGAGTCTCTCCTCATCGTACGTGACTGGAGCGATGGCTGAGTGGTAAAGCATTTGGCTTCCGAACCAGGGGTCCTAGGTTCAAATCCTGGTGAAGACAAGGATTTTTAATTCCATGATTTAGCTCTACCTTAAGTTGTGGAAAAGCAAAAGCAGTAACTTGTTGTGCTTGCCACATGACACCCCAGGGGCGTAACTAGGGATTTGGGGGCCCGGGGGGATTGACCTCTTTGGGGGCCCCTTGCATTTGACATTCGACATATGACATGAGATAATGTACGCAAAAATATATAAGCCCCAAATCAAATTGGTTCAGTATATCAGTAAACTTAACAAAAAGTAATCATCAAGACTCTTTTAATGAATAATACCGTTGTTTATTAGTTAAATAATGCACAAGTGACACATCTCAATTGATATTGCTTCACGTCGTGCATTCTGTGCAGCAAAGAAATCTATAACATCATCTACATCGATACTTTGAGCACACGTAATTCCCATATGAAGCCTGTTTCCTCAATATGTCTATTGGTGATTGTATTACTGGTTTGTTGATAAAAAGTGCTCGTGCATCAATGACATCATTGAAAAAGCGATTTTCCATTTATTTCATCATATAAACAGGAAAAATAGCACAGTTAGTCATAAGCGTGTCTTTATCTAACAGGTGTCTTGGTTCAAGAAGAAACCCAAAGGTATCCATTTTCTTTCCAGCCTTTGGAATCTGCCCTTCATCTCCATATGAAATCTGTCCAGCATTTCTGTCGCAACACGTTTGAATGGCAGTTTTATTGACAGTCCTACATTAGAACTCAACTTCCCATCAAGTCTTTTCTTTATTCTGATTGTTTTGATTACATGGAATCCATAGTATTCACTACCTTCTTTTGCTTTTTCGATGGATTGGGTTTTTGTCAGTTTCTCATCCTTTTGCAGAAAGCATGAAAGGGTACTAATTTCTTTAGCAGCTTCCCATATATGCAGTCCAGACTTTTGTAGTTTCTTCTGAACTATATTAATTGGGCGCAGGAACTTTGATCAGAATTCCAGATAGGCAAAACATTCTTAATTTTCCACTGCATGAAGAAGATTCTGTGCTAATATTATAATGGTATTACGTCATTGTTGGTTGTTTATATTTTGTGCGAAACCAAAAGGATTCAGAGCATACAAAAGTGGGAAAGATCCACATTTCGTTATGCTCGAGTATAGAAATACTCCGATAAGTGGACTGCTGTATTCACCATTACAACTGCTCACGAGTAGAAGACTCAGGGAATCATTCCAACTGATCCCGAACTATTGAAACCATCGGTAGCTGAAAATGCAGTGACATTACTCAACGAACGACAGATGAAAAACAAAGTGAAATACGATGCAAAAGCAAGACTACCTAAAGATTATTCTGTCGGAGAGTTCGTCTAGGTCAAACAGGCAGAAAGCAGTTGTCATAAAAAAAAACATTCAGCACCCAGATCTTACATCATAAAGACAAACGATGGAAAAACATACAGAAGAAATCAACGCTTTTTACATAAGAGTTTCGATGAAGACATCTCTGGGTACTATGATACTGATGAAGACAATGAACTGCAAACTGTTGGAACTAACGAAACAGACAGTTATATACCAACGTCTAGAAAACTTGTTGTGCCAGTCAAGACAACCAGAAGTGGACGAATTGTTAAAGTTCCTAGTAGACAGGGCCGGCCTTAGGCCACTGCAGCCTATGCGGTCGCAGAGGGCCCCGCTCTTTCATAGGTCCCGCGCTAATTCTAAGTGTACATTATTAAATTAAACCATTATAACGTATATAAAATAACAGGGTTTTCGCGACCTAGTGATTTTCCAGGGCCACCAGGAAATCTCATGAAAAGGCAAAATATACGATAAAGTCCTGAACTTTTTTTGAATTTATTCAAATCTCCTAAAGAATAGACGAAATTGACATTTTGGGTGCCTATAAATAAAAAGTGGCATTGTGAGCTTTCACTTGATACAAATTTATTGCAAAGACGAAAGTAGGCCTATTTTCTAATTTTAAAAAAAAATTGAAATTATGCTTATCCCTACCCAGGCTAGGCATAGGGCCCCGCTAATGCTAGGGCCGGCACTGCAAGTAGTTATCACTCTTAAGAACTTTAAAAGGAAGGGTGTGATAATAACTTCAAAAGGATGTGCTAATATTATATGATATTACGTCATTGTTTTTTGTTTATGTTTTGTGCGAAAGCAAAAGGATTAGATGGAAATAAAAAGACAGTTTCCATTGGATTGAGGAAAGATGAATAGAGGGATAATAACTCGAGTGTGAAGTTTAATTCTGAAATTATAGACGCCACACCCGGATAATGGACTATTCTAGCATTATTAAGAATAACTTTTAGATCTGTTATACAATATTCTGTAAATTTAGCTTCAAGTTTAATTAGTGTAGCCATAAAATACTCGCCATTTAGATCTATTATTAGTAAAGGTAACAAGATACCTGGAATTCGCTGTATATCAATAATATCATGCAGTTTTATTCGTGGCAACAAAGTTTAAAATGTAAGACTAACTTTTTAAAAAACTTGAAATGTTGAAAAAAAAAGACACCCGTTGACACTATTTGTCAATCAAATATATTAATTTATGTATTTACAAATAAATTTCGGACACCCATTTGGGGGCCCCCCCAAGGTGGGGGCCCGGGGGGATTTTAAAATTCTCCCCCCCATCCCCCCCCCTTAGTTACGCCACTGTGACACCCTCGTTAACCGTGGGCCAGATGACCTTTACATCATCAGCGCCATAGATCGCAAGGTCTGAAAGGGGAACTTTAATTTAAAAAAATATTTATAGTAAAGAAGTACATTTAATTTGTAAAGATAACAAACTCGGACATATTTTTACTAGGAGGTTTAAGAAAGTAAAGACTCTTAGCTATAGTTTATGTAGCGTATACGCAAAACAAGAAATTACACTCCCCTTCCCAAATACAAAATTGTAGTGGTTAAAAAATATTTTCACGATATACATATAGAGTTATACAGCGATAAAAGTTCCCCTTTCAGACCTTGCGATTTATGGGGCGGATGATGTAAAGGTCATTTGTTTCTGGGGGCCCTAACTAATGTCAACTAATTATAGCTGGGCGGAAATGGAGACGCGCTAACATCCTGAAAATTCAAAATCCCAGTCTTCACCAAGATTCCAAACCGGAAATCTCGGTTTGGAAGTCAAGCGCTCTACCACTCAGCCACCGCGTCCCCAAATACAGTGATAGCGAATGAAAATATACTGCAGCAAAAAAAGAAACTGTCTGATCCCTCTACGATATGTCTTGTTATTTCACGGCTCATGGGTCTTTGCGAGACATTAGTTTCTAAACATGGTAATTACAATTCTGTTAGCAACTTGTTCTACTATGATACTGAAACATCAATGCGCCTTATTAATCTTTTTACCATAGCCTCGTTTTGAGCCAAGGCAGCCATGACACATCTAACGTAAATGTTGACCTCAATTCATTAGGTTGATAATAATAATCTATTAGAGTAATCTTCAATTCTAATTTATTCTGGATTATTAAAAAAAACAAAAACAAGAAGTACAAAGTCCCTGTGGCTTTAATGTTAAAGCATAGTTTAATGCATCTGATGGAGTCTTAATCGTGAGTTCGATACATGGTTTGGACCCAATTCTTTTTTAAGTAATTTTTTTTTAAGCTTTTGTAATGGAGGTATTGTCTTTTTAAAAAGGAATTTCTAAAATGTTTTTCTTAGTTTCATTTTTAATGTAAGCTTTTCAATTATAATTTAAACTGTATTCGTTAGTGAAAACTGTACTCCTACCTACACTGAATGATGGGGGCTTAATTAAGAATTCTAGCCTATGAATAAATGCTAGAGAAAAATGATTGGTGTCAGATACCGTGATAAAAGTAAAGAAATGAGTTGTTTTTACTTTTACAAGTAAAAATTCAGGCTGGATAAAGGAGGACGTCTTCAGTACTGTCAAGAGACGATAGCTGAGCTGGTGCAGTCATAAGTCATTCTTCTGGTCAGGGGTTCTTAACCTGTGGGTCGCTACCCCCTTGGAGGTCGATTGACGATTTGCCAGGGGTCGCCTAAGACCATCGAAAATATGGATTGTTATTGTCTACTCTTCTATTGCTATATGTGTGTTTTTTCTTTTTTTTTTGGAGTGGGTCGCGAAGAGTGGGGGAATATAAAAAGGGGTCGCCGAGCTTAAAAGGTTGAGAACCGCTGTTCTAGGTACAGTAAAGAAAGCATGAAGAATAGCTGACAGTAGACAACATACTGTAGAAAGTCACCTCTTGCATGATATGAGACAAGGATATGAGAGAAAGAGAGAATGAGAGAGAGCTAGAGAGACAGAGAGAGACAGAGTAAGTGTGAGAAAAAGAGAGAGAGATCCTGCTGTTTTTACGTTTAGGGAGTCTTCGGTACTGCAAGTGATGCATAATGTCTTCAGTGGGTCCCATCTCGGTGTCAGCAAGACTCAGTTTTTACTGGTTTCGGTACCGGCGATACTAACGGCTTATGAACGCTATAAAAGGGGCGAGTCTAAGCTACCAACCACAATATTAGTAAAACTGTGGAGATAGAGGAACGCATCAAAATACGCTCGTTCCTCCATATTGCGCCCAATTTGAGTAAATTAGCTTTGCTCAACGAAAACCGAAATCCCGTTAAAAGGATAAGTACTTGCCCTCCGTGGAGGAGATTTCCAGCCCCACAAGTTAACATGTCCCTTATAGGGGAGGAGGAAGCCACCAAGAAGCGATAAACACCTGCCATGCTCCAAAATTTGACATCAGCTACACTTAAATCCTACCCATCAGTTGCCATTTTCTGTTATACCGATGGGTCGGTATTGAAGGACCCTGATAGATCTGGGTATGGGGCCCTTATAGTATACCCAGACCGAACAGAACCATACCTGCACTCTGGACAATGCGGCTTCGCTGCATGCTCCATGGACGCCGAACTAACAGGGATAACTCGGGAATTCGAGGCTATTAAAGCCCAAATGACCGACCCAACATGAAACTGGTGCTACTGTGATGCTAGTCATCGACTCTCGCTCGTCTCCTAGCTATGGGTGGCGGCGGGGGAGGGTCGCCCGTAATAGAAGTCGGCGCCTCAGATAACATGTTTCGAGCCATTGGCGCTGTCGTTTTCATGCAGTGGTCGCCCTCACATTTCGGCTTTAGGAGCAAAATGCCTCAGACGTCCATTCACGTCGAAGCACCAAGCACGTTTTTACAAGAGCAAGCTACGCCAGAAATCCGAGCACTCATTATGAGAAGTGGTTAAAGTCCTGGGAAGAATCCGACAGAACCCTTGGTGTCCGGAAGCATATGCGTCACCCAGATCGCGTCGATTCATGGTGGCGGTCGAGGAGGTCAGAAAAAGCACAGTGCAGGATGGAACATTGTCCTGATGGGGTATACTTGTCGTGACAACGCAGCCCCAGATGTAGGCCTATAAATAAAATACATTATGTAATCCTACGCAAACATGCGTTATCAAACTTTATATATTTTGAAGAGAAGTAGGCTTACACCTATAATGACAAATGGGCATAGCCGTGGGGGAGGGGGGGGGGTTTCAAACCATCACTTGCTTCAGACCTCATTGCCTGAAAGAGAAACTTTACTTACTGCTCCAGTGCTGCCAACTTAAGCAAAATACAGTCACCAAATGAGCGTAGCTAAAAGCGGTTGTGTGGTTACCCCCCCCCCTCCCGGTTCCAATGCAAAAACTAAAGCAAAACTTTAGTGACCATTTTTTACCTGTCGATGGACTCCATTAATTAAGTGCAGTGAATAGCAGATTTTTTTTATTTTTTTTTTATTCTTTAGCGGAAGAGTAGCTGGCTAATTGCACTGTAGATACCTCAGAATATGCTTTTTTTTTTTAAGCTTAAAATAACGGAAATAATGATTGGATCCGGGGCGAAGCCCCGGTTCTTGCTGGAGGAGCTTACAGCGCTCCCCAAGACTCCTTAGCTGTCATTAGCTGTGAGCATTGTCTATCTACTAATTAAAGGAAGAGTTTATTATAGGGTCGAAAAAAACTTTTAAAGAATGAAAGGTCAGAATGTAATGAAGATTAATTACATACACATATACAGGCGGGTAAAAAAAAATCCCACCTCCGACACCGAAAAAATCCTGGCTTCGCCCATGATATGACATGCCATTTGTGGGCCGGTTTATATGGTAATGCCCGGGCTGATTTTGAAACCCAGTCCGCCCCTGATTGTGGACTTCAGAAAATGCTGTTTTTTTCTCTCTAGGCCTGTAACTGATAGTATGAAGAGATGTTTGAGTCTTAAGGTGTCTAATACCGAACACAGTTTGTAGGAAGATTAAAGGTTGAAACAAAATAATAAAAATAACCATTAAAAAAGGAGGGATGGGTGTCACGGCCGAAATATAATATACATTGAATTGAGAAGCCCAAGAAAAGTCATATACTGTACGAAGGACTAACATTTTTTTGTTATTGTTGTAAATTTTTTTACCGGGGAGTGGGGCGGATAAGTTAAAGTGCTACTAGATTTAACAAGCCCAAAATATGAATGCATGTATGTGCCTGAGGAGCATTATGAAAGGGGTCTTTTTAATTAAGTCTAAAGTCTATGTCCGAGAAATTACGATGTGAAGGATAAAAAAAAACAAAATGGGGGATCCAGAAAAAGAGAGAGAGAAAGAGAGAGAGAGAAAGAGAGAGAGAGAGAGAGAAAGAGAGAGAGAGAAAGAGAGAGAGAGAAAGAGAAAGAGAGAGAGAGAGAAAGAGAGAGAGAGAGAAAGAGAGAGAGAGAAAAAGTAAGAGAGAGAGAGAAAGAGAGAGAGAAAGAGAGAGAGAGAGAGAGAGAAAGTAAGAGAGAGAAAGAGAGAGAGAAAGAGAGAGAGAGAGAAAGAGAGAGAGAGAGAAAGAGAGAGAGAGAGAAAGAGAGAGAGAGAAAGAAAGAGAGAGAAAGAGAGAGAGAGAGAGAGAGCGAGAGAAAGAAAGAGAGAGAGAGAAAGAGAGAGAGAGAGAAAGAAAGAGATAGAAAGAGATAGAGAGAGAGAGACAGAGAGAGAGAGAGAACTAAAGAAAGAGCGGGCAGTAAAATTTCATTGTAACAGAAACACTCATTGAAGGGCCAAAAAAGAATGTTGCCAGTTTTTTACAATTGAAAGCATGAACAGGAAAAAGATGGAGGTGTTCCGGTCATAATAAACAATATAAAGCCAGGGAATAAATCAACGGGCTTAGCCGGTGTGTACTGCTAGACATTATATAGTACGATGTAATGTAGACAATTTTGTAAAATACAATGCGTAATTTTCTATGAAAAATAACTGCTCCCACCCTGTGGTCTAGTGTGTATGGGGGGGGGGGGGGGGGGATCGCCTCTACCGCCCCATCCCACACCCGGATCCGCCAGTGGTGGACACAGATCTCGAAAACGGCTCTAACAATTTTCCTAGAAATTTAACAGTTGTGTATACTTTGGAAAAAATCATTTCTAGCTAATTGTCCATACTTGGAAAACTCTGGTTTGACCGATATGTTTTTTCAAAACAAATTTGTCTCTGGAGGTCTAGACAGTTTTTATTTTGAACACACATACGTCAGCGGGTGTTCCCGCACGTCTTCATTAAAAAGTAATATAAATATTGTTACGAATCTCACTATCCAGGCTCTCTGCAAACTGCACCATACACCACCAACGTAAAGAACTTGACAACACAGGGCTCCAAAGTAACGTAACACTTTAATAGTTGAATAAATAACAGCCAATACTGTACAATGGGCAACACGTAAACTGTACAAATATCTCTCCGATAACACCGTTCCGCCGTATCAACTATTGCACTGGTCTCTCCGTCTCGTTCCGGGCTTGCACCGGGTTCAACAGTTCAGGACTGACTTCACACACTAGGCTCGTTGTGTCGGACTCGATCGCAGACCAAGATCAAGAAGCCAGTCGTCTCAATTGTACTTGACAGTACTCCGCACTGAACCGTTGTAATGCTCCGTACAGAACCACACCGCTGAACTGTGCTGTAGTCGACCGGACTGTAGTGAACCGGGCTCTGAACCCCTTTTCTCGACCGTCTTGACTGCGACACCTCCTCTCTTATATAGGGTCCCTACTGGCCTTCTCGAACCGGACAGAATGCCGCTCGACGTTTCTAAGTGGTCAGATGACTTCATCCCTCATGACACTCCTGAGCTCTGTTCACGACGTCGATCCTTCCCGAACCATAATGTTGACACTCGTCTCGGCCGACCGTGGTAACTCGTCACGGTTGACCGCTCGTCTAGCGCTGGCCTGGTGCGATTTGCGTCGGTTAACTACACACGTACCACTACCCCCATCTGTGCCACCACCAGGTTTATAACAGTATATAGACGTCCAGGACCATTTTGCGCAGTCTATTAAGTCTTGATATATAGGCCTTTAACCAATCTAGAAATTCTTTATAAATATATCTCAATCCAGTATTCTAGTTTTGACAATAGTAGGCGTTTCTTTTGCAACATGTTTATTCTGGTCAGTTTTATCTAACGAGGCATTGATACTTAGACTTAGACTTAGGTCCTCCCACGCCGTTCGGCGCATTGGGTGGCAAGCTGTCTCCATAAAGATCTGTCATTGGAAACGTCTGAAGCCTCCTCCCACCTGGTGTCCACGCTTCTGAGGGGCATTGATAACACGTACATAAATTACAGGTGCGTCGACGTTGCTCGAGTGAACCAAAATAGTACATATAATATATTCTGGTTACTGTAATTCTTTTCAATTTATCTCTTATCGCCAAACAATCTGTGTTCATTATACATAGACTATTCTTAAACAACGTAGGACAGATGGAGGGCTATAAAAGACAGATTTTAAAGAGGGACAAATATCATTTACGATTTTCTTCCGTAACATTGAGAGTGTTTATATTCTAGACTTTTCGAGCGTTCTTGGCGTTTAGCGTTTTGTGTTTGTATTAAGCGTTTGTGGTTAGCACTCTTTATTTTATTTTTTATTTGCTAAGCATTTAGCTTTTCTAATTTAGCGCTATGTATTTCCCGTCTCCGATACCCTGATGTAACTTAGCTAACTCTTTACTTTAACAAGTGCAAAAATAAGACACTATGCGTCGAGATATTTATTGTTTGATAAGTTGTTTTTTTTCACTTCATTGTTGACTAAAAACGAAGAGCAGCTTTTATTGTGTCGAATTTGTTTTAAATTGTTTTTTTTTAGAATACTAAATTTAGAATTTCTAAATCCTTTCCAATTTATTAAACATGAAGTCGAAGTTGTAGCTGTGTAGCCACGTGAAACACTGTACTTCTCATTTATCTTTGGACTTCAATATAAGCCGTATAATATTAATTATTATTATGCTATTATTATTTTTATAATTATTATCTGTTATTTCACGTTTTTTTTAGAAATTTCAAGAAATTTATATATATATGGCTGGCTGCCTGGTCGTGCGGTTTGCGCGCTGGACTGTCGTTCGGATTTATCGACGGTCGAGGGTTCAAACCCTGCCCGCTCCCATCCCCCGTCGTCCTGCGGGAGGTTTGGACTAGGAAGTAAACTATCTTCACCTCTGAAGGAACATCCGAATTAAGTAAAACAAAACAAATATATATATATATATATATATATATATATATATATATATATATATATATATATATATATATATATATATTTAGATTTATATATATATAATTAAGCTTTAAAGACCAGCTTAAAGACCTGGGACGTGGCGACGAGCTATTGGTCTAAACTGACCACAGACGTGACTCCGTGACGTGACTGCCGATTTTCCATAACGAAAGGTTTCGCTCAAACTGAGCGTCATTCAATTCTATTGTATTCTATATAACCGTAGTACGCCGAGAATAAACAGACAAGATTCGTTATACAAAAACATTTCAATTTTGTTGTTGTCGTTGTTGTTGTTATTAACTTTAGATAACTTTTTGTCCTAAGTGTCCACATTTTATAGTTTAGATATTTCTATTCGTTGCAGCAATCATGAAATTTCTATCGTTGATGATCTGTTTGTCTGTAATGTTTCTAAACATTGAACAAGTTGTTATGGACTCAGATGTTGCCAATGTTGTAAGTAATCTTTGAAAGGAGTAATTTACTCGATTTTATATATTGTTCAATATATATAAAACTTGTATCCATGTTCACTGTTTCGTAGCAGTGTAACCTGAGAAATCTTCTTCTCTTCTTATATATTACAGACAAAAAAGAAGATAATTAAGTGCTACGCGTTTCATGTGTCAATCTAGTCATGCGTGTTAATCAATTCAATGACTAAAACTCTGTCAAGTCGTTGGTTTTCCTGGTTGATTCAGGCAACCCATTCCATTCTCTAATGGCACTAGGGAAGAAGGAGCACTTGTATGGATTTGTTCTAGCGTATGGAATAAGAAATGTGTCTCTATCTTTGTGTCTTTCTGAGTAGTTCATAAGGCTTTGTTTTTCTATTTGTAAATTACGGTTTAGTGTTTTATGTATTATAGCTACTTCACTTTTTTACTTTTTAGTCTTCTGTCTTGAAGTGTCTCTAAGTTTGTGATTTAACTAATGGTGTTACTCTAATCCAATCGGAATATTTGGTTGTTTACTACTCTATTTTGTATTTGATCTAGTTACTTTATGTAGTCTTGAGTTGGGTTACCCAAACAGAGGATGCACATTCTAATATGGCTTAACTCAAGTTTTACAGCTTCTGTATATGTTAAATTTTCTTAGCTTTCTGAGATAGAAGAGTCTCTGGTGTACGAGTTTACGATAGAAGAGATAGAAGAGATACAAGAAAGTTCTTCACATGCCGTCATCCGAGTCAAAACGTTCATTTGGATCAACGGAGCACAGGCAGCAGCAAGAAACAAAAATAAAAACGAGCAGAACAGCAGCAGCATGAATTAACTGCATTGGCTGGGTATTTTGGTGATGAAACTTCAGATATCACTAAGCAGATGTCTTTGAGCGTTCGGTTTGTTGATTGTGATTGTATTCGACTTCCTTATCTTAGTTTCATTGGTGTGTCTGAAGTCATTGCCAGCGAATACATTATGCACAGTCCAGACATGGACAAACTACTCGGCCAAGGCTGCCCCGTGATGTCTTCAGTAAATGTCCCTAGTGATTGCCTTGGTGCTAAATTTACCTCTTTTGTTTGACACATTTGGTGAGAAATACGAATCCATTCTAGCTAGTCTTATTTTTGAGATCTTTGACTGTTTGGCTGATCTTACAATAACGACTGCAAGTGAAACCAGACAAACTGCAGACATGTGTTCTAAATGTCTCCTCTTCTTGTGTTTCTGATGTGTCTTTTCATTGTCGTCAATTCATCTGTTCTTGAACCAGTTTCCATGATGTTGCAGTCTATCTAACTTATCATAGTGGCCAATCATCAGCACATCAGCTGTCACATTACTGACATAATCAAAAATCAACTTGACCGTTCTCAAGAACAGGTGAGAGAGGGCTTCTGGAGGAATCGAGACTGCTGGCAAACAAACTTGAGTTTGTTCTGCCAAGAATTCGCAGTCGACAGACACACCGAGCAAAAACCACATGTTTGAATATTGGGAGTTAATAAAGAACACGGCTTTTCACTACGTATCTTGATTCGTTAGTTTCTTCGTTACGTCTCGCATTTAGAGCAGTAATAATTTTGAGTTGAACTTGTTTTGGTCTTTATCCTAAAACGATGCAAGAGCTGCAATGCAAGGAAGAATATCATAATTGCACGATAGGCGTTCATCGACATCTTGTCCATCGCGATGAAAATCAAATCATTAGTAAAGTTATGACAGTTTTGGCAGTCACAGTCAAGGTTTGCAGTTTTTGTTTGATCGACCGCAGGGAAGCACTGGCATAAAGAATACGTTTAACAATGTGTAGAGAAAATACTTCGTTCACGATTTTAGTTTCTTATTTTTTTTATTTCAAGAGATAGGGCTATTTACAATGCACTTAATATCGATTATGTTTGGGGTTCCTAATGGGGGGGGGGTCTTCTCTTTGATATTCTACGTAACAAGAAAGTTGAGGCCACGACTTGGAGCCATAGCTTACATCTAATTTAGTAAATTTGTCACTATTGTCAGGGCTTTTTTTTTTTTAAGCTTTGGATTGTTTGTACTG
This sequence comes from Biomphalaria glabrata, assembly GCF_947242115.1. NCBI lineage: Eukaryota > Metazoa > Mollusca > Gastropoda > Planorbidae > Biomphalaria > Biomphalaria glabrata. Next base: position 41,813,703 of record NC_074717.1, on the reverse strand, counting down.
GTCTAATGACTGTCTATTGAGTAACATCAATGTCAATTAAATAATTGAGTAACTCTTTGAAGTGCAGATGAAATATTTAATACAATGGATTGGTAAGTAGGGGATGTCGATAATGGTATTAATCAGACTTTGTTGACAAAAATACTAAAAATATATATTTAAAAAAAATGGACGTGCTTGTCATTGAAAGAAATTCTATCCAAAGCAAAAGACGTTGAGGAATGGAGAAAGACGGTCAACAGATCTTGGGTGGTGCCCAAATGGTTCAAGAGACTAATTGATTAAGTTCCCGTTTCAGACCTTGTTATTGATGGGGCAGATGCTGTTAAGGTCATGTGTTTCTGAAGCCTACGGTTAACAAGGGTATCACGTGGCCAGCACAACGACCAACCGCCTTTAAATTTTCCTCAACTAATGTCAGGTACCCATTAAGGCTGGGTGGACTCAGAGGCGCCCGAAAACTTCGGTTCGGAAGCCAAGCGCGTTATCGCTCAACCACCGCGCCTCCGACCAAGTGATAGGTGTAGGTGATTTGGGTCATTACTATAAGCTCATAGTTGTTTCACTTCCACAGTTTTGCAGAGTAATATACCTAAGACTTTTGTCTTTTGCGTCACTACACGGAGATAGTGTTGGCCCTTTAGGCTAGCTTGGGCTAACATTATAACGTGAGATGCATTGCTTTGAATTGTCAGAGAAATGTTGTGGTCCAGTTTTCGATTGACTAGTGAAGCTGCTAGGTGCAGATTAGTGATTGTTACCTATGGTAATGCAACTGAGACTAGTTGATTCTTTTACTGCAATAGTAATAATTTGTAGTCGTTACTAATATGTAGCTATATAATTAAAAATCCATAAGACTTAATTTTAAGCAATTAAACATGTCTTATGTGCACTTTAAATTACTAAGTGTTTTTGTTGCCATAAACTTTGCACATTTCTATTACATAATGAACTGTACCAAAAATACGACATAACATTTAGCTTTACAAAAGTTTGATCTCTTAAATTTCAGAACCATTTACGAGAAGTGAAAACAAGATTATCTCCCTTGACTGTAAGTCTATTAATAAACTCAATTTCTTTATTCTTTTCATTTTTACCCAAGATTGACATGTGGAGATAACAATGAGTGACATTATGCATAATTAATTCTTAAACTCCTTCAATCATTACTTGAACAATGTATTTGGCCGCTGGCAACAGTAAGACATCAGCTAAGTTGTGAGGTTTCATAGCTCTAGCAATTCTGACGGCCTCCAAATAAGAATCTTCAACCGTTCGACGACTGCTATGTTGTGTTCATTGTATTTGTCAACGGTAAAGTTTGGAGTTTCTTTACATTTCCATTACTGCAGGTCGTTGTCGGCAAAACTCGGATGTTTAATATCAAAATGACTTTCAGATTTGTCAGATTCATTGATTCTGATGAAAAATGACTCATTTTGGTTTCTCAATTTCTGCTGTAACTACTGAAGTAAAACCGAATCGTAAAAAAAGATCATCGTCCAATTTTATTGTCTAAACAATCATCTCCACGAATAGTTTAATAACGAAAAAGTTCCCCTTTCAGACCTTGTGGTCTATAGGGCAGATGATGTAATGGTCATCTGATTCTGTGACCTTCGGTTAACCAGGGTGTCATGTGACCAACGACCAACCGCCTTTACTTTTCCCCAACTAATGTCAGGTACCCATTAGAGCTGGGTGGACTCAGAGGCGAAAATAAAAATCCCAGTCTTCACCAGGATTCGAACACGGGACCCCCGGTTCAGAAGCCAAGCGCTGTACTGCTCAGCCACCGAAACTACTACCTTTTCTCTCATAGACTAAACCTAGATGGTTTTGAACTCAATATAAAACGGATGTGGTTTTCAATTACGTGCGTGAATCTTCCCCAGTGGAAAAAAAAATCTCTGACTCCGCAATGGTGCAGCGTTGTGTCTCGTCACGCCGATTGATGAACAGTCATTGAAACTGTGACAAATACCGACGCTGCGACAAAATAGTGGAGCTATTTTGATTCAGTTGTTTTTAACATCTATTTTCAAGAGACAAATAAAAATGCAGTTTTTTGGATTATGGGTGATTTCAACCTACCTGATATAAATTGGAAAACACTAACCATAGATAAACACCAAAACCTTAAGGACATAAATGAGCTTTTCATAGAAACTTTACACAACCTAAGTTTAGATCAAATCATTAAAAAGCCAACTAGATTAAACAACACATTAGATCTCTTCTTAACCAACAGACCTGGATTAGTAGTTGATTATGAAATTATCCCTGGTCTATCAGACCATGAGATCATAAAAATACACAGTCAGATAAAAGCAGTAGCCAATACAAAACCCAAAAGAAAAATCTTACTCTGGAATAAATGTAACCTAACACAACTACACCAAGCTGCACTAAACTTTCAACAAACATTCTTATTAGAAAAAGACATTAACCAACCAGTCGATGACCTCTGGAATTTCATTAAAAACCATCTTAAAAGCATAATAGAAAATCATATACCAACTAAATACACATCAAACAAAATAAATAAATGCTGGTTTAATAATAGACTAAAGAAGCTTTGTAAACAGAAGGAAAACCTCTATAGAAAATTTAAAGAAACTAATGCAGAAAGAGTTTACAAAAAGTATATAAAAATTAAACACTTAACCCAAAAAGTAAGCAGACAGCTGCAGAGTGAATACATAAACAATGTAATATCTAAAGATAACAACAAAAACCTATGGTCATACATTAAGTCTAAGAAAATGGAAACAACAGGCGTAGCGCCATTAAAAGATGAACATAACATAATACATAATGATAATGAAACTAAAGCAAACATTCTAAACAAATACTTTGCATCAGCATTCTCAGCCCCAGGAGACAAAGACATATTACTGAATTTGAACCAAGTAGACAACATAGAAGATATAGTAGTACAAGAAAATGGAATTCAAAAACTATTAGCCAACACCAAACCAAATAAAGCTTCTGGACCTGATGGTATTCCAGCTAGATTACTCAAAGAACTAAGTAATGAGCTAGCCCCAGTGTTCAAAATACTCTTTCAGGCTTCACTTAACCAGGGCAGAGTACCAAAGGACTGGAAAGAAGCTAATGTCACCCCCCTATTTAAAAAAGGAGAAAAATCTGACCCAGGGAACTACAGACCAGTATCACTTACCAGCATCACATGTAAAATCCTACAACACATAATATGTAGCAACATCATAAACCACTTAGACAAACATAATGTCCTCACACCATACCAACATGGCTTTAGGAAATATAGATCATGTGAAACACAACTAATAGGACTAATTGATGATTTTTCAAAAGGTTTAGATAATAGTGAACAAATAGATGCTATCTTACTAGATTTTTCTAAGGCTTTTGACAAAGTTCACCACCATAGTTTGCTTAAAAAATTAAAATATTTCGGCATTAATGGTCCACTGCATCAGTGGATTAAAGACTTTCTGATAGGGAGAGAACAAACTGTAATAATAAATGGCTCTAAATCAACACCGATAACAGTAAACTCAGGTGTACCTCAAGGTACAGTCTTGGGTCCACTACTATTTTTAATTTACATAAATGATTTACCAAATTGCATTAGTTCAGGAACAAAAGTCAGATTATTTGCAGACGATTGCATAATATATAGAACAATAAAAACAACACAAGACACAGATATTTTACAAAGAGAATTAGATGAATTACAGAAATGGGAATCAAATTGGAGCATGTCTTTCCACCCAGAAAAATGTCAGTTGTTAAGAGTAACAAAAAAACTAAAACAAATTAATTCCACTTATCTTATTCATGGCAAACCAGTATCACAGACTAAAAACGCAAAATACCTAGGTGTTATAATAAATGAAAAACTATCATGGAATCCACATATTGATGAAACTACAAAAAAATCAAACAAAGCATTAGGATTTATTAAAAGAAATTTCTATAAATCAAATAAGAACATAAAACTAAAATGTTACTTAACCTTGGTTAGGCCAATAATAGAATATGCATCCTCCGTTTGGGACCCCTCAACTCAAGAAAACATTAAGAAACTGGAACAGACACAAAATAGAGCAGTGAGATTCATAACAAACGAATATTCACATTTGACTAGAGTAACACCTTTAGTAAAATCACTAAATTTAGAAAGCCTTCAGGACAGAAGGCTCAAAAGTAAAGTAGCAATCATACATAAAACACTGAACCATAATCTTCAAATACAAAAACAAAATTTAATAAAATACTCTGAAAGACACAAAGATAAAGGCACATTCCTCGTCCCATATGCTAGGACAAATTTGTACAAATACTCCTTCTTCCCTAGTGCTATTAGAGCATGGAATGGGTTGCCTGAGCTAGCCAGGAAAACCAGTGACTTGGCAGAATTTAAGTCATTGGTTAATATGCATGACTAAATGCATGACGCGTAGGACGTAATCATCTTCTTTTTTGAAGTAACGTCTGTATTATATAAGATAAGATAAGACTATTACGGTAACAAAAAATATAGCAGCCAATGAAAAATTTTGTAAAATGTCTAGTTGTTTAGGCAAAAAATCTAGTTTTCCGATGGTCTTCGGCGACCCCCTAGAAAATCATCATTAAACCCCCAAGGGGGTCGCGCTCAGCTGGTTGAGAACACCTGTTGTAGATGAAGCTTTGTAAAATTATTATACTACTAGCATTACACACCGGCTACGCCCGCTGATTTATTCTCATGTTTTCTATGCTAATTATTGACGTGCATAAAACGGGACAGATTTGAACGTTTTCATTAAAATAATTTTGGATCGAATTATTGTATCTTTTACAATGAAATGAAACGGCCGCTTCTCTCTGTTTCGCTTTGTCTCTTTCTCCCGAATTTCATGCAAATTCATACGGCAAGTGCTGATATCTCTTTATACTTAAATCAGTCAGTGAATCAGTCAGTGGTATTTTACAAATCTTATATAGATTTACAATGTTTTTTTTTAATTTAATTTTGTTGCTAATATTTAACCGCAATATAAGATATTTGAGTATATAATAAATTAATAGTAGTATATTTATTTCAGAAAATAATAAATGTGTCGTGTGTTTATTTTCTTGTTTCTTAAATTCTTCTATCAAACATTGGAAAACTTCTTGACTATTGAATATATATATTTTTTTTAAAACATTTCAGAGGGAATTTCTACAAAGAAGCAACTATGTAAGTAAATGATTCAGTTGTTGTTTTTTTTTTAATAATTTTGATTTTGTGAAGTATTAACTCATAAATAATTAAGATATTTAAAAAACTTTACGACTCAGGGCTCCATAATAACTAACACTTTAATTTCTAATAGCCAATAACCAACTCTTACAGCCAACAATGTACAATTGACAAATATAACTCTGACCGTTTATAGGTTTGAAATTGGATAACCCTACTGTTGTATCAACTCTTGAACCTCTGTATCAAACTCTACTGGCCTCTTTCACAATGCCATACAAGTTAGTGCATATGGTGCGTTCTAGCTTGTGCACTGTTAAAGACTAGACTTGTATGTTGACATTATTGAGTCAACCGAGTTCTGACCAAGTCAAATGTTTATAAAGGGCTTATAAAGACGCTGTGCTAAAGAAGAGACATTGCGTTATATGTTTGTGATGTCTTGTAAACGTACTCGTTAGGTTACCCCCTCCCCCCCCAATAATAACATATGTATGTATGTGCTATATAGAAATCAAAACCATTAGACCAATGTTAATGAAACTTGAAATGAAAGTTCTTTAGATAACAACGGTGATCTTAGGTCATGTGATATGGCCCTACAATAAGAGAGTTAAGATCAATGATGAATCCTGACATGGATTTTAACTATTAAAAACAGCGTAGACGCATTTTATGTATAACAAAAAAACAAAAAGAAAAATACTGGAAAAGGCCGGGTAAAAACATAGCTAGTATATCTATATAGAAAGTATATTATATATATGTGGTGGCGCGGTTGCTGAGTGGTTAAGCACTTGGCTTACGAATCTGGGGTCCTGGGTTTGAACTCTGTGAAGAAATAATTGTGCAAAAGTTTGACTTGATCCGAACCGAGTTTGGGTGTGGGTGAAATAACGTGTAACAACTTTTTACCAGACAGACAGACAGAAAGAGTTGATATAAGCTTTGTAATAAAAAGGAAATTTTTTACACCCTTCCCCCCCCCCCCCCCGGCCAGCTTCTCGAACAAGCATCCTGGCGAAGATGTGCAAAATGTTCCTGAGCTTTAATTTATTGAAATTTTGGAGAAATGCGGAAATACCAGAAAACGTAGAGTCCGTTCATTATTGATACTTTTTTTTCCTCGTTCTCTAGCCAAATTTACATTTATTGCTATTTTTAAGGTTAAAAAATTATATCGGTCAATCCCAGTGTGGCCAACGAGCTAGTAATTCTTTTCTCAACAATATACATCACCTGTCAAATTTCTTGGAAAAATTGTTAGAGCCGTTTACGAGAATCGCGTCCACCCTCCCACCTTCCATGAAGTTTTTTTTTTATATGAGTGGCGGTAGTTCTTACAAGTTTTGGTCAGATTTGTAAGTCAATAGTCAAGCGGTTCTCAGCCTTTTTAGCTCGGCGACCCCTTTTTTACAATTCCCAGCTATAAAGAGAATTCCAACCATAAATTATTTAAAATGTCAGAAATCATTCTGATTTAATCGTCTGGTTCATCTGTCCTATCACTACCTTTATGGGAATAGCAACCGTCAACACGAAAAAAAAACCTTTGTACAATATCAAGTTTTATATTTTTATGGTCTCAGATGACCTCTGGAAAATCATCATTCGACCCTCAAGAGGGTCGCGATCCACAGGTTGAGAACTTCTGCAATGTTCTAATCTTTTAGTCATATGCTTGTCTTAGGATACGTTCGTGTTAAACATTTTCTAGTCACCCCCGAGTCCCATACTTTTTAAACACAATTATTTGATGTGAACGTGCATTTTTTTTTAAAATATTTTTAATTCTATTTTTAGGCTGGTTGGAGCTCTAGGAAACGTGGAGTATGATTGTAAGCAGAAAGAAAATCATTTGTGATAATTAAACTTTGATTTGGAATAAATGTAAACTGTGTATTGAGATGTATTGTGTATTTCTTTAACATCGAACACTTCAACGCTTAACTTAGGCTTTTATTGATGGTTAGTTGTTGTTTTTGTCAAAGCTTATAGCACACTCTGTCTGTCTATCTGTCTGTCTGGTAAAAAGTTTGAACATGTTTTTTCTCCCACTTCCCATGCTAGGATTATGTTAAAACTTTGCACAATTATTAATTGAACCTGACAAGACACGAATTAATCAAACAAATTAACCAATTAGTTAATTAATTGTTGGTGATCAATTTTTTTGTTTGATATCGAAATAAGGAAATAAATGCTATTTAATGAGAGATGTGGATGTATATATGGATTTAATCCCCTTATTACGTTTTGACACGTTTTTTTCTCCCACTTCCCATTCTCGGATCAAGATGAAATTTTACAAAACTATTCATTGTCATGACAATACACGAATCAATTAAAAAAATAACCAATTAGTTAATCATTCATAACCAACTTATTAATTTCGTTTTACATAATATAAAGGGAGATAAACACTGTAATTTCAAATAAATGGCAGTGATTAGCGGTTCTTTCCCTTAGATAAGCAATTTTTTTTGTTATATATTCTTTTTTCAATTGCTTGTCTAATGTTTTACTTTCCATAATTTACAGAAATGTTTTCATTGTTCAGCTTGTTACCTTAGCACTAGATATTTTAAAACGAGCTAGCATTTGATAATAAAAATAAAATAAGCAAAGTGTAAAAAAATGTGTGCTTACGTTTAATGGCTTCACTTATCAAATTATTGGGTTTCACCTAATAAAGAACAAACATTTAAAAATGCAATAGTTCCAGGAGTTACTTTTGAAGAACAACTATACATATGTAAACAGGGTGCGTTACTATTTAATTGTTGTGAATGCATGAACTAACATAATAAATTAATCTTCATCATCAAACTCCATTTGAGTGAGGGCTTGATAGGCTTTAGTTAACTTTATTTAATGGATGATCTCCTAGACATAACTTTGCTTCCTCAAATATGTCTGACCATCTAGTTTTTCCTAAGATTGTCTTAAGGCCAATAGTGTTTAGAAATGTTGAAATTGTCATCATTTTATTATAATAACAAAAAGCTTGACCTTGGCTTGGCTACCTATGAAGCGGGGCTCGAGGTTCAAAACCCGACTCGAGCAGGGTTGTGTTTACTAAGCGCAGAAAGGCAGCACGGAAAACCTTCTCCCAGATACCCCCTTCCCCCTCCCCACTGGTCCACAAATGAGATTGGACCATAGCGCTCTGAGCATGCTATTATAAAAACTATAACTTATTTGTTTTATTTTGTCTTGCGCTATTTTGTCGGGAAATTTCGCGCTATTTTCTCGGGAAATTTCGCGCTATTTTGTCGGGTCACCATATGACAGTCAAAAGCAAGGCTACAGCTCCAGTAGCTCTACCAGTCATTGACGGCTTAGTGTACTTTAGTTAATTGTATGTGATGGATGATCTCCTAGACAGGAATTTGCTTCATCAAGTATGTCTGACCATCTAGTTTTTCCTAAGATTGTCTTAAGGTCAATAGTGTTTAGAAATGTCCCGTTCGGACATCATGATATTGTAACGGATCTCCCTATCCTGGCTCTCTGCAAACTGCGTCACACAACACCTCCAACTTAAAATTGACAACTCAGGGCTCCAAATAACGTAACAGTTTAATGTTAAATTAAATCACAGCCAAGACTGTATAATTGGCAGCACGTAACACAAGACTGGACAATTGGCAGCACGTAACACAAGACTGTACAATTGGCAGCACGTTACACAAGACTGTACAATTGGCAGCACGTTACACAAGACTGTACAATTGGCAGCACGTAACACAAGACTGGACAATTGGCAGCCAGCACGTAACACAAGACTGTACAATTGGCAGCACGTTACACAAGACTGTACAATTGGCAGCACGTTACACAAGACTGTACAATTGGCAGCACGTAACACAAGACTGTACAATTGGCAGCACGTTACACAAGACTGGACAAATATGTCTCCGTTAACAACCGTACCGCCGTATCAACTCTTGCACTGGTCTCTCCGTCTCGTCCCGGACTTGTACTCAGCCGTCGTACTGAACCATCGTACTGAACCGTCTTGACTGTGACAACTCCGCTCTTTATATAGGGTCCCTACAGGCCTTCTAGAACCGGACGAACGTCACTCGACCCTTCTGGTTAATCACATAGCTACATTTCTTGTGACGCTTCTGGGCTCTAGTCGCATAACAGAACCTTCCCGAATCGTCGTGGCTGACCGTCGCAACTCGTCGCCGTTGACCGCTCGTCTAGCGCTGGCCAGGAGCAATTCGCGTCGGCTGTCTACATACACCGCTACCCCCATCTGTGTCACCACCAGGTTTATAACAATATTTTATATCATTCAAAGTTCTGATGCAACGACTACTTTTTTTTTTCTTTTCCGAAAGAGAACCATTTAATTTTTTAAATTATCGATGCAAGGAGATTAAAAAAACAACAACACCTATTTTACATGCAAACTTCAGGAGAGTTTGTTTTTTTTTAAAGGCCACAGAAAAAGATCTAGAAATAAATGTAATTAAAAGTTATAGATCTAGATCTAGTTTGTAGGACAAATGGAAGAGGAGATTTTTATTTTTATTTGCTAGGGGAAAAGTCACCAAGTCATTTCTAGCTCACTACTTAAAGTAGGTCAATAATTTATTTTTTTCTGTTGCCAATTTATCTATTTTTGTAAGAAGAATAAATCTTTTTAGTTTCTCTTTATTACGTGTAACATTTTATTAATTTTGAATGTATGGATAAGATTAATAATTAGTATTTAAAAAAATATAAGTGTACGCTAAAAGACTATATGAAGGCGCTGTGGCTGAGGGGTAAAGAGTTTGGCATCCGAATTTGGGGTCCTGGGTTAGAATTCTGGTGAAGACTGGGATTTTCACATTCGGGACGCCTCTGAGTCCACCAAGCTCAAATGGATACCTGACATTAGCTTGGGAAAAATAAAGATCGTTGGTTGTTATGCTGGCCACGAGACACCCTCGTTAACCATGGGCCATAGCAATAGATGACCTTTACATTATCTGCCCCATAGATCACTTGGTCTGAAAGGGGAACTTGAATTAATGAATATATAAAAAACTAAAACTTGAAAAAGTACTTATGTTCTATAAAAACTCATTTTGAAAGATTTAAACTTCAAAAGAGAAAAATTAATTTAATTTTGTTATTATTATTTTAGCGCCCAATTATTTTTAAATGTTATTACTTTCAACGATCAAAACAAGACAATGGCTTGAATATTCCTGGTCCATTGGTGAATTCAATGGAGCTTGTGTGATAAAACAAACTCTCTTTGTAATCTTGTTTTTTTAGCAGCCCCCGAAAGGGGAATAGACGCTATTAGTTTTGTGTGGTCTGTCTGTCCGTCCGTCCGTCCGTCCCATTTAGATTTCGTAAACTAGAAAAGATATTGAAAATCAGACATCATGATGTTTTAGACCATTCAAAGTTCTGATGCAGCGGCTACTTTTTCTTTTCAGAAAATGAAAAATTAAATTTTTTAAAATCAAATATGCAAGCATTTTTTTTTTAAATTACACCATTTTTACAACTATTCACTATTTATAATAACAAAGACCGGATGCTATATAGTAAGGGGAATAACTAATTACCATATTTTCAATAACACATTTATGTAAACGGTTTTAGATTTGTTGTCAAGAATTATTTTTTTTTACATTGGTACTGCTAAGTTAGATACGTTCTGCCATAATAACTACTGCATTTATAAAAAATTTGTTTACTTTTTTATGAAGAGAGAAAAATCTATTTTGTATGTATTTAAGTTGAAAATAACTTAAAACATTAATTAATAATTTGTGTTTTATATTGTCGTGTGAACTGCATTGCTGTGGAATGCTGAACGTAAGGAAAGGGAGAATTTGTTTTTTTTTTTTTTTTTTTTTTTTTTTTAAGGAAATGTTTTTTTCTTCATTTTCTTGAGGCTTTGAATAAGAGATTGACCCTTTACAGAACAATTAGATCAATTAAATAATTATTATATGACATCAGTTAGGCCAGGCTCACATCTAACTTCACCTTCACTTTCACCTATGTTTTGGTCTGCTGGACCTTTGGGGCACCACACAAGATCTTCCGACCTTCTTTCTCCATTCTTCTCTGTCATTCGCTTTTGATATAATTTAATCCTGATATTCTTTCTGAAAATGTTAAAACCTGCCTTTTTACCTGCCTGGGTGGACCACTTCTGGGGCCGATTTTGAGTTTGTGTGTCCACACAAGCTGTCTTTGTAACCTTGTTATTCTTGTGTTTTTAGGTAAAAGAAATAATTGTGCTAAATTTCAGCTTGATCCGAAATTTCGTGTGGACGAAATAACGTATAAAAAATTTTTACCAGACAGACAGACAGACAGACAAAGTGAGTTAATTTATGCTTTGTAAAAAAAATTACTTATCAGCAACAAAAATGCATTAAATGAATACTTAAACTTAGCGTTGAGGTGTTCCATAAAAAAAAGTATATAATAAAGCCCAATAGCATATATGTTCTCCAAATCAAAGTTTAATCATTACAGATGATTTTCTTTCTGCTTACACTTATACTCCCCATTTTGAATGTCTCCATCGAGCCTGAAAATAGAATTAAAAGTATTAATTTAGAACTTTACAATCCAGAGGCGTAGCTAGGGTGTAGGGAAGTGAGGGGGGAGAATTTGAAAATCCCCAGGGCCCCCACTTGTTGTTTTTTTTTTTTACATTAAATATTAAATATTACGCAAAATGCAAGGGGTTTCCAAAAAGGTCAAGCCCCCACCCCCATTCCCCCAAATGATGGCCAATTCTTATCTACGCTACTGATAGAATCATTGCCTTTTCTTTAAATTGGAATGGGGGTGTAGGTAGAGAATGTTTATCTTAACATGAACGCAATCCTAATACAAGCTTTTGACTAAAACCTTAGGTTATTGAAGAGGTTCTCAACCTGCCAATCGCGACTCTCTTAGGGTTCGTATGACTATTTTCCAGATGTTACCTGAGACCAGAACAAAAAATAGATTTTTTTCCCTCCATTCTAAAGTATAAAACTTAACATTGTACGAAGTTTATCTGTTGATAGTTTAGTTACTTAACATTTGAGAATAGGATGACTATGGCATACAATTAAATCAGAATGATTTGGAATATTTTTATTGTCGCAGAATAAATAATTAAAATTTTAAGAATTGATATATAACACCATAACAAAAGCAAAGTTACGTAAGCTTATGAAAAAAAAAGTCAATGTTACAATTTGAGTAGGAATAGGAGTGGCGGAGCTAAAAGTCTGAGAACCGCTGGGTTATTGGTTTACAAATTTGACAATAACGTGAAAACAGCTACTACCGCTCATATATTAAACCTTTTTTTTTACAATACCTCTATTAACTCTTCGGGGAAGGTGAGTGGGTGGACGCGTTTCTCGAAAACGGCTCTATAGATTCTCCTTGAAATTTGACAGTTGCAGTATATTTTTCGGGAAAAGAATTTCTAGCTCGTTGGCCACTTTAGTTTGACCCTTATAATTGTTTTTAACTAAAGAAAAAGATATATGTATAAATTTGGTTATGTTATAAAATCTTATCTTATCTTATATAATACAGACGTAAACTTTAAAAAAAGAAGACGACTTCGTCCTAAGCTTCATGCATGTTTACCAGTGGCTTAAATTCTGCCAAGTCACTGGTTCTCCAGGATACATTCGCTTAATTAGGATTCTATATGGGGAGGGGGGGGGGGAGGGGGGGAGGAAATGGGCGGGGTAAAATTTTCCTTTTTTAAAAAAAATCTAAGATTCCTGAGTTATAAAGAGAGGAAAGAAATCACTCTATAACTAGTATAAAGGAGGTATAGCCTTTTTTTTTTTAAATTATTTTTAAGGTTTTCCTGTAAGTTGTTAAAATCCATCCAACAGGAATCGAATGTACTACATCTCAGATCTATGTATACTATCATTGTCTTTGGTGCTCGAATGTATAAAGTGGTGGTCTGTCAATGTTTAGGTTAGAGGGTTAGGGTAAAATATTTGTATTTTGAAAAAAATAAATAAAAATTCCTTTTTTTTTTCATAAAGCTTATTTTAAGTGCAATTATATCAATTAGTTTGGATCAGTCACGTCATAAAATTTGTATTAGATAAGACTGACTTTAGCACAGCGTCTTTATAAACCGTTTATAAACCCTTGACTTGGTCTGAACTACGTTGTTCTTATGTCAAAATTCCTTTCTAATCTCCAATAGTGCACAAGCTAGAGCGAACCATGAGCACTACAATGAATGACGTTGTCTAATAGTGAACCATGTGCACTATATTGAATGACGTTGTCTAATAGCGGACCATATACACTATATTGAATGACGTTATCTAATAGCGAACCATATACACTATATTGAATGACGTTGTCTAATAGCGAATCATATGCACTATATTGAATGACGTTGTCTAATAGCGAACCATATGCACTATATTGAATGACGTTGTCTAATAGCGAACCATATGCACTATATTGAATGACGTTGTCTAATAGCGAACCATGTGCACTATATTGAATGACGTTATCTAATAGCGAACCATATGCACTATATTGAATGACGTTGTCTAATAGCGAACCATGTGCACTATATTGAATGACGTTATCTAATAGCGAACCATATGCACTATATTGAATGACGTTGTCTAATAGCGAACCATATGCACTATATTGAATGACGTTGTGCAAGAGGCCAGTAGAGTTTGATACGGAGGTACAAGAGTTGATACGGAGGTACAAGAGTTGATACAGAGGTACAATAGTTGATACGGCGGTACAAGAGTTGATAAGGAGGTACAAGAGTTGATACGGCGGTACAAGAGTCGATACGGAGGTACAAGAGTTTGATACGGCGGTATAAGAGTTGATACGGAGATACAGTTATCCACTGTCAAGCATTTGTACGGTCAGAGTAACGTGTTGCCTATTGTACAGTATTGGCTTTGATTTATCGGGCATTAAAGTGTTAGTTATTATGGAGCCATGAGTCGTAAAGTTTTTTTAATTATCGAAATTATCTATGAGTTAATATTTCACAACGAAAAATTATTTTAAAAACAAAAGCATTAACTTACATATCTCCCATTTTGTTGAGTTTCCTTCTGAAATGTTTAAAAAATAATAATGTACTCAGTAGTCAAGGAGATTTCCTATGTTCGAGAGAAGAATATATGAAACGAGAAAAATACACACACACCACACATTTTTCAGAAAAAAATATATTAATATTAACTTATAAATATTCAAATATGCATCATTGACATCATAAAGTACCGTTTAATATTGTGCAACAAATTTTATTTTTAAATACCATTGTAAATTTTTAAAATACCACTGACAGATTGACTGACAGATTTAAGTATAAAGAGATATCAGCATTTGACGTTACATGAAGTTACATGAAACTATGGAGAGAGAAAGAGAGAGAGAGACAGAGACAGAGAGAGAGAGAAAGGGAGAGACAAAGAGAGAGAGAGAGACAGAGAGAGAGACAGAGAGAGAGAGAGAGAGAGAGAGAGGGAGAGACAGAGAGAGAGAGAGAGAGAGAGAGGGAGAGACAGAGAGAGACAGAGAGAGAGAGAGAGAGGGAGAGACAGAGAGAGAGAGAGAGAATCGGGCCGTTTTATTTCATTGTAACAGATACAATAATTCGAGCCAAAAGTAAGTTTGAAGTAGTTAAAATGTGGCCCGTTTATTACAGGTTTAAACAATTGGCTATTGCGTCAATAATTAGCAATATAAAGCATTAGAATAAATCAACTGGCGTAGCCTGTGTGTAATTCTAGTAGTTGAATAGATTTACAAAGCTTCATCTGCAGGTAGGCCTGCTGTCCCACGTTTAATCTATGGGCTTGTGAACAATTCCTTATTTGATTTGTTTTGCTTCAACAGATTGTATATCCCGAATGTTGCCCTGAATGAGGCTCTTTCTAGATATCCAAATATCACGGAAAATTGGAGAAGTACACAATGCTAAGACGAAAGTTACCTGTTTAAAGGGGTATTCATTTCCTAAGCCTTCACAGACACAAATCACACATATAAATATAAATTTTTAAAAAATATTGATTTCTATCATAAAATAGTCAAAAATAGATGTTTATAACAAAAAGTTTTGTTTTACAAATTATCATCAGAACTTTCCGCGCCAAAACGGCTACGCCAAACCGGTAACGCCATGCCCACTGCGTCGAAACGCGGACACCCCCCCCCCCCAAAGATTTACAGTACATGACATTAAAAAATTTGGGGCAAAGGAGTTTGTAGTAGTGGTGAAGACTGAAGTACTATACAGGGAATTTTTCTGAAGGATTTTAACGACTAATTTGTGCATAAGGACACTCTATGTTATTAATAGACTTACAGTCAAGGGAGATGATCTTGTTTTCACTTCTCGTAGATGGCTCTGAGAAATTTAGAGTTCAAACATTTATAAAGCTAAATGTTATGTCGTATTTTTTTAACAATAGAAAGTATAGGCGTCTGGACAGTTTTGGCTCGTTTGCCCAGGTCCGCTAACATTCTAATAAACAGAAATGTGCAAAGTTTGTCCATACAATGACTGAGTAGCCCAAAGTCGTAAAAAGACATGCTCCAATTTGATTTCGAACTTCAAAATGCATCGAATTCCAATAGCCATACTCCGTGTATTGTTTTTATTGATATTATGCAATCGTCTGCAAATCACCTGACTTTTGTTCCTGAACTAATGCAATTTGGTAAATCGTTTATGTAAATTAAAAATAGTACTGGACCTAAGATTGTTCCTTGAGGTACACCTGGGCCTATGATAGTTCGGGGCCCTCTGCGGTCGCATAGGTTGCATTGCCCTAAGGCCGGCCCTGCAAAATAGCGGCGTATGCTCCGCCATGGGTCTACTAGTAATATATAAAACACTAAATCATAATAAACGAATAAAAAAAAACAAATTCTAATGAAATACCCAGAAAGACAAAAGTAGAGGCACATTTCTTATTCCATACTTTAGACCTAATTTGTACAAGTGCTCCCTCTTTCCCTTGTGCCATTAGAGAATGGAATGGGTTGCCTGAATCAGGCGCGAGAACCAACAACTTAGCAGAGTTTATGTCATCGATTAATATGCATGACTAGATTGACACATGAAACGCGTAGTGCGTAATTATTATCTTCTTTTTTAGAAGTAACGTCTGTAAAACATAAGAAGATAAGAAGATTTCTCAGGTTACATTGGTACGAAACAGTGAACATGGATACAAGTTTCATATATCTTGAATAATATATAAAAAGGATTAAACTAATTCTTTCAAAGATTACTTACAACAATGGCAGCCTCTGGATCCATGACAACTTGTTCAATGTTTAGAACCATTATAGACAAACAGAAGATCAACGCTAGAAACTTCATGATTGCTGCAATGAATAGAAATATCTAAACTATAACATAAAACAAATTAACAAAAAGAGTAAAAAAAACCTTAAAAAAAATATTGTTTTTGTATAATGAATCTTGTATGGAGTTCGAGCGAGACGTCACAGGTATTTAACCGACGTGGCAATGAGCTATTGATCTAAACTGCTCACAGATTGTGACGCTGCATGTCAGTGTTTAGGTCTTCTATTACAAATAGTTAAAGTTCGAGCCGGGTTTTGAACTCAAGGCCCCTTGCTACAGGTTTAAGCCTTCGGGTTTTGAACTCAAGCCCCCTTGCTGCAGGTTTAAGCCTTCGGGATTTGAACTCAAGCCCCCTTGCTACAGGTTTAAGCCTTCGGGATTTGAACTCAAGCCCCCTTGCTACAGGTTTAAGCCTTCGGGATTTGAACTCAAGCCCCCTTGCTGCAGGTTTAAGCCTTCGGGATTTGAACTCAAGCCCCCTTGCTACAGGTTTAAGCCTTCGGGATTTGAACTCAAGCCCCCTTGCTACAGGTTTAAGCCTTCGGGATTTGAACTCAAGCCCCCTCGCTACAGGTTTAAGCCTATCAGCCACACACTTTGTATCGTAGTCACGGCTTCGCTAGCTGGATTCATTATATCCGGTACGTGACGTTTAGGCGCCGCCGTTTTGGCCCCGCCGTTTTGGCGACGGGACGTTTTGGCGCGAGCCGTTTTGGCGACGGGACATTTTGGCGCGAGCCGTTTTGGCGACGGGACGTTTTGGCGCGAGCCGTTTTGGCGACGGGACATTTTGGCGCGAGCCGTTTTGGCGACGGGACGTTTTGGTGCGAGCCGTTTTGGCGACGGGACATTTTGGCGCGAGCCGTTTTGGCGACGGGTCGTTTTGGCGCGAGCCGTTTTGGCGACGGGACATTTTGGCGCGAGCCGTTTTGGCGACGGGACGTTTTGGTGCGAGCCGTTTTGGCGACGGGACATTTTGGCGCGAGCCGTTTTGGCGACGGGACATTTTGGGCGCGAGCCGTTTTGTCGACGGGACGTTTTGGCGCGAGATATCATTTGACGATAATTTAGTAAGCACGTAGCTTTTATAACAATGTTTATTTCACTCTACCATAATATTGTATGTATAGTATGAATTCTAACACCGTTCAGCGAATTGTTGTTTTTTTTAATTATAAAGGTTTTGCTTATTTCATGAATATAGGCCTATAATAAGTCAGATTCCTGAATGGTAATGACATGCTATATGTGAGATCTACTAATCGCACTGGGTGACATTTTTGGATTTCTTTCCAAAAGATTTTTTTTTATTTGACATTAGTGTAATATACGAACTAGCTAAGTGTCACAATTTAATATAACAAAAACCATGTTATCATCTAAAGCTCTATTACGCTGAATGACGACAATAACTCTACACATAGTAAAGATCAAGACACGGAATGTGGTCAGTACAAACTCTAACGTGAAAATATATATTTTGAGAAATTGGGTAGGAGTGATTTGCATGACACATCTCGCATTGACGCAGGTATAGTTAAACAAAATGAAGACAAGACCAGCACCGAGCACTGGTCGTTGGCGTCATGCCTCTGGCGATCATCTCATTAGGAATGGTCATTACATGTGACACCTATCTCGCCCCCTCTCTTTTGCTCACATTTCACTCCTTGTATATACTCTTTCCTCCACCCCTCCCCTCTCTCACGCGATTTTTGTTTTTAATTTTAAAGTAATTTCTGAAAAAACTTTTTTGAAAATAAAAGTGTGCCTCTTAATAAGCACACATACGCAAGCCAAAATGTTTATTAAAGAAAATGATGTGAAAAACAAACACACATTTACATTTAGTACGTGAAAAATATGTCTTAACACAAACACTCATGCAAAACATAGATATGAATAATTCTTTTAAAAGAAATAATACAATAAACGTACATAATGTACTTCGCGCCAAAACGTCCCGTCGCCAAAACGACCTTCGCGCCAAAAAAGGCGGCGCCAAAACAGCGGAGGCCAAAACGGCGGCGCCAAAACGTCCTGCTTCGCATTATATCTTATTAGTATTTTAGTTTGTTTAGTTATTTTTTTCGCCCTCTAGTTAACTCAAAGATCTATCGAAGCTAAAACAAACTCAAAATAGAGCTGTAATGATTTATAATGAATATATACTCATATCTGACTAGAGCAGTCTTTCCTAAACATTGTTCCACGCATGGCTCAAATAGCTGTTTACTGAACTGGTGGGTCACCACTTAAAAACAATCTATGTAAAACAAAAGGAACGTGTTCCTCTGAATACTCGGAATATACGAAGTGATCCGTTAAGGAAAAAGCTTGAGGAACACTGGACTAGAGTAACACCGTTATTAAAGTCACAAAATTTTGAGATATGCGAGGAGTAATTCATTAAAGAGTTACTTCTTCCATAAAGCCTGAGGCGAGTTGCCTGATTCAGCCAGGAAAATCAAAGACCTGGCACGTGTCTAGTCCCTAATTTACATACAAGAATAGACTGACACATGGAAAAGCGTAGGGCGTTATTGTATTTTTTTTTTTGGTTTTGTTTTTAAGGGATGTCCGTATTTTATTAGATAAGACGATACGACATAGAAACGACATTATCATTATCTGCCTAATTAATAATAATAAAAAAATTAAAGGCTTGTCTTCGAGTTCAAAGATTAATTAGGAATGCAGTATTTCCCGTGGCTACGCAGCCCCAGCTGTGACCTACATACTTTGCTACATCTAGCGCGGCCATTGTCTGCCGCAGGCATTGTCTGCCGATGGTCGACTTAGATTTTATTTTCGCCGTCTACGCCAGCGGATTTTCTTTTGGTCTCAAATGTACATCCCGCGGGCCTTCGTAAGTGACCTCCAGGTGTCTCGTTCTGGAACCGCCTGCGAACAGATGCTCTCTTCTATGTCTGTTAAAGCTATTTGACGCCTAAGCTGATCTTTAAAGCTTAATTAAATATATATAGAAAAAAATGTCTACAAATTTGTAGAAAAATATGCACAATGACAGATACCATAATAATAATAATAAGTATAATTATAAGGCTTATGTTGAAATCTAAAGATAAAAATCCAAAGTCAAATCACACATAACCACGCTGCCCCAGCTGTGACTTCAAATTTAATAAATAGGAATGGTTAAAAAAAAAAACAATTTCTACACAATTTAGTTAACAAAGAAGGGAAAATAATCTTATCACACAAAACAGTCTCGACGCTAAATGTCTTGTTTTTGCATTTAAGTGAAAGGGCTTGCTAGATTGCAAACGGGTATTGGAGACCGGAAATACATAGTGCTAAATTAGAAACGCTAAATGCTTAGCAAGGAACAAAAAAACAAAACAAAGCTTAATTCAAACACACAATGCGAAACGCCAAGAACGCTCGCAAGTCTAGAATATAAACACGCTGAGTGTTACGAAGAAAATCAGAAATAATATTAGCCCCTCTTTAAAATCTGCCTTTTATAACCCTCCAACTGCTCTACGTTGTTCAAGATAAATCTATGTATAATGATGACAAATCGGTTAACGATATGGAATAAATTAATAAATTGAAATAAATTAAATGAGCCATAATATATTTTCAACCGTACATCTCCTCAATGTGTTATTATTTCCACAAGGTTCATTTAACTTTGGGAGACGGACATTGTCTACATCAGGGGTTCTCAACCTGTGGATCGCGACCCTCTTGGGGGGGTCGATTTGACGATTTGCCAGGGGTCGCCTAAGACCATCAAAATTATGGATTGTTATTGTCTACTCTTCTATTCTGTATGTGTGTGTGTGGGGGGGGTGGTCGGGGTGGTCTCAGCAGAGTGTGGGGATTGTAAAAAGGGGTCGCCGAGCTTAAAAGGTTGAGAACCGCTGGTCTACATCTAGATGTAAAAGCTAGGTGTATATTATTTTTGTTCACTCAAGCTAAATCAACGCCTCTGCAATGTATGCATGTTCCATCAATGCCTCGTTACATAACACTGACCAGACTACACATGTTGCAAAAGATACGCCTACTAGGTTGCCTGAGTCAGCCAGGAAAACCATGACTTGACAGAATTTAAGACGTTGGTTAACATGCATAACTATTTGCAGGACGCGTAGGACGTAATCATCTTCTTTTTTTAAAGTAACGTTTTATCTTATCTTATCTTATCTTATCTTATATAATACAGACGTTACTTCAAAAAATATGGGGATTACGTCCTACGCGTCATGCATTTAGACTTTTGACTTAAGTTGGAAAGACACGCTTCATAATGCGTACGCGATACATACAAGCATTCATATTTTTATCTTTTTTTTACATCTAGTAGGAAAGGGTTGGCCAACCTTTTGGTCCCATGCGCCAATATTTTTCAGATGCACAATTTTACAAATTTCAGTCCTTTAAAATATTGCCACTTGTACTTATTTGGTTTCTTATACACATTCGTGTAAAAAAGAGAATGGTATTTAAGAAAAAGCTTTACTTATTAAGTCTTGTCTTTGTTAACATTTTTATTTGAAAATTTTAATTTATTATTTCTGTATGACCTATACACTAATTATAGTTTATGAACACTGTTAGCAGTTTCAAATAAAATTAGCTTTAGCAAGTTTTTAACATTAGCTTTGCTTTCACCAAATCTCTAATATTAAGAGGTAAGGCAAAAGAGTGGAGAAGGACGGTCAACAGATCTGGTGTGGTGCCCCTACGGTCCAAAAGACTTATGGGTAGGTGAAGGTGAATATCGTTGACTACAATGGCCAGGATATCGACACACAATTAACTATGCTTAATACAGCAGTCAACTGAAGCGACAACAAAAAAAAATACAGACCTTCATCAACAGATGCCTGAGAAATATCCTAAAAATACACTGGTACGATAAAGTAGAAAACACCAAACTGTGGGAGATGAGTGGACCGAAAAATATAGAAGTGCAGATCTTAGAGAGGAAATGGAGATGGACTGGTCACACCCTAAGAAAACATACCAACAACAGAGCTAGACAGGCCTTAGAGTAGAACCCCAAGGGAACAAGACGCAGAGGAAGACCAAAAAGAACATGGAGGAGCAGTGCACTTAAAGAAGCCGAGAGGACCGGGAAGAGATGGGAAACCATCAAAAAACTAGCAAGAGACCGTGGAGAGTGGCGTGTTTTTATCGAGGCCCTATATTCCATGAGGAACCCAAAGGAATGATGATGATGATGAATACAGCAGTCACAGGCACAGCCCTGGAAATATAGGAAAGCTCCGCCCGTCCCAAAAACCCAGGGTAACAGGATATACTCCAACTCTGTGACAAGCGAATGAAGCTTTTAAGGGAAAAGTTAGATAGAGAAAAAAAATATCTAGAAATTAAGCAGGGACCGAACAGAAATAACAGTAAAAATTAAAGCGTACCTTACTACTTCAAAGCATGGAAGAGCTAACACAGTACAAGACAAAAACATTAGATAGTTATTTCACTGAGGACAAGGTTGTGATAAGATGGACGGGATACTGTTCAAAGTTGTTGAACTTTAAATCCTGAGGATATCCAGAGCGAGTGAAAAGCTGACAAATGGCAGCAGTTTTAAATACCTCGAAGCTATCATCTCAGACGAAGGAACTAAATCTGAACTACTGCTCAATCCACAGCAGCAATTTGCAAAACTCAAAACAAAAAGCAAATGACAGGGAGGAATGGAGAAAGACGGTCAACAAATCTTGCGTGGCGCCCCAACGGTCCAACAGAGTAAGGGATAGGTGAAGAAAACTAAACCTTGTTCAGCTTGTATGGTTTATTTGTATAAGTTATCTTAGTGGTCACTTTCGTCTCCAAACATGGTGGCTGAGAGATCTCAGTGAAGCCTGGGATTTTGAATTTCGTGATTTTTAGGACGCCCCTGAGTCCAACCATCTCTAATGGGTACCTGCCATTAGTTTCGTAAAGTAAAGGTTGGTCGTTGCGCTGGCCACATAGCATCTCCGTTAGCCTCTCTATCTGAAAGGAGTACTATACTTTTGGCTTTTCCAACGTGCTGTCACTCACCTATAGTGTTTTATGCTCTTCTGGTTTCCGCCTTGGAAATTATTGGATTTAAAATATATACATATAACTAGTCGACCCACGGCGTAGCATACGCCTCTTTTTTTGCAGGGCCGCCACTGCAACCTATGCGACAGCAATGGGCTCCGAACTTACATAGGACCCGCGCTACTTCTAGGTATAAATTATTAAATTAAACCATTTTATAACTTATAACAGATTTCCTGCGGCCTCCTGATTTACCAGGAGCTCCTGGAAATCTCCTGAAACTGCAAAATAGGCGAAAAAGACCTAGAAATCTCCGGAAATTATTAAAATCTTTTGAAAACTCATAAAAATCGTATGAAATATATAGACAATAATTGATTTTTTGGGTGTCATTCAATATGGAAAACGCCTATCCTACGCGCGATATAAAAAAAACGTCATTATGCAATACCCATAATTGTGGAATCTGGTGAAAAAACTTCTCGCGCCTGAAACTAATGAAGAATTACTTGAGGTCAACAATTCTCGAAGATAGATAGAAACATTTGGTAATTCTTGCTATTTAGCGAGATGTATGTAGGAAACAGAATTTTTATGACATACTGTATGACTTCGCTACATGCAAGGCTCGTTAGGTAATTCTGTACATAGTAAAGAATGAATAAAAAGCAAAGACGAAATTATTTTCTAATAAAAACTCTTAATTTTTATTTATTATCCTTATCCCTACCCTAACTGGCCCTGCGCAATCCATTTCGCATAGGGCCCCGCAATGGTTAAGTCCGGCCCTGCTATTTAGTGACGGGTAAATATAGACAAAATTGCTTGCACTCCCCCTCCCCCCCCCCCCCAACCTCCTTTTTTTTTTTCTCCGCGAAAGTTGCGTGAGGTAACTCTAGTACGACTTGCAGAAATAAAAGAGTTATCTTTCCATGACTTGTCGGTGGTGTCAGGCATGGTTAGGCCATGAAGAGAATTATATATATATATATATAGATGGCTACTTTTCTTTTTTTTTTCTTCTGTCCCTAAAGTTACTCTAAGTTTAGTACTAATGGTGTTACTTAAATAAATTTGAATATTCGTTTCTTTCTCTGTTTCTTATTTGCTCTAGTTTTGTCATGTATTCACTAGTTTATGGATCCCAAACAGAGGATGCACATTCTAATATGGCCTAACTCAAGTCAAACCTTATTTTAGTTGTATGTTCTTGTTTAATTAGTCAAATCAATGTTTACTACTGAAGTAATTTTCAACCAGTGTTGTCTTGTTAGATGTAAACAGTGTTTAGAGTTTTGTTTTTGAGAGTTGAAAGATATTCATTATTTGTTTTGTCACACTTTTTTTTGCGGGACGTTTGGACTAGGAAGTAAATTTAACTCTGAAGAAACATCCGAAACATACAAAAAATTTTACAAAACATTTTACAAAACATAGTATACAGATTTAAAAAAAGGATAAAAAGACAGCAAAATTGTTTGATGAGTTATCATTTATTTCAGTTTAGATTCTTCATATGATACTCAAACTGTAAATCTGTTTCAATTTGTACAATTATACAATCCTGCAACTAACGTTACAATAACCAGCACTAGTATCATTCTCCCACCTATGGGTCGCGACGCCTTTGGGGTCGAAAGACCATTTTCCAGGGGTCGCCCAAGAACATTAATTGTTAATGTAAGCTAATTGTATTGAATTTTCTTTAACTTGTTGTAACAAGCCTATTTGAACCATAAGTATACATTTATACTGTTGGTGAACCATTTATACTCATGGTGAAAAGGAAAAGGGACATTACTCAGATTAAATATTTAGAATATTATGAAACGATCATCTAGCATCAATAAACTAAAATAAAAAATGGGGGTGACAAATACAGATCTCAGAACAGGGAGGATACCGTAGATACAGTGCTTCGAAGTGACGGAACGCACCGGTACGGCATACCTTTATCAATGTGGGGAGAAAATTACAAAAAAAAAGGACTGTATATATAAATAATTGTCATTGCCGACCACATCGACACTGTTGCAGAATTTATTTTTTTTTCATTTCTGTCCATCAAGTGCGTCGTAACACCATTGTGTGATCAAACATTTCTATGTTGAAGATATAATGTAAAGAAACAAATTTAAATAATAATACGCCATCGAATTATAGTCCATGTTATTGAAGGAATGAAATTCATTATGGAACAACCAAAGAACATGGACTTCGAACGTTAAGAAAAGAAAATGATTTTTTATTTTTTTTACTCCAGTTGTTAAAGCATGATTTGAAATACCCCGATGTGTCATTTGTAATGAAGCTCTCTCTGCCAAATGTATGAAGCTTAACAAACGTCTGAGATCTGTCGATTAGGACATCCAGTATCTTAATTTCAAAGGCTGATGGAGTCAAAAAAATCAAACTTCACTCAGGTGGCAAGTACCATAACTCAAACATAGCGGCCCCTAAAAGCTTCTTTTTTTGTTTGTGGCTCTCAAAATTGCCAGAGCTATGAAACCATACACAGTTGTCGAGGCATTGCTAGAGTTTTGATTGGAGCCGAATTCGTTAATAAATTTAGTGCAATTTTCAGAGCTAATGGTACAGTTCATAGGAGAATAGTTGGCATGTCTTCATATCGACCAGGTAATTCAGGAAATGATGTCTGCTCCTTTTCCTAAATTAAGCATCCAGCTTGATAAATCAACAGACGTTGTACATTGTTCACAATTACTGTAAGCATCCAGCTTGACGTTGTACATTGTTCACCTTTACTGTTTTACGTTTGATAATTGAAATTAATTAATTTATTAATTGTGGACCGGTTGGGGGGGGGGGGGAGGAAGGAGTATCTAGGAGTTGGTTTTCCGTGCTGCCTTTAGGCGCTCAGCAAACGCAACTCTGCCCGAGTCGGGTGTCGAACCTCGACATAGCTCTGGCGATTTTGAGAGCCACAAACACAAAAAGAAGCTTTTAGGGCCTCTATGTTTGAATTATGGTACTTGCCACCTGAGTCAAGCCTGATTTTTTTTTTTTATTAATTAAGCTGGATGCTTACATAATTGCGATTTCAAAGATTAGTTTCTATGCAATCCTCTTGAAACGGCTCTACAGCACGTCATGTAATAAATAAAGTTGGTTAATTTTTGGATTTCAATTTTTTTTGTACAAGATAGTCACCATATGAATTCACCTAAATTCACTGTATGATTCATCGTCATATATTAGCAACGAAGGCACTGCCAGACGCATTACAATGCAGCTCAATATGATTTCTCTTCAATGTCAGTTAGTTACACAATTTTGGGTCAAGTGTTAGGAGTCATTCTGTTCTATTTGAGATTTTCTTGTCATGAGTTCCAATTCCATTTCCAAAAAACATATCTTTGCGAAACATGCTTTTCAACTTGCTAGTTATCATCAAGTCTAACTACAGAACTAAAACTTGATGCAGAAGATGTGTTCTTACAAAGACAGCCCCGTGAACTCCTAATGTAGTGAAACAGAAACAAGTTCAACCTTTACTTTGTCGTGTTTAAAGATACTGTTGCGAATATTTTTGTAGCAATGTAGTTTATTGTATCAAACACTGTACTTTTTCCATGATTAACTTTTTTTTTAAATTGTCAATTATGTAACATGAATATTATAGACACGAAATGTAAGTCATAAAATATACATTTTTTTTTGTAATTTAAGCACACATTTATTTTACACTAAATAAAGGTTTTTAATCAGTTTCTAACAATGGGATTAATAACATGGATATCAGATATATACATTTTGATAACGATTTTATAACATTAGTTCAATCATATTTACGGTTTATGGTTCGGTTTATGGTTCGGGGTCGCCGCCTTGTGGAAAAATTGTATTAGGGGATCCCGGAGCTAATAAGGTTGAGAACCGCTGATTTAGACATTAATTAAATAACAGAAATTTTTGATTCATGTAACACTGCAATAAAGCTGCAAGTTATAATAAATTGCAATAACAGGCCACATATACCAGGCCACATATATTAGGTCACATATGCATAATTTTGGCTTCAATCCACATAAACGAACACACACTTATGTATATATTATATCAGCATTAATAAGACACATACATCTAACACCCACACACGAGCATAACCAGTCTGTATGACTATTGTATAAGTTATTACCATTATTTTTACATTTAATTCTGTCACATATGTTCAATTGTGATTAACACAAAGTTCATTTAAAAACATATCTCGACCCTTGAGATTGCAAAAATAACTTATATAGTTTAGCGATCCAAAATAGTTGATAGACTTTAACGTGACCACATCTAGCGACTGTGGCCCATTCTACGTTAACTCTTTCTCTCCGTACTTTAGGCGACTTGCAGGCTGCCTGGTCGTGGTGTATGCGCGCTGGACTGTTGTTCGGATTTGCTCGCTGCCTTCCCCCGTCGTCCTGCGGGAGGTTTGTTTGGACTAGGAAGTAGATTATTTTCAACTGTGATTGGAACATCCGAAACATGTAAAACATTTTACAAAAACTTTTTTTTTTTTTTACTTTATTGTGTTTGGCTTAACTGTCACTACAAAATGACACCCGTACAAGAGACTCTCAAACATGAATTATATTTTTATAATTAAATATAGTTTCAAGAGTCACACACATCTCCCCAACACCAAAACACTTGACAAAATATAACTTACATATTACTGAAAATAATATGAAATACAATGTAAGAGAAATATAACTTATTTGGCTTATCTCTTCATTGATTTGTTTTGTAAGTCTCATAATTGTCTTAAGTCTTCGGTATCGTAATACTCTACGAGTTAGTCATCTGTAAGCAAGTCTCAATTAGGCCAACTCTTTACGTACGAATGAGTTATTAACCCTTTAAACGCGTGTGGTAGATTAGCCTCTAAACATCAGAATTGTAATTCCATTTTGTATGCACTCAATGTAAAACAGATCAGCACTATAAGGGTTAAGCAACAATGACTTTAAAGAACTAAATATTTACAAGCAATGTTTTTTTTACCCGGCTTTGCTTGGGTACTTTCGTTCTGTTTTTGTTTTGTAATATAAAAGGCCTTTATGCTGTTAACAAGTAAAGACGCCTTATAGACCTAAATTCAGTAAACTCTCTTGTTGTAGGACAACTTTATATATCCTAAACTCCCCGCTATTATCAAACAAACGTGTATAATAATTTTCATTAAGATTTGGCAAACGGTTTTGATTTCTATAAAGAGCATATACACCTACTTACATACTCCTTACATTCTATTTTATATATTAGATGACCAAGAAAAACGATATACTCAAAATGTCCAGGCATAGCAAACATTTTGTTCACAGCTTTTTAGACAAAGATTTGTTCAGTCAAAAATGTAGATAAAAATTCTGTTGAAATGTTCATATTTCATCCCTCAATTGAAAGAATAATGGATTATCTTTAGTTCACACCTGTGGTCTACATCTGGTTTTGTTTTTTGGACCAGTGGCTAAGTGAAAGACAGTTTCTGAAAGATGTAACCGAACACATTTAGTTACTGACACAACACACTGCTTTATAATGTATGACTATAACGTAGATCTGATTCTTCCGAATGTGTCTTTAGTCTGCTGCAGATCGCAGAGATATTTCAGATTCAATTACTGAAGCTATCATCTGTTTACTTTAGGGCAATATGATCTTTGAAAGCTTTTTTTTTTCTCTCTAGAAAAAACATAACTCAAGGAATATGTCTGCTGGTAGGTCCTTTAGTATTTGTTTTTCGAACAGGTCTAAATCATGCGTTTCAGTTATATACAACGACCCGCGAGTCTAACGTAATATTTGTATCTGGATGTATTATCCATGTTCAGGAACTTAAGTTTCCAATAAAGCATTAGTTCGAGTTTAAGTGCTTGTGGTTGAGGTCATGTTTTGACTGGATCTGATCGAGCTCCCGAGTCTCGTTTTACTGAAAACATTTCTCCACAGAGTCCACGCTCGTCTGTTGCAGATGTAGGACAGAAACAGAAAGACGCCTTGAGAACCGTTGACCAGAACGGAGGCGCACCTAAGTACGCCCAGGCCGGGTATCGCCGCCAGGAGAGCCAGTGTCCAGGTGATGCCTGTCAAGGCGCTGAGCCTGAGGTAAACGTGAACGTTGTGTTGTTCTCTCTTGGTGTGCTTCTTCACGTTCTCGAGCCTGGCGATGGTGATGACGGTGGCGGTGAAGAGGCCGATGTTGGTGACGACCGCCACTGACAAAGGGAGGACGAATCCCAGCGCCACAAGCAGGGTCGTATCCAAGTAGCATTCCCAGTTCCCATAACCTGAGCTGCTCCCAGAAGACTGGACGAGGCTTGAGACTACCACAGACAAGACGACTAAACTTGAGGCCGCGTGGACCACAAGGAAATACCTGGTAAGATATGAGCGGTGAGACCGATTGCCGCTTGGCGTGGCTTGGTGAATGACGAAAACGTGGAACATGTGAAAAGAGCAGACTGTCATCCAGAAGATAGTGGACAACCAGGAGTAGTGTAGTGCCACGCCCACCAGGGTACAAGCTAAAGTGCCCCTTTCCGTAAAGTACGCAACAACCAGCATTGTCTGAGCCACGATAAGGGAGATAACTAAGACCATATTGTTTTTCCCTGGCATCGACCTCAGAGCAGGGATGGCGCAATACGTCACGAGCGTTAGTACAAGACAGATCATGGACATTGACAGGGAAACCCGGGTCAAGATTTTCTCAAGATCTTCCAAGAGAGATGATTCCTCCTTCTTTAGTGGCACTCCGCTAATGAACGAAGCATCCAAGGTTTTGACACAAACCAGAACTGTGTTGTCATGGTGAAGATGGTATTGGTATCGTTGCAAAGTTATGTTGAGATCTATGATAATTAATTTCCCGTCTTCGATTACATTCACTTCAGACGCGTTGAATTTCACGTGAGCGCACGCGCCGATGGCAGTCAACTTTACAAAATGGCTACCCATTTCCTCAATGAATTCGTGTTCATTCAGTGTCCCAGCCAACAACGATAGTTCAACATTAACTGAAATATTAATTCCTCGAAATTTTTTAACACCTACATATTGTGATATTAAATTGTTTTCTAGTGAATTTATGTCCGCTGTTGGGTCGGCGAATATAATTATTTTGCTGGTAACAAAATTGGAATTTTCTATGTTCACGGAATTTATTTTTCCCGCGCTCTGCTGATTAATCTTCGGTTGTTTCCCTTTACATTTGTCAGTTGACCTGTCTAGCTGTGTTCTTTGTAAGAGAAAGCCCTTAGTATGCGGCTCACTGATGTTATGTTTTAGTTTATGACTCTGCACACACTCGCATAGAATTGATGACTTCTGGTTATAAATGGAATAATTTGCGTAACAATCAAAGGCGGGAATACAGCGCATAATATTTCTCGTCTGGTTCTCATTGTTTACAACTTCCTGCCAACAACTCTCGACACAAAAACTGGTCACGTTCAGAGCTGCCAAATTAGCGCATACAAATCGTCTACTAATGATGGCCAGGTCGTAATATCTCGATTTTTTAAAGTCTTTATCGTCGTTGGGCAGACGTGTCCCTGCGCCAGAGGGCGCCTGGTTTACAACAAAATGTTCGTTCTCTGTGGACAGCATGCTGATGTTAACCTCGGAATAATGTTCAGCCTCCCCTATGGCCTCCACATTGATTTTACGCTTCTCGTCAGGCAAGCTTGACCCATGACCGTCACTTCCGGTCACCGAGTGTCCACCAAAGCCCGAAAAATCATCTGCCTCGCTTGTCTTTTGGCCGTCGCCATCGCGGGCGGATGCGACGTGTCCGAGCACGTGCCAGGCCACAACGAAGTTAAACCCTTTCACGAGACATTGGTCAGTAGGGGTGCACGTCCACTCCAAAGTGTCATTGTCCAGCGATAGTCTTTTTCTGCTGTCACAGAGTATTTCACGGCATTCACCCTGTAAATAAATACACTAGAGTTAGTGAATTGAAAGATGTAATTGTTATAAATCAATACCTTACTTTATTAACATAATGAGTTATACGTCGCGTTTGAAAGATTTATTGGATTAATTTGTATGCACAGAAAATGAAATATAGCGATACAAATATTTTCTTTCGGGCGTGGTGGTCAAATAGTAAGTACAATGACAGATACCATAATCGAAATCTCTGGGTTTTATTCCTGAATTGTAAGTACAATAGAATTGTAATTAATCTTCTATGCTCCGAATCTCTTACCAGCTAAATATTAACTAATTAGAGAAGTTCTTGTCGAAATCGTATGAAAACTCCCATTATTTATTAATCTTACTCGAATAACTCAACTTAAGTACAGAGCTGATAAAACAGATCACATTTTGAATATTGATTGAAGAGAAAACTCTTTTTTTGAATTGACTCGGGAACTAAATACCAGAATGTGCCAAATGTTATTTCTAGAAGAAGCATAGATCATAAGCAATTATTTCGAAAGTCTATGATTGGTTAAACATAAATTTTGCAAATCTCATAGGTGCCCGAGGGAAACAAAGTCAATAATTTGTATTTGCTCGAAAAGCGAAATCCCAATTTAACCAACGCTTCTATTTCTGAGCTTCTATTTCTGAGCTTCTATTTCTGAGAGAATTTGACATCTACAAAATAAAAAAAGCTGTCCATTATGTCAGTGTTTGTTATTGCAGGCCTATTCTTCTTCTAGCCAGATTTTTTTGCTGCTAAAACTTAAGCTCTTTAAATTCAAAGAAAAAAAAACGGGATGTTTTTTTATATCCGCTGCTCCACATTGCCATACAGTGTTGCTTAGGTTGGACGGTATGGTGAGTCTAAACTGAATTAAATTTGGGCTTATTCAAATACGGAATGATTGATAATTTCAATGTTGGTGTGTACGAGATATTAAAACTAGCATTGAACTACTTATTACAGAGTAAAAAGTAACTTAACTAAAACTACATCGAAGATTGTCTTTTGATTTAGCGTGTCCTGTCTTTACAGCATAGCTGTGTCAACATCCAACAAGCTTCACGGAAAGTAGTGAAACTATAAATACCTACGCTCGATCACGTGACAGACTACTTAACAAAACAACAATTATCTATATTATAAAGTAGAATGTGTGGTGTATGTATGTATGTATGGATGTATGTTACTTATAGACATCAAAACCGCTTGACCAATCTTGATAAAACTAGGCAGGAATGTTCCTTGGGTACTAACTTAGACCGTAGTGTATGTATTGTAGCCCTAAAACAAACTTAAGACCCTCAAAAAAAATAAAGTTGTCCGACTCTATTACAGCTATAGTATTTTATGGATCTAAGCCATGTCTACAATGTTGACATGAGAAAAGATCGAAAGGATTTAGACCTAGATCTAATTTTAAGAAATACACTTTGCGCAGATAGTTTTTTACTTTGACACATGAAAAGACAAAAGAAGATCCATTGATTTCATTATATAATAAAATTAACCTTCAATTTTGTGTTTCAAAAGCATTTTTTACATTAATTAGTTCCTTATATCTCTGATTACAGATTTCCTGACAAACATTCTTTCATTAGACAATACCGTAATGAATCGCGTACTAAATATTAATTCGTTTAATTGTTTACTTTATAATCCCATCCCTAGATCTAAAACTCTAATTCAACTCTAAGATGATAAAACTTCTCTTCGCACAGATAGTTTTATACTTTAACACATAAACATATTAATTAAAGTCCATTCATTTCATATTTTGATCAAATAAACATTCAAATTTGGTTTTCTAAAGCTACATACGCCCACGAAAGCTGCGAAGCCGAGTTGAGATAGGCCTAGACTCTAGATCTATATTCATTCATGAATCGCGTACTAAAAATTATTTCGTTTAATTGTTCACTTTATAATCCCATTCATTTAACAAAGCTATCGCTCTTTTCGTTTTTAATAGATAAGAATGTATCGACTTCGGGTAAACCCATTTTCGCAAACCTAATTTTATTTTCGTAGCGAAAGAGAAATAACGTGAAAGGATCATTAGCTAAGTTTAACATACATATAAATCCAATCCACTAGATTATTCAAAAGCATTTTTTACATAAATTAGTTCCTGATATCTACAGATTTCCTGGCGAACATTCTTTCATTAGACATTACCAAATGGTTACACATTAACACATCTCTCTTCTGAGGTCTGAGTCTATTCCTAGGCCTAGGTCTAAAACTCTTACTGAACTCTAAGATGATAAAACTTCTTTTCGCAAAGATAGTTTTATGCTTTAACACATAAACATACAAATTATTGTCCATTCATTTGATATTTTAATCTATTTAACATTCAAATTTGTTTTTCTAAAGCATTCTAATACATTCGTTCGCTGTTCGCTAAAGCTGCGTAGCCGTGTTGAGATAGGCCTATATTCATTCATGAAAAAAAGTTCACGCATGCGCAGCACATAATGAACTCTATAAAAGCCAATTTTTAACTCTAGATTAGTGTAGATTTAGATCTATGTCTACCTCAAGATCTACTTTATACTTTATCCACATAAACATACAAAATTTAGTCTATTCATCTCAAATTTTAATCAAATATATGTAGGCCTACAAGCAAATGTTTTAATTTGAAGAAAAAAAATGGATTTAAGCCTTTCAGCTATTTTGATTTGATAGCTTCACTCACACTATTTTTACATTGACACATTCGCTTTACTTATTACATTATTATTTCGTTTAATTGTTTACAAAACACTCAGTGACTATATCGAAAGTAATGCGCAAATAAAAACCCGCGGGTCGCGGGTAACATATGTCTAGTATATATATAAAGTACTCCTCTCTAAGTTATACGAGTAATAATCGTTTAGTTTGGTACGTTGTGTGAATAGCCTCCAAACTTCGAGTAAGCTTATAAGAAACGAGCAGCTTGAAGGTTTTGAGAATTATGCGATAAATTCAGTCAGAGAACAAAGAGAAGATAATTACAGGAGCCGTCTAGCAGACGTATTCTCTGCAAGAAGGACGATCGCAGTAAGGATTTGAGAGAGAGATAACTGGTTCTTGTGCGGCATTATGGTTGTCCTTGTACGGATGCAAGGCGACCTTAAAACTCACTGCCCGCTTCCTCTTCCGTGCTCTAAGGGAGATTCTCGGCATGGTTCTGTTAGATTCTCTCTCCTAATCAGGCCTTATGTAAACACTGCTAAACACAACACAACACATCAACAACTTGACAACAAGGCTCCAAATAATCTGGTACTTTAATAAGGGTCAAATAAAACAGCCAATACGACACAATTGGCAACACAATCAACTGCTACAACGTTAGACAGTATATCACTGTACTAAACTCATAAACTCTACTTTCTCTTCCTGGACTCGTACGTTTCACTGGAGGACTGCACCAGGACCGACTTCATGGCTGACTAACAGTCCCGGTCTCGACGCTCTCCGGTCTTGAACTGCCGCTTTCCTACACACTGTGTCTATGGTCCAAGCAGGCTTATGATCAGATGACCATAACACGGGCGCTATTCACGTGCAAAGTTCATGCCAGTACTGTCCCTTGCCTTTCAATATAGCACGCTAAACTGTATTACTGGCCTGTGTCACATTTGTCAGCTGATCACACACAGTTAACCCTTTTGCGTCGCGAATAGGGTTATAACAGTTCGTTACCAATGAGGTTTCTGATTTGTATACATATTCAGAAATAAGTTACGTGACGTCTATGTTAATATTAGCAGAAATATTTTATCATCATGTCATATGTGTTGACCAGTGGACGTCTGAGAACAAACTGTACTGTTTAGAGCTTGACCTGCAACGTTGGCAGTTGAGACCAATAGCTTGTTGCCACGTCGTACAAACCTGCGACATAGGCAGTGGAGATCAATAACTTGTTGCCACGTCGTACAAACCTGCGACGTGACAACGAACTATTGGTCTCGTTTAGTGTCGTCCTTTAAGATGGGGAATAGGGACGACTGCTCAAGTTTCGCGCCTGACTGGGCCCCGTGACAGAGATCTTTTATCACCATCAGCTTAACATATAAATATGCGGGTTCCTTATTTACCATACCAATACTGAACAGACTGAAATACAGAGTGGTATATTTAATTGAGACAATGCTACTTAACCAATTCTGAACAGACTGAAATACAGAGTGGTATATTTACTTGAGACAATGCTACTAAACCAAACCTTCTCACTTGATAGTCTTTGGAGCCTTTCTTTTACCTATAATCTATACCAGCGCTTCCCAAACAGTGTTCCACGGAACCCTAGGATTCCGCGAGGCCTTAATAGATGTTCCACGAACTACTAGAATAATTAAATTAAATAAATGAAATAGAAATATACTACTAGGCTGCCACGTGAATTAATCTCTTTAAAAACATCAGCAAAGTGTTCCGTTAAATACTCAGAATGGGTGAAGTGTTCCGATTAGGAAAAAAGGTTGGCAGACACTGCTCTATAGCAATTACCATTTAAACTCTTAGCATGATATCTTGGGTTAGACTTAGAGCTATACATATGACGCTCACCCAGAACCCCGCGTACTGCTAAGACTAAATCTTTGTTTCTTTCTTACGATTTCAAATGAGCATGTTTGTGGCGCCAAGCTTCTTTTTTGATATCTTTTTGTGGCTACAATGAGGTATGTAGCAAGTAGGTCAAGAAAGGTTCTAAAAATAATGGTTCCCTGATGACTTCCAAAATTTACTTTTGCATGGAAAATCTCCGGATCTAGTCCAGATGTGGCCTGACATGACGTGTGTTCCTTTTGTCCATCTCCTTTCTGTCTTTCGCCCTGACTAGTATCTCAATGTCAGGGCCGTCCATTCTTTAATGTTGTCTCCCGGATGCTTTTTCTACGTCTTCTTCTCTCCTGGCACTGTTCCCTGAAGGAAAGTCTTTGCTAGCCATTAGGACGTCGTGATATGACGATACAGTTTCAGTGAGGCCAGTCGTCATAGAAGGCCTAAACACTGAACTGCAAAGTCGCAACCTGTAGGCAATGGAGATCAATAGCTCGTTGCCACGTCACAGGTCTGTACGAGTAAGTAAAGTCTCCACTGCCCACAGATTGCGACGAAGCAGATCAGTGGTGAGGCCTTCTATGATTGGTCTCGGTTTAAGAGTGCGTTCTGACTGTGGTCAACAGGTCATCCTTTGGCCCAATAGCCATTGTGATCCTGTTTATAATTTCATCATTTGCGATGCCGTCTTTGTAACCTCTAGGGTTCTTTAGCATCTCAATCCCATTGCTATAATTCTGCAGTTAGAGTTAAGGATTCGTAAACATACAAAAATGTCGCCTTGACCATGAAGTGAGACAAATAAACAGACAGACACATTTCCACGCACTTTCAGACACACATATACACTAAAAACACATACACATTGATTCAGACACACAAACACCTCACCAACGTCACAAACTGTAGATTTTTTTTTCTTCGTCTTTGGACATTCATCTCTCTGAGTAAATAGATATTTGACCTTGGCCTTTTCATTTCTATACACAAGTAAATCGAAGAGACCCATGACATTTACAAGGGGAGATCATTTGTCTGTCCTCGCTCTTCAGAGTTCTCTGAGCTTGTTTTATTTAAAGACCAAGTGCCACTCCGGGATTTATTTTAACATAGATGTAGATTTATTCCTCAGAGTAAAAGGAAAGAAATAAAATGACAAAGTCGGCGACAAGGGATTTTATTCATCTCAATAAAAATAAAAAAAAAGACCTGGTATCTAGACAACGGAGGCGTGAGATGACCATATATCTGAGAGATCTTTACGCTTACTGTTCATGATATTGAAATAAACGCATTCATGCAGGCCTTACACATAGACACACTAGGCAGCCGCCTAGGGACTCCGATTATTATATTTATTTTTTTTAAGAAGACACAGTGTAACTTGTGCCCCCCCCCCCCCCCCCCGTTTTTGTTGTAGTACTCTAGGTTTTAAATAAATTCCGTAATTGTCCTTTTTCGCTGTTTATTTTATACTTTTCTACTTTATTTGGG
This sequence comes from Biomphalaria glabrata, assembly GCF_947242115.1. Lineage (NCBI taxonomy): Eukaryota > Metazoa > Mollusca > Gastropoda > Planorbidae > Biomphalaria > Biomphalaria glabrata. The sequence goes on along the minus strand of NC_074717.1, from coordinate 41,777,073 downwards.
GGTCTCCAAATTCAATTCGCCTAGGGCCTCTAATAATCTAAACCCGGTCCTGATTCATGGTAAATAAAATTATGTTCATATAATAATAATAAGGCTAGTCTTCGAGTCCGAAGATTAGTGAGGAATGCGGTATTTCCCGTGGCTGCGCAGTCCCAGATGTGACCTACATATTTTGCCATATAATTTATTAATAACTGTATGCTATATAGACTATATACAAATAAAAAAGTTATTTATAAAGTTAATAGTTCCTTCATGTTTCGTAGTTATTAACTTAATCCAGTGGAGGAAAAAAAAGTTGCCTAAAGTCACTTATAATAATAATAAGGCGTGTCTTCGAGTACGAAGATTAATGAGGATGCAGTATTTCTCGTGGCTATGCAGCCCCACCTAAAATTGCAATGTGACCAATGGGCAGAAAGTCACTTATTATAATGAAGAAATGGCAAAATTATTATAAATAAATGTTTTCGGGTATCTTGATCATACCTGGAAATATATTTAATTTAATTAGATTAGACATTTTTTAAATTGTGCAACATTTTGTGCGTCAAAACAATCGAAAAAAAATGGTGGTTCTTGAAAATAAAGTCTCATTTATCAACAGAGCGAGAGTATATGTATAGACTCATTCCAATTTGATCCAGTTTTATGTATTCTACAAGTTAAAACATAATACGCCTACAGCGGTTTTGTTGTCTATCAGCAGTTTGGTGCTACAAGTCAACGAGCGTCAACATCACGTCGTAGCCCAGCGTCTGCAGGACGGAAAAGGGGGGGGGGCAGCATTGTAATGACACCCCCGAAGTTTTGGAACCTTCCTATAGGAAGTGAATGGCGTCTCAAACCGGGTCTTTTGTTACACGGTGGTCTCTCTTCGAACTGTTATGATATGAATATAGAGTAATTGTGTGTAACAAAAAGAGGAGATAAAACTAAACAGGAAATACGACATGTTAAAGGACGCTGGGAAGGAAGTAAGATAGAGACGCTTAGAGACAAGACTCGACGACCATTCTCCCTTGTAAATAAACTTTTGACAGGTTTGAAGAGCGTATCTTAACTATTTCAAGAGCGTCTGTAAGGCCAAGCAGCTGTAGGCATAGTTCTGATTGGAGTATAACATAACTGCCTCACGACCTCATCGTGAATAGTCACATTAAACTTCATTCGTTTTATATATACCTAGAAGACGTTGAATGAGTCGTCTACAGATGATAAACATTTGCACACCATCTCATGTAGACTTTTAATATGACTCTACGATTATATCGTGTGAACAATGTACTCAAACACACACGAGTGGTGATGGTCGTACTCTCCCCCCCCCCCCCGTTAATTCCCCACTCACTTTTAATCCAACAAATACTACACCGATTCTATACCAAAAGTGACCCGTTTCCTTTTCTGTTTAAAGTTACGCCAAGGAGGTTCACTACAAAGCTAAGGTAAGCATGACTTACAGGGGCGTAGCTCGTTTCATATATATCACAGTACGTCAGTCCAAACTAAACCTCACCCGGTTGTGTACGGAACAAGTATTATTTAGGATGTCAAACAAACACAAACAAACACAAAATAGAAAACGTTGTTAATAAGGTAATTTCCCCAAAGACCTTCCTTCAGGGAACAGTACCAGGAAGATGAAGAAGAGGATGACAGAGAAAGCGATGAGAAAACGACATCAATTGGCAGGTCTGTCAATAAATGACATTCTATCCCAGTGTAGTGCGTGAAATACAGCGGGTTGACAGATCTTGAGTGTTGCCCAAAAAATCTAACAGACTTAGGATAGGTGAAGGTGAAGATGAATTTTCCCAGTAAAGTTTGCAGCTTTCCTCACACGCAATCACTTGGGAGCTTAATCACTAAAGCACACGGACGACATTTCATATGAAAATATTGGCATCTGTTTTCGGCATATCTTTTTTTATTATTTCTCTCGTAACGTTGTTATCTCCGGAAGTGGCAATGGTCTCTAGCGCCCCTATACCCATTAATCGCTTCCAATGGCGTGTGTCCCACATAGACGCCTCTGACAACAAATCTAACTTCTGGACTTTACGTTTGATTCAGAAATTGAAACCGACGGAACAATTATCACTGACATAAAAACGGGTAATGGCTAGCAACTGATGTCTTAGCCAGCAAGCTTCGAATAGGAGGGGCTAGTTGGTCTTGGCTGGTTACCCCCCTAGGAGAAGTAAAATTCTTAGTCCAAACCTCCGCGGCTATACCCAAACATGGGAAAGGCTCAGGGAGTCAGCCATGAGAACGAATCAGAAGCTGGTGACCTTTTGGCAGCTTGCAGCACAGTGTTTCATCCTGGTAAAACTTGCGATGCTGCTGGTCCCACATTGTATCGGGTACTTGCCGTAACGTTGGATACATCACCTGCGTAGATAGGCGACGGGGATGCATGCGGACCACATCTTTCCGGCCATACCTTTTTACCAGGCTTTCATCTCGTTACATTCAGAACCCCAAGTTCTAATAAGTGGAAGGGTCCCTCCGTTCGTCTTTGGCGTCGACACAGGAATATCTTTCCAGAACGAGGCTCTACATCCACATGAATCATAATCATCCCACGACTGTAAGAAGCCAACAACTGTTTCTAAATGTATAAATACATCTAATTGGTCAATGAAGAGTCTTACTCAAAGTCACTAACATAAGGTTCACGAAAGCTATTGCAAGGACTAAATCATGTCTTGGTCTCCATGGTTGTTAGACGGCGCGATGGCTGAGTGTTAAAGAGCATTGTTTCCAAACCGATGTTTCTGGGATCGAATCCTGTTGAAGACTGGGATTTTTAATTTCTAGAACTTAAGGACGCCTCAAAGTCCAGCCAGCTCTAAAGGGGAAAAGTAAAGGCTGGCCAATTGACACCCACAGAAACAGATAACCTTTACATCATCTGCCTGATTTACATTATGGTTGTTAGATGACAAGGTCGAAGCTTGGGTAATAAAATACCCCTTCTAGAGGCAAACCAGAGTGACCCCGATAAATGTACCCAATTATTTACTTTAACCCATAAAACAAAGTATTATGTAAGATAATTACTGTAATACTGATTATTATCTAAAGTAAAAAGCTACAATATTTAAAAATAATTATTAACATTTTACAAAATTTAATGTATAAGATAACACCACAGCAATGAAAATCTCCCTCTAGGCATTCGTTAAGTTGGCCGTTGGCCCCAGCGTAGAAGCGACAAGCATGGGAACCAGAGGTAGATACAGGGGCGGACTGGGTGTCGAAATCGACCCGGGTATTTCTATACCATCGGCCCATAACTTGTAAGTCATATGATGGACCTCCAATTTCTAGGTCAACCTGTACTCACAATTATCTTTCATAATTTATCGATAAATGTACACATGCATACAGTGAACACTAAATCTTTTTAAGAAATATAGGTCTTATGTTGCTTTTTAATCGCAAAGTGTGTAGGCCCTTTTAGGATGAAGCTTGTCTTATCTTATATTATATGCATTTTATGCATCAAACTAGTCATGCATGTTAATCAATGACTAACATACTTAGGGCCTACATAGCTTACTAGTAGAACTGTCTACGGATGTAGAATATAAATATTTTTTTCGGAAAATGTGTTATATTAAATTAGAATTATACTAAAAAGTCTGTAAAAAGACCAATGTATGTTTTGTCACAGTGGCATCCAGAGGGCGCGGTGGCTGAGCGGTAAAGCGCTTGGGTTCCGTACTGGAGATCCCGGGTTCGAATCCTGGTGAAGACTGGTATTTTTATTTCGGGATTTTCGGGCGCCCTTGAGTCCACCCAGCTCTAATGGGTACCTGACTTTAGTTGGGGAAAAGTAAAGGCGGTTGCTCATTGTGCTGGCCACATGACACCCACGTTAACCGTAGGCCACAGAATCAGATGACCTTTAAATCATCTGCCCTTTAGACCACAAGGTCTGAAAGGGGAACTTTACTTACTTTTACACAGTGGCATCCATGTGGCTCTTTTGGTGTCCCTGTCAGCCCACTTAGGTACCGGCCCACCGGGCACTTGCCCTGCGGTATATAGCAATAATGTAACCACGAACAACTAGAATATCGACTTCCAGAGAGACAGCAAACCATTAAATAGATGGCAGCCAGGTCATGTGATAACCATGGCGAAAACTGGGTTTATTGCGAACCAACATGGGGCCCGAACGGGTTCGTTTAAGGGAAAGAAAATGCTGACGTTGCATTATTTAATTTAAACGGAGAATGGGCCTCTTATCGTAAATTAATAGTCCTCGTCTATTTAGTGCAAAATCTTGTTACTTTATGATGGCATCTATTTAAGGGAAATAAATCAAAGTTAATACAGTGTTTTATTAAATGTTAGCGTACTATATATTTTAAATAATTATAATATTAGTATAAGGATGACAAATTAGTTATCATTGTGAAAGTTAGTTAAAATATGTTTGTTTTTTTATTATTGTTTAATATATCTTTCTCAAATATTACGGTATGTTTTAACCTGTTAAGATATATGAATAAACTATATAAGTAAACAATAACTTTTTATTCGTAGGTTACAAAGAAGTCTTCCAGCTTTTAATTCCACAATAATTGAATATGAATCAATCCTAAAAGATCACCTACGAAGGTGATATAAAGCATCTCGTCTTGAGAATAGCATTGTGAGAAGTCTTTAAGGCTTAGATGCGAGTTGACCGATAAGACAATTTCTTTATTGATTCCCATATTTGTGACAATCAATACAGATAAAAAAAAATATATCAAGATTCAGCATACGATATAAGTCATAGTCGACCAAAGACATTGACTTTTTAATTGACGGAAAGTTTGAGGACTTCATTCTTGATAACCCCATGAGGAATATGTGTCCTTTTGTGTTGTCTGCCTCATAATTTGTCTTTCTTGGTCATGTATTCTCACATTAGATACAGTAGGGTTTAGTTTGGGTTCAGTGACACTCAGTTAACTGGAGAGGGCCTAACGAAGTATTTCTGAACACGGCTCACAGTTGCCAAGCTAAGGCCCTGGTGCTATGCGCTTGGAACTTTGTTACGATGGGCTTGAGTTTAAACCTGCGCTGCTAAAATTTAAGATACGAGAAGGGGGGGGGGGTCCAACTAGGGAATAATAATCTTTATTTCTGATGGAATGTCAAAGGCATATCGCCTTGACCTATCCCTTAGTCTGCAGGACCCTTGGGGCACCACACAAGATTTGTCAACCGTCTTTCTCCATTCCTCTATGTCTTTTTTCCATGGATTGAAACGCTTTCAATGGCAGGCTCGACCATTCTTTTACGTTGTCTTACCATCGCTTTCTGTCTTTTTTTTCCTGGTACTTTTCCCTGAAGGAAGGTCTTTGCAAGCCCCGAAGAACTTGTAATATGGCCATAGAGTTTTGGTTTCTGTTTCTTTGCACATTTAAGCAGGTCATCGTTGGGTCCAATCGCTGAAGTAACCCTGTCTCTAATCTCTTCGTTTGTGATGCGGTCTTCAAATGCGATATCTAGGATACTTCTGTAACATCTCAATGCCATTGCTAGGATCCTCCTCTTTAGCTCTATGGTCGGCGTCCGAGACTCTCAAGCATATAAAAAAGAAAAAAAAAACCCACTCAAGTTTCATCCAAAGCGAGAAGAAAACTGGTAAGGCCATGGGGCCGCCTGACACCCATCCCTCACATCAGAGTGAGTCTAATTTGTCCAGAAATGAGTACGATGAAAGAAAACCCCCAAAAGTCTAGCTTTGGAGTCACCTAACCAGTTCTTATTGCTCGTCACTTAGCACTAGTTAGTGACTAGTTTACTTGTGAGAAAAACATTACAAATGGATATAACTCGGTCATTTTGGAGCACGTTAAGTTTGACATGCGTTGTCTACCCTTATTCTCAGTTATTATGAACTATACATTTTGAATTGCAGATATAATCTACTACATTACAATTCATCTGGGATGTTGGTGTGATATAATTCTTACTCGACACAACGTTTTATGGTTTTAGTAGTGCTCTCTATCACTGCCTGCATCACAGCTGAATGTATATTACGGATTTTAAACGTATTAAAATTCAATGTCTAAGTCAAAATAAGCCTTTTATATGGTTTTAACATTTGACCATCACTAAGAAGATATAAGAGTTTAAAGACACCAATCATAATAACAGTCTGACACAATAACTCATCTGTTTCTTACGACGATTAAATCGTTGAACAAACTGGAACTTACTGTGGTAAATTTGGTATGTAATGTTCAAGATAAACTGGGGTATGGACGTATTTCTTGTGTGCTATTGTACAAATATTTGCTCTAATCATGTATTGTTGTTTTTTTTTTAAATGCACAATTGTAGAACGAATTTCTTCACGGATAATAAAGATTATTATTATTATTATTATTATGTTACAAGCGAACGAGAGTTCAATCTCTGGCGTTGCCAGGGTCGAGTTTCGTAAAGGGAAACAAAATTCATCGAAGTCCATTTATCAGTTTCCACTGAGGAATTTTCCGGTGATGTGGCAGGTCTGCAGCAGTACCGCCGTCTGACAGGCAACGAGGATGTTCCTAGGAATGTTAAGGGCCTTGAAGGTATCTGTGAGGTCAATTTCTTCTTCTTCTTCTTATTATTTTTTTTTATTATTATTAATATTATAATAATTATTATTGAAGACATGAAATTATATGTTTTGTAGAATAACATACAAGAATGGACGGGCCAGCCATTGAAAGAGCTTCTATTCCAAGGCAAAAGACAGAAAAGAATGGAAAATGTCGGTCGACAAATCTTGTGTGTTGCCCCAACGGTCCAACAGACTATGAGACAGGTGAGGATTAAGCTACCATAATGACCTAATTTATAAGTCACCTTTGTGTTTGTAACAAATAGGTTATTGTTGTTGTTGTTGTTGTTGTTTTCTTAATGTTGCATTCTTTGACACTGTACACAACTAATAATAATTAACTAATAATGGACATAAATTATATAAAATCACCTTATTTTTAAATCTCATGTATCCTCCATTACAGGGAGCGTCCACAGGGACACCCTGCTCCCTTTCCTGCTTTTTCTTCTCGGCCTCTCTAGATTTCCCTTGGACAGTCCTGATCGCCCTGGATAGGTCAGTTAACATGGACAGGTTAATTTTCAGGCGTGAAATCTTTTGGCCTGGAAGGTTGATCTGTCAGGAATAGACTGTGTGAGTGAAAAGGCACAAATTAAAAGCATAACAAATGAACGCCCTTGCTACTTATTTCCTGTCACAATTTAAAGCAGGATTTTGAAAGGGAGATAATACGAAAAAGGAAAGAATTAACTTTGTTTTGAATGACCACACATAAGTAACAAAATCATCGATCTGTCGCAGAACGACTTTAGTGTTCCTCTCGTAGATTACTCTTTTTATTTGACTGTTTTACTATATGTGCAATATTAAAAATTTGAAGTTTAAATTATTATAAATTTTTAATTTTATCAACTCATTCTTTCTGTCTGTCTGGTAAAAAGTTTATACACGTGATTTCTCCCGCACCGACTCTCGGATCAATCTGAAATTTTTCACAATTGTTTCTTTTACCTAACAAACAACAAGCACCACCACCAAGTTCAGGCACTTTAACACTATTGCTGAACCAATACTACTTTATGGAGACCTGGAGAACCACCATCACCACCATGAAAAAAATCCAGGTATTCATCAATACCTGCCTGAGGAAGATTCTTATGATCCGCTGGCCAAACAACATCTCCAATGAGGAACTGTGGCGAACAACAAAATAGCAGCCCATTGAAGTAGATATCCTTCAGAGACGCTGGAGATGGATAGGTCACACCCTTCGCAAGCCTGCATCCAACATAAAAAGGCAAGCCCTAACCTGGAACTCCCAAGGAAAGAGGAATAGGAGAGCCCAAGGAATACATGGCGCCGTGATTTGGAAGCAGATGCCAAGCGGATGGGCAAGACATGGGGACAGTTGGAGAGACTCGCCCAGAACCGAGATGCCTGGAGGAAGCTGGTTGGTGGCCTATGACCCAGAAGGGACCACAGGCAGAGATGAGATGAGATAAGATGACCTAACAACATAAGAATCAATAAAAAAAATATATGCTTTTAGTTAATTAACTATTGGTAATTAATTATTTTGTTTGGTATCTCGAACAAGGGAAACAAATTGTAATTGACTGAAGTGGTGGCATAAGCTGAATTAGTCCACTCATATGTCGTCGTCTGAGTTTTGATAAGCACAAACCTGAAGAATAGGTCCAGACTTAAGAAACTGTAGATAACTATACAATCTACCATGTTCATAAGCTCTCCATTAGCGGAGTGGCTACCTGTTGGTCTGAGAAGGCTTGAATCATGATTTGGAATTCAGGTAGTTCCCAATTTTTATTTTTTTTATTTTATAAATGCTTTTTTTTTTGTTAGTATTACAAATATTTAATTACATGACTGGTCCAAACTAATTGACACAATAACGTCTAATATAAGCTTTGTTGCTGTTTATATATATATATATATATATATATATATATATATATATATATATATATATATATATATATATATATATATATATATATATATATAGGTTTTAAATATTTTTTGTCACGTTTTCTTGTTATTTCTCTAGAAAATAAAATTTTTGAGTTTTCGATGAGAATTTTTAACCTACTGAGCAGTTCAATAATCTATGAAGTGTAGGGGCCGTAATCGTCGCGTAGACCTTTTTTTTGTCATCACTAATGTAATTTAATTTCTAAAAGGACCTCTAGCTCATTATCAAGTAGCCTGGAAAAGTGACTTTTTCCTTTGTTTTCCAGTCAAGGCAAAAAAAGTATTTAGCGAGCCTGAATTTCTGAAATTTTTCTGTTGTCGCTAATTGTGATCCGTTTCATATCTAACTAACTTTGCATTTTCTTGGCATTTTTATAATAATACTAATAGCTTAAAATTTCTATAGCCTATTCAACAAAGAGTAATATAAGATGTCTGGTAAAATTAAACTGTATTCTTCCCTAGTGGTCTCTGAACTCCTATATGGTTGTGAAAGTTGGACATTGAACGCTGAGGCTGAAAGAAGAATTCAAACCTTGGAGAGTAAATGCTACATAACAATACTGAGTTACAGATACCAGCAAAAAAAAAAGACAAATGAGTTAGTACATTTACAAGTCGACACTCTGGCTGGCAAAAAGTGAGAAATCCTTAATAGTGTAAAGAGACGAAAGCTGAGCTGGTTTGATCATATTGTAAGAAATGACTCGCTGTCAAGTCATTCTTCAAGTTACAGTGGAGGGAGTGCGAAGAAAGTGTCGTCCAAAGAAAAGCTGGCAGGATAACATAAAAGAATGGACCGGCCTCTCTTTTGATATCCTGCTAAGAACAGCTGCTGACTGGGAAAAGGTTAGGGATTTTGTTACGCTGTAACAGGACCGCTATGACATAAGGCAAGGGACAGATGAGAGCGTTTACAAACATAAAAGAGGCTCACGTCTGCTATATCAAAATGGTGCTGCACTGTGGCGACATGCAATTTGTGCTTTCATTATTCATTATCAAATCATTAAATAAGAACAATCTGATATAAACTTTGTCATATGTAAATTATGAGTGCGTCTGGTGTGAATATGGACAATTAAGATTATTATTATTATTATTATTATGACAGACATCAACACGAAAGTAAAAATGACAAATTAATCTAAAAATGTTTGGAATAGATTCTTCTTGAAGGCTCAGCTCATTGAGGAATCAATACCAAATATAAATTAGTTCCGAGATCGAGGTACAGTACACAGCTGGTAATACAAAAAAAAAATGGTTTCAGATTTTAAAATGAAGAAAAATGGCTTTTGCGTTATAAACGTAAAGCTTAAATCAAAAGTTAAATTCCATTTAATGAAGGTGTCTTTAAATAGATTCTCTACAATTCTTAATGAGTTGAAGAAACCTCGATTACCTAGGGAAATTTATAATAGCTAAAAACTTTTAATACGTTTAGAAACGGCAGCTATAGGCAGTTCATTTGGCGACTTTGTGTAATTGTAAATGATGTACTTACATGACATAAGAAACAGAAAACATTATTGAAGCGAAAGTGTCCGAAAATGACAGGAGAGTCGTAGATTTCACAAAGGGTCTTGAAGTGTTCTAGAGTCATTTTCTTCTCGGCGCTAAGTTCTGTACCGACATGATGGATGTCGCATGGGCCAGCATCATTAGACGAGCGGATGTCGCATTCTCGGACAACTGCACCGTCTGGCCGGAAATGTTCGATGAAGTCTCGTCCTTCCTTTAAAGGTGCATCTTGTTTATCTCTTGAAATGCTGCCCAGGGATGTATTCTTGGCTAAAGAGGCATTACTTCTCGTGGAGTTCCAAATCATGTCTGACTGTAATAAAGACCTTCTTTCGTTGCACTGCAAGCAGTGCTCATTGCAGTAGGTCTTATTACCCACCGATATCAACGAAGCAGATTCATTCGAGCACCTAAGGCACTCTGTCCTTGTTCTGTTTAAGTCTTTTACCTTATGCGTGGAATTTTTAGAACTATTTTTTAAGATTTTTTTTCTTCCAGAATAAATTTCATCTGGACAGCTTTTAAGTGCGTACACACCAGAGTCTTGGTTGATACGCACGCACTCGTACATGTGTTGCTGCGCCTGCAAGCGAGTGAAATTCCCGCAGCAGTCTCCATATTTGGAGCAGTCCTTGTCGCACGAGCAGTCCACACAAGAAATACGAAATAATGGGAAACGAAGTGTGTCAGGAAGACTTTGCGTGAAGTTGTCTCTGTGGCACTTCCAGGAACATAGATGAGCCTGGTAAGCTAGAGCAAGCCGTCTGTTAGCAACAGTCTCCGCCGATGTCGTTCCTCCATGTGTTAAAGTTCGCGGTATCCGCCTGGAAGTGAATATGAAGCCTGCCTGTAACTCCTCCTCCGAAAATCCATCCGCTAGACACGTCGGCATGTCCATATCTGTCACCGACAGTGTCCAGAAAAGTAGAATGTACTTTAAATTGTGGAAAGCTGGCATTTCCTTTTTACTTTTTAAACAAAAAAACACAGCAACCAATTCTCTTTCAATATTTGTGGTTTAACATGTTAAAACTGAAATAAAACAAATAACATTGATGAGCTTGTTAACTTCAAAGAAGCATTGTTAAAATAAAATTTTTTATAATAT